>NC_060117.1:9261363-9581818 GCF_021155765.1 Diprion similis
GTTATTCGTTTCTCGTCAACCACGCGCAGAGTCAGAGTTTTCCGTGTTTTTGTAAAGATGGTAATCACATTCCAACTCATTGTTTTCTTTTTATTTTTTATAAATTTCTTCATGTATAATTCAAACTATTTCTCTTCGAGCTCAATAATAATCCTATTCCGTGCGTTATTATTCCTTGCGCGTCATCATATCGTATTTTCGTTCTTGTTCTGCAATTCTCAATCGGTAACTTGTAGTTTTTCTTATCATCATTCAAATTTTTTTGTTTCAATCGCTTCGTCTTTCATTTCTTTGTGCCCAATATGAATTCTATTCCGTGCACAATCAATATTTCCGCTGCGTGTTGTTCTGCGTTTGTGAATGTTCTCAAATTCTCGATCGGTACCGCATTGTTAAGCGTCTTTGTAATTTTTCAATCTTTGCCCCTGCGTACGCGAGAACGCGGTGTTTTCGAAGCCACGCCGTTTTCGGTTCTAAACCGCCGTGCAGCCGCTGCATCCTTTGTCGTGACAGTTCGAATTTCGAACGTTCACCGGTTTTTCGTTTCTCGTCAACCACGCGCAGAGTCAGAATTTCCCGTGTTTTTGAAAAGATGGTAATAACATTCCAACTTATTGTTTTCTTTTTATTTTTTATAAATTTCTTCATGTATATCTCAAACTATTTCTCATTGATCTCAATAATAATCCTATTCCGTGCGTTATTATTCCTTGCGCGTCATCATATCGTATTTTCGTTTTTGTTCTGCAATTCTCAATCGGTAACTTGTAGTTTTTTTCTCCATCATTCAAATTTTTTTGTTTTAATCGCTTCGTCTTTCATTTCTTTGAGCTCAATATCAATTCCATTCCGTGCACAATCAATATTCCCGCTGCGTGTTGTTCTGCGTTTGTGAATCTTCTCAAATTCTCGATCGGTACCGCATTGTACAGCGTCTTTGTAATTTTTAAATCTTTGTCTCTGCGTACGCGAGAACGCGGTGTTTTCGAAGCCACGCCGTTTTCGGTTCTCAACCGCCGTGCAGCCGACGTATCCTTTGTCGTGACAGTTCGAAATTCGAACGTTTACCGGTTATTCGTTTCTCATCAACCACGCGCTGAGTCGAAGTTTTCCGTATTGTGGAGAAGATGGTAAGAATATTTCAACTTATTGTTTCTTTTCTTTCATTAGGGAATTTTTTCGAAATTAATTTGAACTATTTCCGTTGATGCTCAATATTAGGTCTTTTTCGAGCGTTTTTATTATTTTTGCGTCGAGTCGTTCTGTGTTTGTGTATGTTCTGAAATTCTCGATCGGTGACACATTGCGATGCGTCTTTGTGAATTTGTATTCACTGCCTTTGCGTACGCGAGATCGCGGTGTTTTCGAAGCCGCGCCGTTTTCGGTTCTCAACCGCCGTGCAGCCGCCGCATCTTTGTCGTGACAGTTCAGAATTCGAACGTTTACCGGTTATTCGTTTCTCGCCAACCACGCGCAGAGTCAGAGTTTACCGTGTTTTTGTAAAGATGGTTATAACATTTCGACTCATTGTGGTCTCATTAGTATTTATGAATTTTTCCATGTGTAATTTAAACTATTTCCCTTGAAGCTCAATAATAATTCTATTCCGTGCGTTATTATTATTTTCGCGACGTGATATCGTATTTTCGTTTTTGTTCTGCAATTCTCAATCGGTAACTTGTAGTTTTTCTTTCCATCATTCAAATTTTTTTGTTTTAATCGCTTCGTCTTTCATTTCTTTGAGCTCAATATCAATTCTATTCCGTGCACAATCAATATTCACGCTGCGTGTTGTTCTGCGTTTGTGAATGTTCCCAAATTCTCGGTCGGTACCGCATTGTACAGCGTCTTTGTAATTTTCAAATCTTTGCCCCTGCGTACGCGAGAACGCGGTGTTTTCGAAGCCACGCCGTTTTCGGTTCTCAACCGCCGTGCAGCCGCCGCATCCTTTGTCGTGACAGTTCGAAATTCGAAGGTTTACCGGTTATTCGTTTCTCGTCAACCACGCGCAGAGTCAGAGTTTCCCGTGTTTTTGTAAAGATGGTAATAACATTTCAACTCATTGTTTTCTTTTTATTTTTTATAAATTTCTTCATGTATAATTCAAACTATTTCCTTTAAGTTCAATAATAATCCTATTCCGTACGTTATTATTATTTTCGCGTCATCATATCGTATTTTCGTTTTTGTTCTGCAATTCTCAATCGGTAACTCGTAGTTTTTCTTATCATCATTCAAATTTTTTTGTTTTAATCACTTCGTCTTTCATTTCGTTGAGCTCAATATCAATTCCATTCCGTGCACAATCAATATTCCCTCTGCGTGTGGTTCTGCGTTTGTAAATGTTCTCAAATTCTCGATCGGTACCGCATTGTACAGCGTCTTTGTAAGTTTTCAATCTTTGCCCCTGCGTACGCGAGAACGCGGTGTTTTCAAAGCCACGCCGTTTTCGGTTCTAAACCGCCGTGCAGCCGCTGCATCCTTTGTCGTGACAGTTCGAATTTCGTACGTTCACCGGTTTTTCGTTTCTCGTCAACCACGCGCAGAGTCAGAGTTTCCCGTGTTTTTGAAAAGATGGTACTAACATTCCAACTTATTGTTTTCTTTTTATTTTTTATAAATTTCTTCATGTATATCTCAAACTATTTCTCATTGATCTCAATAATAATCCTATTCCGTGCGTTATTATTCCTTGCGCGTCATCATATCGTATTTTCGTTTTTGTTCTGCAATTCTCAATCGGTAACTTGTAGTTTTTTTCTCCATCATTCAAATTTTTTTGTTTTAATCGCTTCGGCTATCATTTCTTTGAGCCCAATATGAATTCTATTCCGTGCACAATTAGTATTCCCGCTGCGAGTCGTTCTGCGTTTGTGGATGTTCTCAAATTCTCCATCGGTACCGCATTGTACAGCGTCTTTGTAATTTTTAAATCTTTGCCCCTGCGTACGCGAGAACGCGGTGTTTTCGAAGCCACGCCGTTTTTAGTTCTCAACCGCCGTGCAGCCGCCGCATCTTTGTCGTGACAGTTCGAAATTCGAACGTTTACCGGTTATTCGTTTCTCGTCAACCACGCGCAGAGTCAGAGTTTACCGTGTTCTTGTAAAGATGGTTATAACATTTCGACTTATTGTTGTCTCATTATTATTCATAAATTTTTCCATATATAACATAAACTTTTTCCCTTTAAGCTCAATAATAATTCTATTCCGTGTGTTGTTATTATTTTCGCGACGTGATATCGTATTTTCGTTTTTGATCTGCAATTCTCAAACGGTAACTTGTGGTTTTTCTTGCCATCATTCAAATTTATTTGTTTCAATCGCTTCGGCTTTCATTTCTTTGAGCCCAATATGAATTCTATTCCGTGCACAATTAGTATTCCCGCTGCGAGTCGTTCTGCGTTTGTGGATGTTCTCAAATTCTCGATCGGTACCGCATTGTACAGCGTCTTTGTAATTTTTAAATCTTTGCCCCTGCGTACGCGAGAACGCGGTGTTTTCGAAGCCACGCCGTTTTTAGTTCTCAACCGCCGTGCAGCCGCCGCATCCTTTGTCGTGACAGTTCGAAATTCGAAGGTTTACTGGTTATTCGTTTCTCGTCAACCACGCGCAGAGTCAGAGTTTTCCGTGTTTTTGTAAAGATGGTAATCACATTCCAACTCATTGTTTTCTTTTTATTTTTTATAAATTTCTTCATGTATAATTCAAACTATTTCTCTTCGAGCTCAATAATAATCCTATTCCGTGCGTTATTATTCCTTGCGCGTCATCATATCGTATTTTCGTTCTTGTTCTGCAATTCTCAATCGGTAACTTGTAGTTTTTCTTATCATCATTCAAATTTTTTTGTTTCAATCGCTTCGTCTTTCATTTCTTTGTGCCCAATATGAATTCTATTCCGTGCACAATCAATATTTCCGCTGCGTGTTGTTCTGCGTTTGTGAATGTTCTCAAATTCTCGATCGGTACCGCATTGTTAAGCGTCTTTGTAATTTTTCAATCTTTGCCCCTGCGTACGCGAGAACGCGGTGTTTTCGAAGCCACGCCGTTTTCGGTTCTAAACCGCCGTGCAGCCGCTGCATCCTTTGTCGTGACAGTTCGAATTTCGAACGTTCACCGGTTTTTCGTTTCTCGTCAACCACGCGCAGAGTCAGAGTTTCCCGTGTTTTTGAAAAGATGGTAATAACATTCCAACTTATTGTTTTCTTTTTATTTTTTATAAATTTCTTCATGTATATCTCAAACTATTTCTCATTGATCTCAATAATAATCCTATTCCGTGCGTTATTATTCCTTGCGCGTCATCATATCGTATTTTCGTTTTTGTTCTGCAATTCTCAATCGGTAACTTGTAGTTTTTTTCTCCATCATTCAAATTTTTTTGTTTTAATCGCTTCGTCTTTCATTTCTTTGAGCTCAATATCAATTCCATTCCGTGCACAATCAATATTCCCGCTGCGTGTTGTTCTGCGTTTGTGAATCTTCTCAAATTCTCGATCGGTACCGCATTGTACAGCGTCTTTGTAATTTTTAAATCTTTGTCTCTGCGTACGCGAGAACGCGGTGTTTTCGAAGCCACGCCGTTTTCGGTTCTCAACCGCCGTGCAGCCGACGTATCCTTTGTCGTGACAGTTCGAAATTCGAACGTTTACCGGTTATTCGTTTCTCATCAACCACGCGCTGAGTCGAAGTTTTCCGTATTGTGGAGAAGATGGTGAGAATATTTCAACTTATTGTTTCTTTTCTTTCATTAGGGAATTTTTTCGAAATTAATTTGAACTATTTCCGTTGATGCTCAATATTAGGTCTTTTTCGAGCGTTTTTATTATTTTTGCGTCGAGTCGTTCTGTGTTTGTGTATGTTCTGAAATTCTCGATCGGTGACACATTGCGATGCGTCTTTGTGAATTTGTATTCACTGCCTTTGCGTACGCGAGATCGCGGTGTTTTCGAAGCCGCGCCGTTTTCGGTTCTCAACCGCCGTGCAGCCGCCGCATCTTTGTCGTGACAGTTCAGAATTCGAACGTTTACCGGTTATTCGTTTCTCGCCAACCACGCGCAGAGTCAGAGTTTACCGTGTTTTTGTAAAGATGGTTATAACATTTCGACTCATTGTGGTCTCATTAGTATTTATGAATTTTTCCATGTGTAATTTAAACTATTTCCCTTGAAGCTCAATAATAATTCTATTCCGTGCGTTATTATTATTTTCGCGACGTGATATCGTATTTTCGTTTTTGTTCTGCAATTCTCAATCGGTAACTTGTAGTTTTTCTTTCCATCATTCAAATTTTTTTGTTTTAATCGCTTCGTCTTTCATTTCTTTGAGCTCAATATCAATTCTATTCCGTGCACAATCAATATTCACGCTGCGTGTTGTTCTGCGTTTGTGAATGTTCCCAAATTCTCGGTCGGTACCGCATTGTACAGCGTCTTTGTAATTTTCAAATCTTTGCCCCTGCGTACGCGAGAACGCGGTGTTTTCGAAGCCACGCCGTTTTCGGTTCTCAACCGCCGTGCAGCCGCCGCATCCTTTGTCGTGACAGTTCGAAATTCGAAGGTTTACCGGTTATTCGTTTCTCGTCAACCACGCGCAGAGTCAGAGTTTCCCGTGTTTTTGTAAAGATGGTAATAACATTTCAACTCATTGTTTTCTTTTTATTTTTTATAAATTTCTTCATGTATAATTCAAACTATTTCCTTTAAGTTCAATAATAATCCTATTCCGTACGTTATTATTATTTTCGCGTCATCATATCGTATTTTCGTTTTTGTTCTGCAATTCTCAATCGGTAACTCGTAGTTTTTCTTATCATCATTCAAATTTTTTTGTTTTAATCACTTCGTCTTTCATTTCGTTGAGCTCAATATCAATTCCATTCCGTGCACAATCAATATTCCCTCTGCGTGTGGTTCTGCGTTTGTAAATGTTCTCAAATTCTCGATCGGTACCGCATTGTACAGCGTCTTTGTAAGTTTTCAATCTTTGCCCCTGCGTACGCGAGAACGCGGTGTTTTCAAAGCCACGCCGTTTTCGGTTCTAAACCGCCGTGCAGCCGCTGCATCCTTTGTCGTGACAGTTCGAATTTCGTACGTTCACCGGTTTTTCGTTTCTCGTCAACCACGCGCAGAGTCAGAGTTTCCCGTGTTTTTGAAAAGATGGTACTAACATTCCAACTTATTGTTTTCTTTTTATTTTTTATAAATTTCTTCATGTATATCTCAAACTATTTCTCATTGATCTCAATAATAATCCTATTCCGTGCGTTATTATTCCTTGCGCGTCATCATATCGTATTTTCGTTTTTGTTCTGCAATTCTCAATCGGTAACTTGTAGTTTTTTTCTCCATCATTCAAATTCTTTTGTTTTAATCGCTTCGGCTATCATTTCTTTGAGCCCAATATGAATTCTATTCCGTGCACAATTAGTATTCCCGCTGCGAGTCGTTCTGCGTTTGTGGATGTTCTCAAATTCTCCATCGGTACCGCATTGTACAGCGTCTTTGTAATTTTTAAATCTTTGCCCCTGCGTACGCGAGAACGCGGTGTTTTCGAAGCCACGCCGTTTTTAGTTCTCAACCGCCGTGCAGCCGCCGCATCCTTTGTCGTGACAGTTCGAAATTCGAAGGTTTACCGGTTATTCGTTTCTCGTCAACCACGCGCAGAGTCAGAGTTTCCCGTGTTTTTGTAAAGATGGTAATCACATTCCAACTCATTGTTTTCTTTTTATTTTTTATAAATTTCTTCATGTATAATTCAAACTATTTCTCTTTGAGCTCAATAATAATCCTATTCCGTGCGTTATTATTCCTTGCGCGTCATCATATCGTATTTTCGTTCTTGTTCTGCAATTCTCAATCGGTAACTTGTAGTTTTTCTTATCATCATTCAAATTTTTTTGTTTTAATCGCTTCGTCTTTCATTTCTTTGTGCCCAATATGAATTCTATTCCGTGCACAATCAATATTCCCGCCGCGTGTTGTTCTGCGTTTGTGAATGTTCTCAAATTCTCGATCGGTACCGCATTGTACAGCGTCTTTGTAATTTTTAAATCTTTGCCCCTGCGTACGCGAGAACGCGGTGTTTTCGAAGCCACGCCGTTTTTAGTTCTCAACCGCCGTGCAGCCGCCGCATCCTTTGTCGTGACAGTTCGAAATTCGAAGGTTTACCGGTTATTCGTTTCTCGTCAACCACGCGCAGAGTCAGAGTTTCCCGTGTTTTTGAAAAGATGGTAATAACATTCCAACTTATTGTTTTCTTTTTATTTTTTCTAAATTTCTTCATGTATAATTCAAACTATTTCTCTTTAAGCTCAATAATAATCCTATTCCGTGCGTTATTATTCCTTCCGCGTCATAATATCGTATTTTCGTTTTTGTTCTGCAATTCTCAATCGGTAACTTGTAGTTTTTCTGATCATCATTCAAATTTTTTTGTTTTAATCGCTTCGTCTTTCATTTCTTTGAGCCCAATATGAATTCTATTCCGTGCACAATCAATATTCCCGCTGCGTGTGGTTCTGCGTTTGTGAATGTTCTCAAATTCTCGATCGGTACCGCATTGTACAGCGTCTTTGTAATTTTCAAATCTTTGCCCCTGCGTACGCGAGAACGCGGTGTTTTCGAAGCCACGCCGTTTTCGGTTCTCAACCGCCATGCAGCCGCTGCATCCTTTGTCGTGACAGTTCGAAATTCGAACGTTTACCGGTTTTTCGTTTCTCGTCAACCACGCGCAGAGTCAGAGTTTTCCGTGTTTTTGAAAAGATGGTAATAACATTCCAACTTGTTGTTTCCTTTTTATTTTTCATACATTTTTTTATGTATAATTTAAACTATTTCTCTTTCAGCTGAATAATAATCCTATTCCGCGCGTTATTATTATTTTCGCGTCATCATATCGTATTTTCGTTTTTGTTCTGGAATTCTCAATCGGTAACTTGTAGTTTTTCTTATCATCATTCAAATTTTCTTGATTTAATCGCTTCGTCTTTCATTTCTTTGAGCTCAATATCAATTCCATTCCGTGCACAATGAATATTCCCGCTGCGTGTTGTTCTGCGTTTGTGAATGTTCTCAAATTCTCGATCGGTACCGCATTGTACAGCGTCTTTGTAATTTTTAAATCTTTGCCCCTGCGTACGCGAGAACGCGGTGTTTTCAGAGCCACGCTGTTCTCGTATCCCGACCGCCGTGCAGCCGCCGCATCCTATGTCGTGACAGTTCGAAATTCGAACGTTCACCGGTTATTCGTTTCTCGACAACCACGCGCAGAGTCAGAGTTTCCCGTGTTTTTGAGAGGATGGTAATAACATTCCAACTTATTGTTTTCTTTTTATTTCTCATAAATTTTTTCATGTATAATTCAAACTATTTTTCTTTAAGCTCAATAATAATCTCACTCCGTGCGTTAGTATTATTTTTGCGTCATCATATCGTATTTTCGGTTTTCTTCTGCAATTCTCAATCGGTAACTTGCAGTTTTTGGTGTCATCATTCAAATTTTTTTGTTTTGATCGCTTCGTCTTTCATTTCTTTGAGCTCAATATCAATTCCATTCCGTGCACAATCAATATTCCCGCTGCGTGTTGTTCTGCGTTTGTGAATGTTCCCAAATTCTCGGTCGGTACCGCATTGTACAGCGTCTTTGTAATTTTCAAATCTTTGCCCCTGCGTACGCGAGAACGCGGTGTTTTCGAAGCCACGCCGTTTTCGGTTCTCAACCGCCGTGCAGCCGCCGCATCCTTTGTCGTGACAGTTCGAAATTCGAAGGTTTACCGGTTATTCGTTTCTCGTCAACCACGCGCAGAGTCAGAGTTTCCCGTGTTTTTGTAAAGATGGTAATAACATTTCAACTCATTGTTTTCTTTTTATTTTTTATAAATTTCTTCATGTATAATTCAAACTATTTCCTTTAAGTTCAATAATAATCCTATTCCGTGCGTTATTATTATTTTCGCGTCATCATATCGTATTTTCGTTTTTGTTCTGCAAGTCTCAATCGGTAACTCGTAGTTCTTCTTGTCATCATTCAAATTTTTTTGTTTTAATCGCTTCGTCTTTCATTTCTTTGAGCTCAATATCAATTCCATTCCGTGCACGATCAATATTCCCGCTGCGTGTTGTTCTGCGTTTGTGAATGTTCTCAAATTCTCGATCGGTACCGCATTGTACAGCGCCTTTGTAATTTTTAAATCTTTGCCCCTGCGTACGCAAGAACGCGGTGTTTTCAGAGCAGCGCTGTTCTCGGATCCCGACCGCCGTGCAGCCGCCGCATCCCTCGGCGTGAGAGTTCGAAATTCGAACGCTGACCGGTTATTCGTTTCTCATCAACCACGCGCAGAGTCAGAATATCCCCTGTTTTTGAAAAGATGGTAATAACATTCCATCTTCTTGTTTTCGTTTCATTTTTCATAAATTTTTTCATGTATAATTCAAACTATCTCTCTTTAAGCTCAATAATAATCTCACTCCGTGCGTTATTATTATTTTCGCGTCATCATATCGTATTTTCGTTTTTGTTCTGCAATTCTCAATCGGTAACTTGTAGTTTTTCTTATCATCATTCAAATTTTTTTGTTTTGATCGCTTCGTCTCTCATTTCTTTGAGCTCAATATCAATTCCATTCCGTGCAAAATCAATATTCCCGCTGCGTGTTGTTCTGCGTTTGTGAATGTTCTCAAATTCTCGATCGGTACCTCATTGTACAGCGTCTTTGTAATTTTTAAATCTCTGCCCGTGCGTACGCAAGAACGCGGTGTTTTCAGAGCCACGCTGTTCTCGGATCCCGACCGCCGTGCAGCCGCCGCATCCCTCGGCGTGGGAGTTCGAAATTCGAACGCTGACCGGTTACTCGTTTCTCATCAACCACGCGCTGAGTCGAAGTTTTCCGTATTGTGGAGAAAAAGGTAAGAATATTTTAACTTATTGTTTCTTTTCCATCATTTGTAAATTTTTTCAAAATTAATTTGAACTATTTCCGTTGAAGCTCAATATCAGGTCTTTTGCGAGCGTTTTTATTATTTTTGCGTCGAGTTGTTCTGTGTTTGTGTATGTTCTGAAATTCTCGATCCGTGACACATTGCACTGCGTCTTTGTAAATTTGTATTCACTGCCTTTGCGTACGCGAGAACGCGGTGTTTTCGAAGCCGCGCCGTTTTCGGTTCTCAACCGCCGTGCAGCCGCCGCATCCTTTGTCGTGACAGTTCGAAATTCGAACGTTTACCGGTTATTCGTTTCTCATCAACCACGCGCTGAGTCGAAGTTTTCCGTATTGTGGAGAAGATGGTAAGAATATTTCAACTTATTGTTTCTTTTCTTTCATTAGGGAATTTTTTCAAAATTAATTTGAACTATTTCCGTTGATGCTCAGTATTAGGTCTTTTTCGAGCGTTTTTATTATTTTTGCGTCGAGTTGTTCTGTGTTTGTGTATGTTCTGAAATTCTCGATCGGTGACACATTGCACTGCGTCTTTGTAAATTTGTATTCACTGCCTTTGCGTACGCGAGAACGCGGTGTTTTCGAAGCCGCGCCGTTTTCGGTTCTCAACCGCCGTGCAGCCGCCGCATCTTTGTCGTGACAGTTCAGAATTCGAACGTTTACCGGTTATTCGTTTCTCGTCAACCACGCGCAGAGTCAGAGTTTACCGTGTTTTTGTAAAGATGGTTATAACATTTCGACTTATTGTGGTCTTATTAGTATTTATGAATTTTTCCATGTGTAATTCAAACTATTTCCCTTTAAGCTCAATAATAATTCTATTCCGTGCGTTATTATTATTTTCGCGACGTGATATCGTATTTTCGTTTTTGTTCTGCAATTCTTAATCGGTAACTTGTAGTTTTTCTTTTCATCATTCAAATTTTTGTGTCAATCGCTTCGTCTTTCATTTCTTTGAGCTCAATATCAATTCTATTCCGTGCACAATCAATATTCACGCTGCGTGTTGTTCTGCGTTTGTAAATGTTCCCAAATTCTCGGTCGGTACCGCATTGTACAGCGTCTTTGTAATTTTTAAATCTTTGCCCCTGCGTACGCGAGAACGCGGTGTTTTCAAAGCCACGCCGTTCTCGGATCCTAACCGCCGTGCAGCCGCCGCATCCCTCGGCGTGTGAGTTCGAAATTCGAACGCCTACTGGTTATTCGTTTCTCAACATCTACGCGCAGAGTCAGAGTTTTCCGTGTTGTGGAGTAAATAGTAAGAATATTCCAAATCAATGTTTTATTTTTTATCATTTATGAAATTTTTTCAAATTTATTCGTCCCATTTTTCTGAAAGCTCATTATTTTCTCTATTCCGTGCGCTATTGAAATTTCCGCGTCGTGTTGCTCTGCTTTTGTGTTTGTTTCGAAATCCTCAATTGGTAACACGTTGTACAGCGTTTATGTCAATTTTTATTCTCTGCCTTTGTGTACGCGAGAACGCTGTGTTTCCGCAGCCACGCCATACTGGCCTTTCGCTCGTGAACCAGCCGCTGCTTCCCCCCTGCGGGCGAGTTGGAAGTTCGAACGCTCGCTAGCCGGTCAGTCGCTTCGCATCCATCAACGTGAACGCCGCGGTGTATCGAGGTGTAATCTGTCGCTTCCCCGAACTATCGGTAATAATTACTCCCCGCCTCGTGGTCTCTCGTCCTTACAGTGATTGTGTGTAATAATGATACCTGATTCGATTTCGCGCTTTTTTAACGGCTTGTAGTTTTTTTTATTTTGCTCTTCGTTATCCTCTCAGTGTGTCTCGTAACTACGCGGAACTCGGAACCGACTTTATTCAGTGCAGCTCAATCATTCCAACTTGGTTTTACTCTGATAGAGTGATATCGTGTTCATATCGGTTATAAATCCATTTCGTGCTGTGTTGTCGATGATTTTCGTTCCGTGTCATTGTTAGCGCAAGACCGCGGTGTTTTCGGAGCCACGCCGTTCTAGGTTCTCTATCGTCCTGCAGCTGCCGCATCCCTCGGCGAGGGAGTTGAAATTCGAACGCTGACTGGTTATTCGTTTCTCATCAACCACGCGCAAGGTCGAAGTTTTCCGTATTGTGTACCTAATGGTAAGAATATTTCAACATATTGTTTCCTCTTTATCTTTTGTAAATTTTTTTATAATCAATTTGAACTATTTCCGTTGAAGCTCAATATCAGGTCTTTTGCGAGCGTTTTTATTATTTTTGCGTCGAGTTGTTCTGTGTTTGTGTATGTTCTGAAATTCTCGATCCGTGACACATTGCACTGCGTCTTTGTAAATTTGTATTCACTGCCTTTGCGTACGCGAGAACGCGGTGTTTTCGAAGCCGCGCCGTTTTCGGTTCTCAACCGCCGTGCAGCCGCCGCATCTTTGTCGTGACAGTTCGAAATTCGAACGTTTACCGGTTATTCGTTTCTCGTCAACCACGCGCAGAGTCAGAGTTTACCGTGTTTTTGTAAAGATGGTTATAACATTTCGACTTATTGTTGTCTCATTATTATTCATAAATTTTTCCATATATAATATAAACTATTTCCCTTTAAGCTCACTCATAATTCTATTCCGTGCGTTATTATTATTTTCGCGACGTGATATCGTATTTTCGTTTTTGATCTGCAATTCTCAAACGGTAACTTGTAGTTTCTCTTGCCATCATTCAAATTTTTTTGTTTCAATCGCTTCGGCTTTCATTTCTTTGAGCCCAATATGAATTCTATTCCGTGCACAATCAGTATTCCCGCTCCGAGTTGTTCTGCGATTGTGGATGTTCTCAAATTCTCGATCGGTACCGCATTGTACAGCGTCTTTGTAATTTTCAAATCTTTGCCCCTGCGTACGCGAGAACGCGGTGTTTTCGAAGCCACGCCGTTTTCGGTTCTCAACCGCCGTGCAGCCGCCGCATCCTTTGTCGTGACAGTTCGAAATTCGAAGGTTTACCGGTTATTCGTTTCTCGTCAACCACGCGCAGAGTCAGAGTTTCCCGTGTTTTTGTAAAGATGGTAATAACATTTCAACTCATTGTTTTCTTTTTATTTTTTATAAATTTCTTCATGTATAATTCAAACTATTTCCTTTAAGTTCAATAATAATCCTATTCCGTGCGTTTTTATTATTTTCGCGTCATCATATCGTATTTTCGTTTTTGTTCTGCAATTCTCAATCGGTAACTCGTAGTTTTTCTTATCATCATTCAAATTTTTTTGTTTTAATCACTTCGTCTTCCATTTCGTTGAGCTCAATATCAATTCCATTCCGTGCACAATCAATATTCCCTCTGCGTGTGGTTCTGCGTTTGTATATGTTCTCAAATTCTCGATCGGTACCGCATTGTACAGCGTCTTTAAAAGTTTTCAATCTTTGCCCCTGCGTACGCGAGAACGCGGTGTTTTCGAAGCCACGCCGTTTTCGGTTCTAAACCGCCGTGCAGCCGCTGCATCCTTTGTCGTGACAGTTCGAAATTCGAACGTTTACCGGTTATTCGTTTCTCGTCAACCACGCGCAGAGTCAGAGTTTCCCGTGTTCTTGAAAAGATGGTAATAACATTCCAACTCATTGTTTTCTTTTCATTTTTTATAAATTTTTTCATGTATAATTCAACCTATTTCCTTTAAGCTCAATAATAATCCTATTCCGTGCGTTATTATTATTTTCGCGTCATCATATCGTATTTTCGTTTTTGTTCTGCAATTCTCAATCGGTAACTCGTAGTTTTTCTCATCATCATTTAAATTTTTTTGTTTCAATTACTTCGTCTTTCATTTCTTTGAGCTCAATATCAATTCCATTCCGTGCACAATCAATATTCCCGCTGCGTGTTGTTCTGCGTTTGTGAATGTTCTCAAATTCTCGATCGGTACCGCATTGTACAGCGTCTTTGTAATTTTTCAATCTTTGCCCCTGCGTACGCGAGAACGCGGTGTTTTCGAAGCCACGCCGTTTTCGGTTCTCAACCGCCGTGCAGCCGCCGCATCCTTTGTCGTGACAGTTCGAAATTCGAACGTTTACCGGTAACTCGTTTCTCGTCAACCACGCGCAGAGTTAGAGTTTTCCGTGTTATTGAAAAGATGGTAATAACATTTCAACTCATTGTTTTCTTTTTATTCTTTATAAATTTTCTCATGTATATTTCAAACCATTTTTCTTTGAGCTGAATGATAATCCTATTCCGTGCGTTATTATTATTTTCGCGTCGTCATATCGTATTTTCGTTTTTGTTCGGCAATTCTCAATCGGTAACTTGTAGTTTTTCTTATCATCATTCAAATTTTTTTGATTTAATCGCTTCGTCTTCAATTTTTTTGGAGCTCAATATCAATTCCATTCCGTGCGCAATCAATATTCCCGCTGCGTGTTGTTCTGCGTTTGTGAATGTTCTCAAATTCTCGATCGGTACCGCATTGTACAGCGTCTTTGTAATTTTTAAATCTTTGCTCCTGCGTACGCGAGAACGCGGTGTTTTCAGAGCCTCGCTGTTCTCGGATCCCGACCGCCGTGCAGCCGCCGCATCCCTCGGCGTGGGAGTTCGAAATCCGAACGCTGACCGGTTACTCGTTTCTCATCAACCACGCGCTGAGTCGAAGTTTTCCGTATTGCGGAGAAGATGGTAAGAATATTTCAACTTATCGTTCCTTTTCTATCATTTGTAAATTTCTTTAAAATTAATTTGAACTGTTTCCGTTGAAGCTCAATATTAGGTCTTTTTCGAGCGTTTTTATTATTTTTGCGTCGAGTTGTTCTGTGTTTGTGTATGTTCTGAAATTCTCGATCCGTGACACATTGCACTGCGTCTTTGTAAATTTGTATTCACTGCCTTTGCGTACGCGAGAACGCGGTGTTTTCGAAGCCGCGCCGTTTTCGGTTCTCAACCGCCGTGCAGCCGCCGCATCTTTGTCGTGACAGTTCGAAATTCGAACGTTTACCGGTTATTCGTTTCTCGTCAACCACGCGCAGAGTCAGAGTTTACCGTGTTTTTGTAAAGATGGTTATAACATTTCGACTTATTGTTGTCTCATTATTATTCATAAATTTTTCCATATATAATATAAACTATTTCCCTTTAAGCTCACTCATAATTCTATTCCGTGCGTTATTATTATTTTCGCGACGTGATATCGTATTTTCGTTTTTGATCTGCAATTCTCAAACGGTAACTTGTAGTTTTTCTTGCCATCATTCAAATTTTTTTGTTTCAATCGCTTCGGCTTTCATTTCTTTGAGCCCAATATGAATTCTATTCCGTGCACAATCAGTATTCCCGCTCCGAGTTGTTCTGCGATTGTGGATGTTCTCAAATTCTCGATCGGTACCGCATTGTACAGCGTCTTTGTAATTTTCAAATCTTTGCCCCTGCGTACGCGAGAACGCGGTGTTTTCGAAGCCACGCCGTTTTCGGTTCTCAACCGCCGTGCAGCCGCCGCATCCTTTGTCGTGACAGTTCGAAATTCGAAGGTTTACCGGTTATTCGTTTCTCGTCAACCACGCGCAGAGTCAGAGTTTCCCGTGTTTTTGTAAAGATGGTAATAACATTTCAACTCATTGTTTTCTTTTTATTTTTTATAAATTTCTTCATGTATAATTCAAACTATTTCCTTTAAGTTCAATAATAATCCTATTCCGTGCGTTTTTATTATTTTCGCGTCATCATATCGTATTTTCGTTTTTGTTCTGCAATTCTCAATCGGTAACTCGTAGTTTTTCTTATCATCATTCAAATTTTTTTGTTTTAATCACTTCGTCTTCCATTTCGTTGAGCTCAATATCAATTCCATTCCGTGCACAATCAATATTCCCTCTGCGTGTGGTTCTGCGTTTGTATATGTTCTCAAATTCTCGATCGGTACCGCATTGTACAGCGTCTTTAAAAGTTTTCAATCTTTGCCCCTGCGTACGCGAGAACGCGGTGTTTTCGAAGCCACGCCGTTTTCGGTTCTAAACCGCCGTGCAGCCGCTGCATCCTTTGTCGTGACAGTTCGAAATTCGAACGTTTACCGGTTATTCGTTTCTCGTCAACCACGCGCAGAGTCAGAGTTTCCCGTGTTCTTGAAAAGATGGTAATAACATTCCAACTCATTGTTTTCTTTTCATTTTTTATAAATTTTTTCATGTATAATTCAACCTATTTCCTTTAAGCTCAATAATAATCCTATTCCGTGCGTTATTATTATTTTCGCGTCATCATATCGTATTTTCGTTTTTGTTCTGCAATTCTCAATCGGTAACTCGTAGTTTTTCTCATCATCATTTAAATTTTTTTGTTTCAATTACTTCGTCTTTCATTTCTTTGAGCTCAATATCAATTCCATTCCGTGCACAATCAATATTCCCGCTGCGTGTTGTTCTGCGTTTGTGAATGTTCTCAAATTCTCGATCGGTACCGCATTGTACAGCGTCTTTGTAATTTTTCAATCTTTGCCCCTGCGTACGCGAGAACGCGGTGTTTTCGAAGCCACGCCGTTTTCGGTTCTCAACCGCCGTGCAGCCGCCGCATCCTTTGTCGTGACAGTTCGAAATTCGAACGTTTACCGGTAACTCGTTTCTCGTCAACCACGCGCAGAGTTAGAGTTTTCCGTGTTATTGAAAAGATGGTAATAACATTCCAACTCATTGTTTTCTTTTTATTCTTCATAAATTTTCTCATGTATATTTCAAACCATTTTTCTTTGAGCTGAATGATAATCCTATTCCGTGCGTTATTATTATTTTCGCGTCATCATATCGTATTTTCGTTTTTGTTCGGCAATTCTCAATCGGTAACTTGTAGTTTTTCTTATCATCATTCAAATTTTTTTGATTTAATCGCTTCGTCTTCAATTTTTTTGGAGCTCAATATCAATTCCATTCCGTGCGCAATCAATATTCCCGCTGCGTGTTGTTCTGCGTTTGTGAATGTTCTCAAATTCTCGATCGGTACCGCATTGTACAGCGTCTTTGTAATTTTTACATCTTTGCTCCTGCGTACGCGAGAACGCGGTGTTTTCAGAGCCTCGCTGTTCTCGGATCCCGACCGCCGTGCAGCCGCCGCATCCCTCGGCGTGGGAGTTCGAAATCCGAACGCTGACCGGTTACTCGTTTCTCATCAACCACGCGCTGAGTCGAAGTTTTCCGTATTGCGGAGAAGATGGTAAGAATATTTCAACTTATCGTTCCTTTTCTATCATTTGTAAATTTCTTTAAAATTAATTTGAACTATTTCCGTTGAAGCTCAATATCAGGTCTTTTGCGAGCGTTTTTATTATTTTTGCGTCGAGTTGTTCTGTGTTTGTGTATGTTCTGAAATTCTCGATCCGTGACACATTGCACTGCGTCTTTGTAAATTTGTATTCACTGCCTTTGCGTACGCGAGAACGCGGTGTTTTCGAAGCCGCGCCGTTTTCGGTTCTCAACCGCCGTGCAGCCGCCGCATCCTTTGTCGTGACAGTTCGAAATTCGAACGTTTACCGGTTATTCGTTTCTCATCAACCACGCGCTGAGTCGAAGTTTTCCGTATTGTGGAGAAGATGGTAAGAATATTTCAACTTATTGTTTCTTTTCTTTCATTAGGGAATTTTTTCAAAATTAATTTGAACTATTTCCGTTGATGCTCAGTATTAGGTCTTTTTCGAGCGTTTTTATTATTTTTGCGTCGAGTTGTTCTGTGTTTGTGTATGTTCTGAAATTCTCGATCGGTGACACATTGCACTGCGTCTTTGTAAATTTGTATTCACTGCCTTTGCGTACGCGAGAACGCGGTGTTTTCGAAGCCGCGCCGTTTTCGGTTCTCAACCGCCGTGCAGCCGCCGCATCTTTGTCGTGACAGTTCAGAATTCGAACGTTTACCGGTTATTCGTTTCTCGTCAACCACGCGCAGAGTCAGAGTTTACCGTGTTTTTGTAAAGATGGTTATAACATTTCGACTTATTGTGGTCTTATTAGTATTTATGAATTTTTCCATGTGTAATTCAAACTATTTCCCTTTAAGCTCAATAATAATTCTATTCCGTGCGTTATTATTATTTTCGCGACGTGATATCGTATTTTCGTTTTTGTTCTGCAATTCTTAATCGGTAACTTGTAGTTTTTCTTTTCATCATTCAAATTTTTGTGTCAATCGCTTCGTCTTTCATTTCTTTGAGCTCAATATCAATTCTATTCCGTGCACAATCAATATTCACGCTGCGTGTTGTTCTGCGTTTGTAAATGTTCCCAAATTCTCGGTCGGTACCGCATTGTACAGCGTCTTTGTAATTTTTAAATCTTTGCCCCTGCGTACGCGAGAACGCGGTGTTTTCAAAGCCACGCCGTCCTCGGATCCTAACCGCCGTGCAGCCGCCGCATCCCTCGGCGTGTGAGTTCGAAATTCGAACGCCTACTGGTTATTCGTTTCTCAACATCTACGCGCAGAGTCAGAGTTTTCCGTGTTGTGGAGTAAATAGTAAGAATATTCCAAATCAATGTTTTATTTTTTATCATTTATGAAATTTTTTCAAATTTATTCGTCCCATTTTTCTGAAAGCTCATTATTTTCTCTATTCCGTGCGCTATTGAAATTTCCGCGTCGTGTTGCTCTGCTTTTGTGTTTGTTTCGAAATCCTCAATTGGTAACACGTTGTACAGCGTTTATGTCAATTTTTATTCTCTGCCTTTGTGTACGCGAGAACGCTGTGTTTCCGCAGCCACGCCATACTGGCCTTTCGCTCGTGAACCAGCCGCTGCTTCCCCCCTGCGGGCGAGTTGGAAGTTCGAACGCTCGCTAGCCGGTCAGTCGCTTCGCATCCATCAACGTGAACGCCGCGGTGTATCGAGGTGTAATCTGTCGCTTCCCCGAACTATCGGTAATAATTACTCCCCGCCTCGTGGTCTCTCGTCCTTACAGTGATTGTGTGTAATATTGATACCTGATTCGATTTCGCGCTTTTTTAACGGCTTGTAGTTTTTTTTATTTTGCTCTTCGTTATCCTCTCAGTGTGTCTCGTAACTACGCGGAACTCGGAACCGACTTTATTCAGTGCAGCTCAATCATTCCAACTTGGTTTTACTCTGATAGAGTGATATCGTGTTCATATCGGTTATAAATCCATTTCGTGCTGTGTTGTCGATGATTTTCGTTCCGTGTCATTGTTAGCGCAAGACCGCGGTGTTTTCGGAGCCACGCCGTTCTAGGTTCTCTATCGTCCTGCAGCCGCCGCATCCCTCGGCGAGGGAGTTGAAATTCGAACGCTGACTGGTTATTCGTTTCTCATCAACCACGCGCAAGGTCGAAGTTTTCCGTATTGTGTACCTAATGGTAAGAATATTTCAACATATTGTTTCCTCTTTATCTTTTGTAAATTTTTTTATAATCAATTTGAACTATTTCCGTTGAAGCTCAATATCAGGTCTTTTGCGAGCGTTTTTATTATTTTTGCGTCGAGTTGTTCTGTGTTTGTGTATGTTCTGAAATTCTCGATCCGTGACACATTGCACTGCGTCTTTGTAAATTTGTATTCACTGCCTTTGCGTACGCGAGAACGCGGTGTTTTCGAAGCCGCGCCGTTTTCGGTTCTCAACCGCCGTGCAGCCGCCGCATCTTTGTCGTGACAGTTCGAAATTCGAACGTTTACCGGTTATTCGTTTCTCGTCAACCACGCGCAGAGTCAGAGTTTACCGTGTTTTTGTAAAGATGGTTATAACATTTCGACTTATTGTTGTCTCATTATTATTCATAAATTTTTCCATATATAATATAAACTATTTCCCTTTAAGCTCACTCATAATTCTATTCCGTGCGTTATTATTATTTTCGCGACGTGATATCGTATTTTCGTTTTTGATCTGCAATTCTCAAACGGTAACTTGTAGTTTTTCTTGCCATCATTCAAATTTTTTTGTTTCAATCGCTTCGGCTTTCATTTCTTTGAGCCCAATATGAATTCTATTCCGTGCACAATCAGTATTCCCGCTCCGAGTTGTTCTGCGATTGTGGATGTTCTCAAATTCTCGATCGGTACCGCATTGTACAGCGTCTTTGTAATTTTCAAATCTTTGCCCCTGCGTACGCGAGAACGCGGTGTTTTCGAAGCCACGCCGTTTTCGGTTCTCAACCGCCGTGCAGCCGCCGCATCCTTTGTCGTGACAGTTCGAAATTCGAAGGTTTACCGGTTATTCGTTTCTCGTCAACCACGCGCAGAGTCAGAGTTTCCCGTGTTTTTGTAAAGATGGTAATAACATTTCAACTCATTGTTTTCTTTTTATTTTTTATAAATTTCTTCATGTATAATTCAAACTATTTCCTTTAAGTTCAATAATAATCCTATTCCGTGCGTTTTTATTATTTTCGCGTCATCATATCGTATTTTCGTTTTTGTTCTGCAATTCTCAATCGGTAACTCGTAGTTTTTCTTATCATCATTCAAATTTTTTTGTTTTAATCACTTCGTCTTCCATTTCGTTGAGCTCAATATCAATTCCATTCCGTGCACAATCAATATTCCCTCTGCGTGTGGTTCTGCGTTTGTATATGTTCTCAAATTCTCGATCGGTACCGCATTGTACAGCGTCTTTAAAAGTTTTCAATCTTTGCCCCTGCGTACGCGAGAACGCGGTGTTTTCGAAGCCACGCCGTTTTCGGTTCTAAACCGCCGTGCAGCCGCTGCATCCTTTGTCGTGACAGTTCGAAATTCGAACGTTTACCGGTTATTCGTTTCTCGTCAACCACGCGCAGAGTCAGAGTTTCCCGTGTTCTTGAAAAGATGGTAATAACATTCCAACTCATTGTTTTCTTTTCATTTTTTATAAATTTTTTCATGTATAATTCAACCTATTTCCTTTAAGCTCAATAATAATCCTATTCCGTGCGTTATTATTATTTTCGCGTCATCATATCGTATTTTCGTTTTTGTTCTGCAATTCTCAATCGGTAACTCGTAGTTTTTCTCATCATCATTTAAATTTTTTTGTTTCAATTACTTCGTCTTTCATTTCTTTGAGCTCAATATCAATTCCATTCCGTGCACAATCAATATTCCCGCTGCGTGTTGTTCTGCGTTTGTGAATGTTCTCAAATTCTCGATCGGTACCGCATTGTACAGCGTCTTTGTAATTTTCAAATCTTTGCCCCTGCGTACGCGAGAACGCGTTGTTTTCGAAGCCACGCCGTTTTCAATTCTCAACCGCCGTGCAGCCGCCGCATCCTTTGTCGTGACAGTTCGAAATTCGAACGTTTACCGGTTATTCGTTTCTCGTCGACCACGCGCAGAGTCAGAGTTTCCCGTGTTTTTGAAAAGATGGTAATAACATTCCAACTTATTGTTTTCTTTTTATTTTTTCTAAATTTCTTCATGTATAATCCAAACTATTTCTCTTTAAGCTCAATAATAATCCTATTCCATGCGTTATTATTTCTTCCGCGTCATCATATCGTATTTTCGTTTTTGTTCTGCAATTCTCAATCGGTAACTTGTAGTTTTTCTGATCATCATTCAAATTTTTTTGTTTTAATCGCTTCGTCTTTCATTTCTTTGAGCCCAATATGAATTCTATTCCGTGCACAATCAATATTCCCGCTGCGTGTGGTTCTGCGTTTGTGAATGTTCTCAAATTCTCGATCGGTACCGCATTGTACAGCGTCTTTGTAATTTTTCAATCTTTGCCCCTGCGTACGCGAGAACGCGGTGTTTTCGAAGCCACGCCGGTTTCGGTTCTCAACCGCCGTGCAGCCGCTGCATCCTTTGTCGTGACAGTTCGAAATTCGAACGTTTATTGGTTATTCGTTTCTCGTCAACCACGCGCAGAGTCAGAGTTTCCCGTGTTTCCGAAAAGATGGTAATATCATTCCAACTTATTGTTTTCTTTTTATTTTTTATAAATTTTTTTCATGTACAATTCAAACTATTTCCTTCAAGCTCAATAATAATACTATTCCGTGCGTTATTATTATTTTCGCGTCAACATATCGTATTTTCGTTTTTGTTCTGCAATTCTCGATCGGTAACTCGTAGTTTTTCTTATTATCATTCAAATTTTTTTGTTTTAATCACTTCGTCTTTCATTTCTTTGAGCTCAATATCAATTCCATTCCGTGCACAATCAATATTCCCGCTGTGTGTTGTTCTGCGTTTGTGAATGTTCTCAAATTCTCGATCGGTACCGCATTGTACAGCGTCTTTGTAATTTTTCAATCTTTGCCCCTGCGTACGCGAGAACGCGGTGTTTTCGAAGCCACGCCGTTTTCGGTTCTCAACCGCCGTGCAGCCGCTGCATCCTTTGTCGCGACTGTTCGAAATTCGAACGTTCACCGGTTTTTTCGTTTCTCGTCAACCACGCGCAGAGTCAGAGTTTCCCGTGTTTTTGAAAAGATGGTAATAACATTATAACTCATTGTTTTCTCTCTATTTTTGATAAATTTTTTCATGTGTAATTCAAACTATTTCTCTTTAAGCTCAATAATAATCCTATTCCGTGCGTTATTATTCCTTCCGCGTCATCATATCGTATTTTCGTTTTTGTTCTGCATTTCTCAATCAGTAACTTGTAGTTTTCCTTATCATCATTCAAATTTTTTTGTTTTTATCGCTTCGTCTTTCTTTTCTTTGAGCTCAATATCAATTCCATTCCGTGCACAATCAATATTCCCGCTGCGTGTTGTTCTGTGTTTGTGAATGTTCTCAAATTCTCGATCGGTACCGCATTGTACAGCGTCTTTGTAATTTTCAAATCTTTGCCCCTGCGTACGCGAGAACGCGTTGTTTTCGAAGCCACGCCGGTTTCGGTTCTCAACCGCCGTGCAGCCGCTGCATCCTTTGTCGTGACAGTTCGAAATTCGAACGTTCACCGGTTTTTTGTTTCTCGTCAACCACGCGCAGAGTCAGAGTTTCCCGTGTTTTTGAAAAGATGGTAATAACATTCTAACTTATTGTTTTCTTTTTTTTTTTATAAATTTTTTCATGTGTATTTCAAACTATTTCTCTTTAAGCTCAATAATAATCATTTTCCGGGCGTTATTATTCCTTCCGCGTCATCATATCGTATTTTCGTTTTCGTTCTGCAATTCTCAATCGGTAACTTGTAGTTTTTCTTATCATCATTCAAATTTTTTTGTTTGAATCGCTTCGTCTTTCATTTCTTTGAGCTCAATATCAATTCCATTCCGTGCACATCAATATTCCCGCTGCGTGTTGTTCTGCGTTTGCAAATGTTCTCAAATTCTCGATCGGTACCGCATTGTACAGCGTCTTTGTAATTTTTAAATCTTTGCCCCTGCGTACGCGAGAACGTGGTGTTTTCGAAGCCACGCCGTTTTCGGTTCTCAACCGCCGTGCAGCCGCTGCATCCTTTGTCGCGACAGTTCGAAATTCGAACGTTCACCGGTTTTTTGTCCTCGTCAACCACGCGCAGAGTCAGAGTTTTCCGCGTTTTTGAAAAGATGGTAATGACATTATAACTCATTGTTTTCTTTTTATTTTTTATAAATTTTTACATGTGTAATTCGAACTCTTTCTCTTTAAGCTCAATAATAATCCTATTCCGTGCGTTATTATTCCTTCCGCGTCATCATATCGTATTTTCGTTTTCGTTCTGCAATTCTCAATCGGTAACTTGTAGTTTTTCTTATCATCATTCAAATTTTTTTGTTTCAATCGCTTTGTCTTCCATTTCTTTGAGCTCAATATCAATTCCATTCCGTGCACAATCAATATTCCCGCTGCGTGTTGTTCTGCGTTTGTGAATGATCTCAAATTCTCGATCGGTACCGCATTGTACAGCGTCTTTGTAATTTTTAAATCTTTGCCCCTGCGTACGCGAGAACGCGGTGTTTTCGAAGCCACGCCGTTCTCGGTTCTCAACCGCCGTGCAGCCGCTGCATCCTTTGTCGTGACAGTTCGGAATTCGCACGTTCACCGGTTTTTCGTTGTTCGTCAACCACGCGCAAAGTCAGAGTTCCCCGTGTTTTTGGAAAGATGTTCATAACATTCCAACTCCTTGTTTTCTTTTTATTTTTTATAAATTTTGACATGTGTAATTCAAACTATTTCTCTTTAAGCTCAATAATAATCCTATTCCGTGCGTCATTATTCCTTCCGCGTCATCATATCGTATTTTCGTTTTCGTTCTGCAATTTTCAATCGGTAACTTGTAGTTTTTCTTATCATCATTCAAATTTTTTTGTTTTAATCGCTTCGTCTTTCATTTCTTTGAGCTCAATATCAATTCCATTCCGTGCACAATCATTATTCCCGCTGCGTGTTGTTCTGCGTTTGATGATGTTCTCAAATTCTCGATCGGTACCGCATTGTACAGCGTCTTTGTAATTTTCAAATCTTTGCCCCTGCGTACGCGAGAACGCGGTGTTTTCGAAGCCACGCCGTTTTCGGTTCTCAACCGCCATGCAGCCGCTGCATCCTTTGTCGTGACAGTTCGAAATTCGAACGTTTACCGGTTTTTCGTTTCTCGTCAACCACGCGCAGAGTCAGAGTTTTCCGTGTTTTTGAAAAGATGGTAATAACATTCCAACTTGTTGTTTCCTTTTTATTTTTCATAAATTTTTTCATGTATAATTTAAACTATTTCTCTTTCAGCTGAATAATAATCCTATTCCGCGCGTTATTATTATTTTCGCGTCATCATATCGTATTTTCGTTTTTGTTCTGGAATTCTCAATCGGTAACTTGTAGTTTTTCTTATCATCATTCAAATTTTTTTGATTTAATCGCTTCGTCTTTCATTTCTTTGAGCTCAATATCAATTCCATTCCGTGCACAATGAATATTCCCGCTGCGTGTTGTTCTGCGTTTGTGAATGTTCTCAAATTCTCGATCGGTACCGCATTGTACAGCGTCTTTGTAATTTTTAAATCTTTGCCCCTGCGTACGCGAGAACGCGGTGTTTTCGGAGCCACGCTGTTCTCGTATCCCGACCGCCGTGCAGCCGCCGCATCCTATGTCGTGACAGTTCGAAATTCGAACGTTCACCGGTTATTCGTTTCTCGACAACCACGCGCAGAGTCAGAGTTTCCCGTGTTTTTGAGAGGATAGTAATAACATTCCAACTCATTGTTTTCTTTTTATTTCTCATAAATTTTTTCATGTATAATTCAAACTATTTTTCTTTAAGCTCAATAATAATCTTACTCCGTGCGTTAGTATTATTTTCGCGTCATCATATCGTATTTTCGGTTTTGTTCTGCAATTCTCAATCGGTAACTTGCAGTTTTTGGTGTCATCATTCAAATTTTTTTGTTTTGATCGCTTCGTCTTTCATTTCTTTGAGCTCAATATCAATTCCATTCCGTGCACAATCAATATTCCCGCTGCGTGTTGTTCTGCGTTTGTGAATGTTCTCAAATTCTCGATCGGTACCGCATTGTACAGCGTCTTTGTAATTTTTCAATCTTCGCCCCTGCGTACGCGAGTCCGCGGTGTTTTCGAAGCCACGCCGTTTTCGGTTCTCAACCGCCGTGCAGCCGCCGCATCCTTTGTCGTGACAGTTCGAAATTCGAACGTTTATTGGTTATTCGTTTCTCGTCAACCACGCGCAGAGTCAGAGTTTCCCGTGTTTCCGAAAAGATGGTAATATCATTCCAACTTATTGTTTTCTTTTTATTTTTTATAAATTTTTTCATGTACAATTCAAACTATTTCCTTCAAGCTCAATAATAATACTATTCCGTGCGTTATTATTATTTTCGCGTCAACATATCGTATTTTCGTTTTTGTTCTGCAATTCTCGATCGGTAACTCGTAGTTTTTCTTATTATCATTCAAATTTTTTTGTTTTAATCGCTTCGTCTTTCATTTCTTTGAGCTCAATATCAATTCCATTCCGTGCACAATCATTATTCCCGCTGCGTGTTGTTCTGCGTTTGATGATGTTCTCAAATTCTCGATCGGTACCGCATTGTACAGCGTCTTTGTAATTTTCAAATCTTTGCCCCTGCGTACGCGAGAACGCGGTGTTTTCGAAGCCACGCCGTTTTCGGTTCTCAACCGCCGTGCAGCCGCCGCATCCTTTGTCGTGACAGTTCGAAATTCGAACGTTTATTGGTTATTCGTTTCTCGTCAACCACGCGCAGAGTCAGAGTTTCCCGTGTTTCCGAAAAGATGGTAATATCATTCCAACTTATTGTTTCCTTTTTATTTTTTATAAATTTTTTCATGTACAATTCAAACTATTTCCTTCAAGCTCAATAATAATACTATTCCGTGCGTTATTATTATTTTCGCGTCAACATATCGTATTTTCGTTTTTGTTCTGCAATTCTCGATCGGTAACTCGTAGTTTTTCTTATTATCATTCAAATTTTTTTGTTTTAATCACTTCGTCTTTCATTTCTTTGAGCTCAATATCAATTCCATTCCGTGCACAATCAATATTCCCGCTGTGTGTTGTTCTGCGTTTGTGAATGTTCTCAAATTCTCGATCGGTACCGCATTGTACAGCGTCTTTGTAATTTTTCAATCTTTGCCCCTGCGTACGCGAGAACGCGGTGTTTTCGAAGCCACGCCGTTTTCGGTTCTCAACCGCCGTGCAGCCGCTGCATCCTTTGTCGCGACTGTTCGAAATTCGAACGTTCACCGGTTTTTTCGTTTCTCGTCAACCACGCGCAGAGTCAGAGTTTCCCGTGTTTTTGAAAAGATGGTAATAACATTATAACTCATTGTTTTCTCTTTATTTTTTATAAATTTTTTCATGTGTAATTCAAACTATTCCTCTTTGAGCTCAATAATAATCCTATTCCGTGCGTTATTATTCCTTCTGCGTCATCATATCGTATTTTCGTTTTTGTTCTGCATTTCTCAATCAGTAACTTGTAGTTTTCCTTATCATCATTCAAATTTTTTTGTTTTTATCGCTTCGTCTTTCATTTCTTTGAGCTCAATATCAATTCCATTCCGTGCACAATCAATATTCCCGCTGCGTGTTGTTCTGCGTTTGTGAATGTTCTCAAATTCTCGATCGGTACCGCATTGTACAGCGTCTTTGTAATTTTCAAATCTTTGCCCCTGCGTACGCGAGAACGCGTTGTTTTCGAAGCCACGCCGTTTTCAATTCTCAACCGCCGTGCAGCCGCCGCATCCTTTGTCGTGACAGTTCGAAATTCGAACGTTTACCGGTTATTCGTTTCTCGTCAACCACGCGCAGAGTCAGAGTTTCCCGTGTTTTTAAAAAGATGGTAATAACATTCCAACTTATTGTTTTCTTTTTATTTTTTCTAAATTTCTTCATGTATAATTCAAACTATTTCTCTTTCAGCTGAATAATAATCCTATTCCGTGCGTTATTATTTCTTCCGCGTCATCATATCGTATTTTCGTTTTTGTTCTGCAATTCTCAATCGGTAACTTGTAGTTTTTCTGATCATCATTCAAATTTTTTTGTTTTAATCGCTTCGTCTTTCATTTCTTTGAGCCCAATATGAATTCTATTCCGTGCACAATCAATATTCCCGCTGCGTGTGGTTCTGCGTTTGTGAATGTTCTCAAATTCTCGATCGGTACCGCATTGTACAGCGTCTTTGTAATTTTTCAATCTTTGCCCCTGCGTACGCGAGAACGCGGTGTTTTCGAAGCCACGCCGGTTTCGGTTCTCAACCGCCGTGCAGCCGCTGCATCCTTTGTCGTGACAGTTCGAAATTCGAACGTTCACCGGTTTTTTGTTTCTCGTCAACCACGCGCAGAGTCAGAGTTTTCCGTGTTTTTGAAAAGATGGTAATAACATTCCAACTTATTGTTTTCTTTTTTTTTTTATAAATTTTTTTATGTGTATTTCAAACTATTTCTCTTTAAGCTCAATAATAATCCTTTTCCGGGCGTTATTATTCCTTCCGCGTCATCATATCGTATTTTCGTTTCTGTTCTGCAATTCTCAATCGGTAACTTGTAGTTTTTCTTATCATCATTCAAATTTTTTTGTTTGAATCGCTTCGTCTTTCATTTCTTTGAGCTCAATATCAATTCCATTCCGTGCACATCAATATTCCCGCTGCGTGTTGTTCTGCGTTTGTAAATGTTCTCAAATTCTCGATCGGTACCGCATTGTACAGCGTCTTTGTAATTTTTAAATCTTTGCCCCTGCGTACGCGAGAACGTGGTGTTTTCGAAGCCACGCCGTTTTCGGTTCTCAACCGCCGTGCAGCCGCTGCATCCTTTGTCGCGACAGTTCGAAATTCGAACGTTCACCGGTTTTTCGTTTCTCGTCAACCACGCGCAGGGTCAGAGTTTCCCGTGTTTTTGGCAAGATGGTAATAACATTATAACTCATTGTTTTCTTTTTATTTTTTATAAATTTTTACATGTGTAATTCGAACTCTTTCTCTTTAAGCTCGATAATAATCCTATTCCGTGCGTTATTATTCCTTCCGCGTCATCATATCGTATTTTCGTTTTCGTTCTGCAATTCTCAATCAGTAACTTGTAGTTTTCCTTATCATCATTCAAATTTTTTTGTTTTAATCGCTTCGTCTTCCATTTCTTTGAGCTCAATATCAATTCCATTCTGTGCACAATCAATATTCCCGCTGCGTGTTGTTCTGCGTTTGTGAATGTTCTCAAATTCTCGATCGGTACCGCATTGTACAGCGTCTTTGTAATTTTCAAATCTTTGCCCCTGCGTACGCGAGAACGCGGTGTTTTCGAAGCCACGCCGTTTTCGGTTCTCAACCGCCATGCAGCTGCTGCATCCTTTGTCGTGACAGTTCGAAATTCGAACGTTTACCGGTTTTTCGTTTCTTGTCAACCACGCGCAGAGTCAAAGTTTTCCGTGTTTTTGAAAAGATGGTAATAACATTCCAACTTGTTGTTTCCTTTTTATTTTTCATAAATTTTTTCATGTATAATTTAAACTATTTCTCTTTCAGCTGAATAATAATCTTATTCCGCGCGTTATTATTATTTTCGCGTCATCATATCGTATTTTCGTTTTTGTTCTGGAATTCTCAATCGGTAACTTGTAGTTTTTCTTATCATCATTCAAATTTTTTTGTTTTAATCGCTTCGTCTTCCATTTCTTTGAGCTCAATATCAATTCCATTCCGTGCACAATCAATATTCCCGCTGCGTGTTGTTCTGCGTTTGTGAATGATCTCAAATTCTCGATCGGTACCGCATTGTACAGCGTCTTTGTAATTTTTCAATCTTTGCCCCTGCGTACGCGAGAACGCGGTGTTTTCGAAGCCACGCCGTTCTCGGTTCTCAACCGCCGTGCAGCCGCTGCATCCTTTGTCGTGACAGTTCGGAATTCGAACGTTCACCGGTTTTTCGTTGTTCGTCAACCACGCGCAAAGTCAGAGTTCCCCGTGTTTTTGAAAAGATGTTCATAACATTCCAACTTCTTGTTTTCTTTTTATTTTTTATAAATTTTGACATGTGTAATTCAAACTATTTCTCTTTAAGCTCAATAATAATCCTATTCCGTGCGTCATTATTCCTTTCGCGTCATCATATCGTATTTTCGTTTTCGTTCTGCAATTTTCAATCGGTAACTTGTAGTTTTTCTTATCATCATTCAAATTTCTTTGTTTTAATCGCTTCGTCTTTCATTTCTTTGAGCTCAATATCAATTCCATTCCGTGCACAATCATTATTCCCGCTGCGTGTTGTTCTGCGTTTGTGGATGTTCTCAAATTCTCGATCGGTACCGCATTGTACAGCGTCTTTGTAATTTTCAAATCTTTGCCCCTGCGTACGCGAGAACGCGGTGTTTTCGAAGCCACGCCGTTTTTGGTTCTCAACCGCCATGCAGCCGCTGCATCCTTTGTCGTGACAGTTCGAAATTCGAACGTTTACCGGTTTTTCGTTTCTCGTCAACCACGCGCAGAGTCAGAGTTTTCCGTGTTTTTGAAAAGATGGTAATAACATTCCAACTTGTTGTTTCCTTTTTATTTTTCATAAATTTTTTCATGTATAATTTAAACTATTTCTCTTTCAGCTGAATAATAATCCTATTCCGCGCGTTATTATTATTTTCGCGTCATCATATCGTATTTTCGTTTTTGTTCTGGAATTCTCAATCGGTAACTTGTAGTTTTTCTTATCATCATTCAAATTTTTTTGATTTAATCGCTTCGTCTTTCATTTCTTTGAGCTCAATATCAATTCCATTCCGTGCACAATGAATATTCCCGCTGCGTGTTGTTCTGCGTTTGTGAATGTTCTCAAATTCTCGATCGGTACCGCATTGTACAGCGTCTTTGTAATTTTTAAATCTTTGCCCCTGCGTACGCGAGAACGCGGTGTTTTCAGAGCCACGCTGTTCTCGTATCCCGACCGCCGTGCACCCGCCGCATCCTATGTCGTGACAGTTCGAAATTCGAACGTTCACCGGTTTTTCGTTTCTCGTCAACCACGCGCAGAGTCAGATTTTCCCGTGTTTTTGGAAAGATGGTAATAACATTATAACTCATCGTTTTCTTTTTATTTTTTATAAATTTTTTCATGTGTAATTCGAACTCTTTCTCTTTAAGCTCAATAATAATCCTATTCCGTGCGTTATTATTCCTTCCGCGTCATCATATCGTATTTTCGTTTTCGTTCTGCAATTCTCAATCAGTAACTTGTAGTTTTCCTTATCATCATTCAAATTTTTTTGTTTTAATCGCTTCGTCTTCCATTTCTTTGAGCTCAACATCAATTCCATTCCGTGCACAATCAATATTCCCGCTGCGTGTTGTTCTGCGTTTGTGAATGTTCTCAAATTCTCGATCGGTACCGCATTGTACAGCGTCTTTGTAATTTTCAAATCTTTGCCCCTGCGTACGCGAGAACGCGGTGTTTTCGAAGCCACGCCGTTTTCGGTTCTCAACCGCCGTGCAGCTGCTGCATCCTTTGTCGCGACGGTTCGAAATTCGAACGTTTACCGGTTTTTCGTTTCTCGTCAACTACGCGCAGAGTCAGAGTCTTCCGTGTTTTTGAAAAGATGGTAATAACATTCCAACTTAATGTTTTCTTTTTATTTTTTATAAACTTTATCATGTATAATTCAAACTATTTCCTTTAAGCTCAATAATAATCCTATTCCGTGCGTTATTATTCCTTCCGCGTCATCATATCGTATTTTCGTTTTCGTTCTGCAATCCTCAATCGGTAACTTGTAGTTTTTCTTATCATCATTCAAATTTTTTCGTTTACACGCTTCGTCTTTCATTTCTTTGAGCCTAATATCAATTCCATTCCGTGCACAATCAATATTCCCGCTGCGTGTTGTTCTGCGTTTGTGAATGTTCTCAAATTCTCGATCGGTACCGCATTGTACAGCGTCTTTGTAATTTTCAAATTTTTGCCCCTGCGTACGCGAGAACGCGGTGTTTTCGAAGCTACGCCGTTTTCGGTTCTCAACCGCCGTGCAGCCGCTGCATCCTTTGTCGTGAAAGTTCGGAATTCGAACGTTCACCGGTTTTTCGTTTCTCGTCAACCACGCGCAGAGTCAGAGTTTCCCGTGTTTTTGAAAAGATGGTGATAACATTCCAACTTATTGTTCTCTTTTTATTTTTTATAAATTTTTTCATGTGTAATTCAAACTATTTCTCTTTAAGCTCAATAATAATCCTATTCCGTGCGTTATTATTCCTTCCGCGTCATCATATCGTATTTTCGTTTTCGTTCTGCAATTCTCAATCGGTAACTTGTAGTTTCTCTTATCATCATTCAAATTTTTTTGTTTTAATCACTTCGTCTTTCATTTCTTTGAGCTCAATATCAATTCCATTCCGTGCACAATCAATATTTCCGCTGCGTGTTGTTCTGCGTTTGTGAATGTTCTCAAATTCTCGATCGGTACCGCATTGTACAGCGTCTTTGTAATTTTTCAATCTTTGCCCCTGCGTACGCGAGAACGCGGTGTTTTCGGAGCCACGCCGGTTTCGGTTCTCAACCGCCGTGCAGCCGCTGCATCCTTTGTCGTGACAGTTCGGAATTCGAACGTTCACCGGTTTTTCGTTTCTCGTCAACCACGCGCAGAGTCAGAGTTTCCCGTGTTTTTGAAAAGATGGTAATAACATTCCAACTTATTGTTTTCTTTTTTTTTTTAATTTTTTCATGTCTATTTCAAACTATTTCTCTTTAAGCTCAATAAAAATCCTTTTCCGTGCGTTATTATTCCTTCCGCGTCATCATATCGTATTTTCGTTTTCGTTCTGCAATTCTCAATCGGTAACTTGTAGTTTTTCTTATCATCATTCAAATTTTTTTGTTTTAATCGCTTCGTCTTTCATTTCTTTGAGCTCAATATCAATTCCATTCCGTGCACATCAATATTCCCGCTGCGTGTTGTTCTGTGTTTGTAAATGTTCTCAAATTCTCGATCGGTACCGCATTGTACAGCGTCTTTGTAATTTTTAAATCTTTGCCCCTGCGTACGCGAGAACGCGGTGTTTTCGAAGCCACGCCGTTTTCGGTTCTCAACCGCCGTGCAGCCGCTGCATCCTTTGTCGCGACAGTTCGAAATCCGAACGTTCACCGGTTTTTCGTTTCTCGTCAACCACGCGCAGAGTCAGATTTTCCCGTGTTTTTGGAAAGATGGTAATAACATTATAACTCATCGTTTTCTTTTTATTTTTTATAAATTTTTTCATGTGTAATTCGAACTCTTTCTCTTTAAGCTCAATAATAATCCTATTCCGTGCGTTATTATTCCTTCCGCGTCATCATATCGTATTTTCGTTTTCGTTCTGCAATTCTCAATCAGTAACTTGTAGTTTTCCTTATCATCATTCAAATTTTTTTGTTTCAATCGCTTCGTCTTCCATTTCTTTGAGCTCAACATCAATTCCATTCCGTGCACAATCAATATTCCCGCTGCGTGTTGTTCTGCGTTTGTGAATGTTCTCAAATTCTCGATCGGTACCGCATTGTACAGCGTCTTTGTAATTTTTAAATCTTTGCCCCTGCGTACGCGAGAACGCGGTGTTTTCGAAGCCACGCCGTTTTCGGTTCTCAACCGCCGTGCAGCTGCTGCATCCTTTGTCGCGACGGTTCGAAATTCGAACGTTTACCGGTTTTTCGTTTCTCGTCAACTACGCGCAGAGTCAGAGTCTTCCGTGTTTTTGAAAAGATGGTAATAACATTCCAACTTAATGTTTTCTTTTCATTTTTTATAAACTTTATCATGTATAATTCAAACTATTTCCTTTAAGCTCAATAATAATCCTATTCCGTGCGTTATTATTCCTTCCGCGTCATCATATCGTATTTTCGTTTTCGTTCTGCAATCCTCAATCGGTAACTTGTAGTTTTTCTTATCATCATTCAAATTTTTTCGTTTACACGCTTCGTCTTTCATTTCTTTGAGCCTAATATCAATTCCATTCCGTGCACAATCAATATTCCCGCTGCGTGTTGTTCTGCGTTTGTGAATGTTCTCAAATTCTCGATCGGTACCGCATTGTACAGCGTCTTTGTAATTTTCAAATCTTTGCCCCTGCGTACGCGAGAACGAGGTGTTTTCGAAGCCACGCCGTTTTCAATTTTCAACCGCCGTGCAGCCACCGCATCTTTTGTCGTGACAGTTCGAAATCCGAACGTTCACCGGTTTTTCGTTTCTCGTCAACCACTCGCAGATTCAGAATTTCCCGTGTTTTTGAAAAGATGGTAATAACATTCCAACTTATTGTTTTCTTTTTTTTTTTATAAATTTTTTTATGTGTATTTCAAACTATTTCTCTTTAAGCTCAATAATAATCCTTTTCCGGGCGTTATTATTCCTTCCGCGTCATCATATCGTATTTTCGTTTTCGTTCCGCAATTCTCAATCGGTAACTTGTAGTTTTTCTTATCATCATTCAAATTTTTTTGTTTGAATCGCTTCGTCTTTCATTTCTTTGAGCTCAATATCAATTCCATTCCGTGCACATCAATATTCCCGCTGCGTGTTGTTCTGCGTTTGTAAATGTTCTCAAATTCTCGATCGGTACCGCATTGTACAGCGTCTTTGTAATTTTTCAATTTTTGCCCCTGCGTACGCGAGAACGTGGTGTTTTCGAAGCCACGCCGTTTTCGGTTCTTAACCGCCGTGCAGCCGCCGCATCCTTTGTCGTGACAGTTCGAAATTCGAACGTTTACCGGTTATTCGTTTCTCGTCAACCACGCGCAGAGTCAGAGTTTTCCGTGTTTTTGAAAAGATGGTAATAACATTCCAACTTGTTGTTTCCTTTTTATTTTTCATAAATTTTTTTATGTATAATTTAAACTATTTCTCTTTCAGCTGACTAATAATCCTATTCCGCGCGTTATTATTATTTTCGCGTCATCATATCGTATTTTCGTTTTTGTTCTGGAATTCTCAATCGGTAACTTGTAGTTTTTCTTATCATCATTCAAATTTTCTTGATTTAATCGCTTCGTCTTTCATTTCTTTGAGCTCAATATCAATTCCATTCCGTGCACAATGAATATTCCCGCTGCGTGTTGTTCTGCGTTTGTGAATGTTCTCAAATTCTCGATCGGTACCGCATTGTACAGCGTCTTTGTAATTTTTAAATCTTTGCCCCTGCGTACGCGAGAACGCGGTGTTTTCAGAGCCACGCTGTTCTCGTATCCCGACCGCCGTGCAGCCGCCGCATCCTATGTCGTGACAGTTCGAAATTCGAACGTTCACCGTTTATTCGTCTCTCGACAACCACGCGCAGAGTCAGAGTTTCCCGTGTTTTTGAGAGGATGGTAATAACATTCCAACTTATTGTTTTCTTTTTATTTCTCATAAATTTTTTCATGTATAATTCAAACTATTTTTCTTTAAGCTCAATAATAATCTCACTCCGTGCGTTAGTATTATTTTTGCGTCATCATATCGTATTTTCGGTTTTGTTCTGCAATTCTCAATCGGTAACTTGCAGTTTTTGGTGTCATCATTCAAATTTTTTTGTTTTGATCGCTTCGTCTTTCATTTCTTTGAGCTCAATATCAATTCCATTCCGTGCACAATCAATATTCCCGCTGCGTGTTGTTCTGCGTTTGTGAATGTTCTCAAATTCTCGATCGGTACCGCATTGTACAGCGTCTTTGTAATTTTTCAATCTTCGCCCCTGCGTACGCGAGAACGCGGTGTTTTCGAAGCCACGCCGTTTTCGGTTCTCAACCGCCGTGCAGCCGCCGCATCCTTTGTCGTGACAGTTCGAAATTCGAACGTTTATCGGTTATTCGTTTCTCGTCAACCACGCGCAGAGTCAGAGTTTCCCGTGTTTCCGAAAAGATGGTAATATCATTCCAACTTATTGTTTTCTTTTTATTTTTTATAAATTTTTTCATGTACAATTCAAACTATTTCCTTCAAGCTCAATAATAATACTATTCCGTGCGTTATTATTATTTTCGCGTCAACATATCGTATTTTCGTTTTTGTTCTGCAATTCTCGATCGGTAACTCGTAGTTTTTCTTATTATCATTCAAATTTTTTTGTTTCAATCACTTCGTCTTTCATTTCTTTGAGCTCAATATCAATTCCATTCCGTGCACAATCAATATTCCCGCTGCGTGTTGTTCTGCGTTTGTGAATGTTCTCAAATTCTCGATCGGTACCGCATTGTACAGCGTCTTTGTAATTTTCAAATTTTTGCCCCTGCGTACGCGAAAACGCGGTGTTTTCGAAGCTACGCCGTTTTCGGTTCTCAACCGCCGTGCAGCCGCTGCATCCTTTGTCGTGAAAGTTCGGAATTCGAACGTTCACCGGTTTTTCGTTTCTCGTCAACCACGCGCAGAGTCAGAGTTTCCCGTGTTTTTGAAAAGATGGTGATAACATTCCAACTTATTGTTCTCTTTTTATTTTTTATAAATTTTTTCATGTGTAATTCAAACTATTTCTCTTTAAGCTCAATAATAATCCTATTCCGTGCGTTATTATTCCTTCCGCGTCATCATATCGTATTTTCGTTTTCGTTCTGCAATTCTCAATCGGTAACTTGTAGTTTCTCTTATCATCATTCAAATTTTTTTGTTTAATCACTTCGTCTTTCATTTCTTTGAGCTCAATATCAATTCCATTCCGTGCACAATCAATATTCCCGCTGCGTGTTGTTCTGCGTTTGTGAATGTTCTCAAATTCTCGATCGGTACCGCATTGTACAGCGTCTTTGTAATTTTTAAATCTTTGCCCCTGCGTACGCGAGAACGCGGTGTTTTCGAAGCCACGCCGTTTTCGGTTCTCAACCGCCGTGCAGCCGCTGCATCCTTTGTCGCGACAGTTCGAAATTCGAACGTTTACCGGTTTTTCGTTTCTCGTCAACTACGCGCAGAGTCAGAGTTTTCCGTGTTTTTGAAAAGATGGTAATAACATTCCAACTTAATGTTTTCTTTTTATTCTTTATAAATTTTATCATGTATAATTCAAACTATTTCCTTTAAGCTCAATAATAATCCTTTTCCGTGCGTTATTATTCCTTCCGCGTCATCATATCGTATTTTCGTTTTCGTTCTGCAATCCTCAATCGGTAACTTGTAGTTTTTCTTATCATCATTCAAATTTTTTTGTTTTAATCGCTTCGTCTTTCATTTCTTTGAGCCTAATATCAATTCCATTCCGTGCACAATCAATATTCCCGCTGCGTGTTGTTCTGCGTTTGTGAATGTTCTCAAATTCTCGATCGGTACCGCATTGTACAGCGTCTTTGTAATTTTCAAATCTTTGCCCCTGCGTACGCGAGAACGCGGTGTTTTCGAAGCCACGCCGTTTTCAATTTTCAACCGCCGTGCAGCCACCGCATCTTTTGTCGTGACAGTTCGAAATCCGAACGTTCACCGGTTTTTCGTTTCTCGTCAACCACTCGCAGATTCAGAATTTCCCGTGTTTTTGAAAAGATAGTAATAACATTCCAACTTATTGTTTTTTCTTTATTTTTTATAAATTTTTCCATGTGTAATTCAAACTATTTCTCTTTAAGCTCAATAATAATCCTATTCCGTGCGTTATTATTATTTTCGCGTCATCACATCGTATTTTCGTTTTTGTTCTGCAATTCTCAATCGGTAACTCGTAGTTTTTCTTATCATCATTCAAATTTTTTTGTTTTAATCGCTTCGTCTTTCATTTCTTTGAGCCTAATATCAATTCCATTCCGTGCACAATCAATATTCCCGCTGCGTGTTGTTCTGCGTTTGTGAATGTTCTCAAATTCTCGATCGGTACCGCATTGTACAGCGTCTTTGTAATTTTTAAATCTTTGCCCCTGCGTACGCGAGAACGCGGTGTTTTCGAAGCCACGCCGTTTTCAATTTTCAACCGCCGTGCAGCCGCTGCATCCTGTGTCGTGACAGTTCGGAATTCGAACGTTCACCGGTTTTTCGTTTCTCGTCAACCACGCGCAGAGTCAGTGTTTCCCGTGTTTTTGAAAAGATGGTTATAACATTCCAACTTATTGTTTTCTTTTTATTTTTTCTAAATTTCTTCATGTATAATTCAAACTATTTCTCTTTGAGCTCAATGATAATCCTATTCCGTGCGTTATTATTCCTTCCGCGTCATCATATCGTATTTTCGTTTTTGTTCTGCAATTCTCAATCGGTAACTCGTAGTTTCTCTTATCATCATTCAAATATTTTTGTTTTAATCACTTCGTCTTTCATTTCTTTGAGCTCAATATCATTTCCATTCCGTGCACAATCAATATTCCCGCTGCGTGTTGTTCTGCGTTTGTGAATGTTCTCAAATTCTCGATCGGTACCGCATTGTACAGCGTCTTTGTAATTTTCAAATCTTTGCCCCTGCGTACGCGAGAACGCGGTGTTTTCGAAGCCACGCCGTTTTCGGTTCTCAACCGCCGTGCAGCCGCTGCATCCTTTGTCGCGACAGTTCGAAATTCGAACGTTCACCGGTTTTTCGTTTCTCGTCAACCACGCGCTGAGTCAGAGTTTTCCGTGTTTTTGGAAAGATGGTAATAACATTATAACTCATTGTTTTCTTTTTATTTTTTATAAATTTTTTTATGTGTAATTCGAACTCTTTCTCTTTAAGCTCAATAATAATCCTATTCCGTGCGTTATTATTCCTTCGGCGTCATCATATCGTATTTTCGTTTTCGTTCTGCAATTCTCAATCAGTAACTTGTAGTTTTCCTTATCATCATTTAAATTTTTTTGTTTTAATCGCTTCGTCTTCCATTTCTTTGAGCTCAACATCAATTCCATTCCGTGCACAATCAATATTCCCGCTGCGTGTTGTTCTGCGTTTGTGAATGTTCTCAAATTCTCGATCGGTACCGCATTGTACAGCGTCTTTGTAATTTTCAAATCTTTGCCCCTGCGTACGCGAGAACGCGGTGTTTTCGAAGCCACGCCGTTTTCAATTTTCAACCGCCGTGCAGCCACCGCATCTTTTGTCGTGACAGTTCGAAATCCGAACGTTCACCGGTTTTTCGTTTCTCGTCAACCACTCGCAGATTCAGAATTTCCCGTTTTTTTGAAGAGATAGTAATAACATTCCAACTTATTGTTTTTTCTTTATTTTTTATAAATTTTTCCATGTGTAATTCAAACTATTTCTCTTTAAGCTCAATAATAATCCTATTCCGTGCGTTATTATTATTTTCGCGTCATCACATCGTATTTTCGTTTTTGTTCTGCAATTCTCAATCGGTAACTCGTAGTTTTTCTTATCATCATTCAAATTTTTTTGTTTTAATCGCTTCGTCTTTCATTTCTTTGGGCCTCATATCAATTCCATTCCGTGCACAATCAATATTCCCGCTGCGTGTTGTTCTGCGTTTGTGAATGTTCTCAAATTCTCGATCGGTACCGCATTGTACAGCGTCTTTGTAATTTTCAAATCTTTGCCCCTGCGTACGCGAGAACGCGGTGTTTTCGAAGCCACGCCGTTTTCAATTTTCAACCGCCGTGCAGCCGCTGCATCCTGTGTCGTGACAGTTCGGAATTCGAACGTTCACCGGTTTTTCGTTTCTCGTCAACCACGCGCAGAGTCAGAGTTTCCCGTGTTTTTGAAAAGATGGTTATAACATTCCAACTTATTGTTTTCTTTTTATTTTTTCTAAATTTCTTCATGTATAATTCAAACTATTTCTCTTTGAGCTCAATAATAATCCTATTCCGTGCGTTATTATTCCTTCCGCGTCATCATATCGTATTTTCGTTTTTGTTCTGCAATTCTCAATCGGTAACTCGTAGTTTCTCTTATCATCATTCAAATATTTTTGTTTTAATCACTTCGTCTTTCATTTCTTTGAGCTCAATATCATTTCCATTCCGTGCACAATCAATATTCCCGCTGCGTGTTGTTCTGCGTTTGTGAATGTTCTCAAATTCTCGATCGGTACCGCATTGTACAGCGTCTTTGTAATTTTCAAATCTTTGCCCCTGCGTACGCGAGAACGCGGTGTTTTCGAAGCCACGCCGTTTTCGGTTCTCAACCGCCGTGCAGCCGCTGCATCCTTTGTCGCGACAGTTCGAAATTCGAACGTTCACCGGTTTTTCGTTTCTCGTCAACCACGCGCAGAGTCAGAGTTTTCCGTGTTTTTGGAAAGATGGTAATAACATTATAACTCATTGTTTTCTTTTTATTTTTTATAAATTTTTTTATGTGTAATTCGAACTCTTTCTCTTTAAGCTCAATAATAATCCTATTCCGTGCGTTATTATTCCTTCCGCGTCATCATATCGTATTTTCGTTTTCGTTCTGCAATTCTCAATCAGTAACTTGTAGTTTTCCTTATCATCATTCAAATTTTTTTGTTTTAATCGCTTCGTCTTCCATTTCTTTGAGCTCAACATCAATTCCATTCCGAGCACAATCAATATTCCCGCTGCGTGTTGTTCTGCGTTTGTGAATGTTCTCAAATTCTCGATCGGTACCGCATTGTACAGCGTCTTCGTAATTTTTAAATCTTTGCCCCTGCGTACGCGAGAACGCGGTGTTTTCGAAGCCACGCCGTTCTCGGTTCTCAACCGCCGTGCAGCCGCTGCATCCTTTGTCGTGACAGTTCGGAATTCGAACGTTCACCGGTCTTTCGTTTTTCGTCAACTACGCGCAAAGTCAGAGTTCCCCGTGTTTTTGAAAAGATGTTCATAACATTCCAACTTCTCGTTTTCTTTTTATTTTTTATAAATTTTTACATGTGTAATTCAAACTATTTCTCTTTAAGCTCAATAAAAATCCTTTTCCGTGCGTTATTATTCCTTCCGCGTCATCATATCGTATTTTCGTTTTCGTTCTGCAATTTTCAATCGGTAACTTGTACTTTTTCTTATCATCATTCAAATTTTTTTGTTTTAATCGCTTCGTGTTTCATTTCTTTGAGCTCAATATCAATTCCATTCCGTGCACAATCATTATTCCCGCTGCGTGTTGTTCTGCGTTTGTGAATGTTCTCAAATTCTCGATCGGTACCGCATTGTACAGCGTCTTTGTAATTTTCAAATCTTTGCCCCTGCGTACGCGAGAACGCGGTGTTTTCAGAGCCACGCTGTTCTCGTATCCCGACCGCCGTGCAGCCGCCGCATCCTATGTCGTGACAGTTCGAAATTCGAACGTTCACCGGTTATTCGTTTCTCGACAACCACGCGCAGAGTCAGAGTTTCCCGTGTTTTTGAGAGGATGGTAATAACATTCCAACTTATTGTTTTCTTTTTATTTCTCATAAATTTTTTCATGTATAATTCAAACTATTTTTCTTTAAGCTCAATAATAATCTCACTCCGTGCGTTAGTATTATTTTTGCGTCATCATATCGTATTTTCGGTTTTGTTCTGCAATTCTCAATCGGTAACTTGCAGTTTTTGGTGTCATCATTCAAATTTTTTTGTTTTGATCGCTTCGTCTTTCATTTCTTTGAGCTCAATATCAATTCCATTCCGTGCACAATCAATATTCCCGCTGCGTGTTGTTCTGCGTTTGTAAATGTTCTCAAATTCTCGATCGGTACCGCATTGTACAGCGTCTTTGTAATTTTTCAATCTTCGCCCCTGCGTACGCGAGAACGCGGTGTTTTCGAAGCCACGCCGTTTTCGGTTCTCAACCGCCGTGCAGCCGCCGCATCCTTTGTCGTGACAGTTCGAAATTCGAACGTTTATCGGTTATTCGTTTCTCGTCAACCACGCGCAGAGTCAGAGTTTCCCGTGTTTCCGAAAAGATGGTAATAACATTCCAACTCAATGTTTTCTTTTTATTTTTTATAAATTTTATCATGTATAATTCAAACTATTTCCTTTAAGCTAAATAATAATCCTATTCCGTGCGTTATTATTCCTTCCGCGTCATCATATCGTATTTTCGTTTTCGTTCTGGAATCCTCAATCGGTAACTTGTAGTTTTTCTTATCATCATTCAAATTTTTTTGTTATAATCGCTTCGTCTTTCATTTCTTTGAGCCTAATATCAATTCCATTCCGTGCACAATCAATATTCCCGCTGCGTGTTGTTCTGCGTTTGTGAATGTTCTCAAATTCTCGATCGGTACCGCATTGTACAGCGTCTTTGTAATTTTTCAATCTTTGCCCCTGCGTACGCGAGAACGCGGTGTTTTCGAAGCCACGCCGTTTTCGGTTCTCAACCGCCGTGCAGCCGCTGCATCCTTTGTCGTGACAGTTCGGAATTCGAACGTTCACCGGTTTTTCGTTTCTCGTCAACCACGCGCAGAGTCAGAGTTTCCCGTGTTTTTGAAAAGATGGTAATAACATTCCAACTTATTGTTTTCTTTTTATTTTTTATAAATTTCTTCATGTATAATTCAAACTATTTCTCTTTAAGCTCAATAATAATCCTATTCCGTGCGTTATTATTCCTTCCGCGTCATCATATCGTATTTTCGTATTTGTTCTGCAATTCTCAATCAGTAACTTGTAGTTTTTCTTATCATCATTCAAATTTTTTTGTTTTAATCGCTTCGTGTTTCATTTCTTTGAGCTCAATATCAATTCCATTCCGTGCACAATCATTATTCCCGCTGCGTGTTGTTCTGCGTTTGTGAATGTTCTCAAATTCTCGATCGGTACCGCATTGTACAGCGTCTTCGTAATTTTCAAATCTTTGCCCCTGCGTACGCGAGAACGCGGTGTTTTCGAAGCCACGCCGTTTTCGGTTCTCAACCGCCATGCAGCCGCTGCATCCTTTGTCGTGACAGTTCGAAATTCGAACGTTTACCGGTTTTTCGTTTCTCGTCAACCACGCGCAGAGTCAGAGTTTTCCGTGTTTTTGAAAAGATGGTAATAACATTCCAACTTAATGTTTTCTTTTTATTTTTCATAAATTTTATCATGTATAATTCAAACTATTTCCTTTAAGCTCAATAATAATCCTATTCCGTGCGTTATTATTCCTTCCGCGTCATCATATCGTATTTTCGTTTTCGTTCTGGAATCCTCAATCGGTAACTTGTAGTTTTTCTTATCATCATTCAAATTTTTTTGTTATAATCGCTTCGTCTTTCATTTCTTTGAGCCTAATATCAATTCCATTCCGTGCACAATCAATATTCCCGCTGCGTGTTGTTCTGCGTTTGTGAATGTTCTCAAATTCTCGATCGGTACCGCATTGTACAGCGTCTTTGTAATTTTTCAATCTTTGCCCCTGCGTACGCGAGAACGCGTTGTTTTCGAAGCCACGCCGTTTTCAATTCTTAACCGCCGTGCAGCCGCCGCATCCTTTGTCGTGACAGTTCGAAATTCGAACGTTTACCGGTTATTCGTTTCTCGTCAACCACGCGCAGAGTCAGAGTTTCCCGTGTTTTTGAAAAGATGGTAATAACATTCCAACTTATTGTTTTCTTTTTATTTTTTCTAAATTTCTTCATGTATAATTCAAACTATTTCTCTTTAAGCTCAATAATAATCCTATTCCGTGCGTTATTATTTCTTCCGCGTCATAATATCGTATTTTCGTTTTTGTTCTGCAATTCTCAATCGGTAACTTGTAGTTTTTCTGACCATCATTCAAATTTTTTTGTTTTAATCGCTTCGTCTTTCATTTCTTTGAGCCCAATATGAATTCTATTCCGTGCACAATCAATATTCCCGCTGCGTGTGGTTCTGCGTTTGTGAATGTTCTTAAATTCTCGATCGGTACCGCATTGTACAGCGTCTTTGTAATTTTCAAATCTTTGCCCCTGCGTACGCGAGAACGCGGTGTTTTCGAAGCCACGCCGTTTTCGGTTCTCAACCGCCATGCAGCCGCTGCATCCTTTGTCGTGACAGTTCGAAATTCGAACGTTTACCGGTTTTTCGTTTCTCGTCAACCACGCGCAGAGTCAGAGTTTTCCGTGTTTTTGAAAAGATGGTAATAACATTCCAACTTAATGTTTTCTTTTTATTTTTCATAAATTTTATCATGTATAATTCAAACTATTTCCTTTAAGCTCAATAATAATCCTATTCCGTGCGTTATTATTCCTTCCGCGTCATCATATCGTATTTTCGTTTTCGTTCTGGAATCCTCAATCGGTAACTTGTAGTTTTTCTTATCATCATTCAAATTTTTTTGTTATAATCGCTTCGTCTTTCATTTCTTTGAGCCTAATATCAATTCCATTCCGTGCACAATCAATATTCCCGCTGCGTGTTGTTCTGCGTTTGTGAATGTTCTCAAATTCTCGATCGGTACCGCATTGTACAGCGTCTTTGTAATTTTCAAATCTTTGCCCCTGCGTACGCGAGAACGCGGTGTTTTCAGAGCCACGCTGTTCTCGTATCCCGACCGCCGTGCAGCCGCCGCATCCTATGTCGTGACAGTTCGAAATTCGAACGTTCACCGGTTATTCGTTTCTCGACAACCACGCGCAGAGTCAGAGTTTCCCGTGTTTTTGAGAGGATGGTAATAACATTCCAACTTATTGTTTTCTTTTTATTTCTCATAAATTTTTTCATGTATAATTCAAACTATTTTTCTTTAAGCTCAATAATAATCTCACTCCGTGCGTTAGTATTATTTTTGCGTCATCATATCGTATTTTCGGTTTTGTTCTGCAATTCTCAATCGGTAACTTGCAGTTTTTGGTGTCATCATTCAAATTTTTTTGTTTTGATCGCTTCGTCTTTCATTTCTTTGAGCTCAATATCAATTCCATTCCGTGCACAATCAATATTCCCGCTGCGTGTTGTTCTGCGTTTGTAAATGTTCTCAAATTCTCGATCGGTACCGCATTGTACAGCGTCTTTGTAATTTTTCAATCTTCGCCCCTGCGTACGCGAGAACGCGGTGTTTTCGAAGCCACGCCGTTTTCGGTTCTCAACCGCCGTGCAGCCGCCGCATCCTTTGTCGTGACAGTTCGAAATTCGAACGTTTATCGGTTATTCGTTTCTCGTCAACCACGCGCAGAGTCAGAGTCTCCCGTGTTTCCGAAAAGATGGTAATAACATTCCAACTCAATGTTTTCTTTTTATTTTTTATAAATTTTATCATGTATAATTCAAACTATTTCCTTTAAGCTAAATAATAATCCTATTCCGTGCGTTATTATTCCTTCCGCGTCATCATATCGTATTTTCGTTTTCGTTCTGGAATCCTCAATCGGTAACTTGTAGTTTTTCTTATCATCATTCAAATTTTTTTGTTATAATCGCTTCGTCTTTCATTTCTTTGAGCCTAATATCAATTCCATTCCGTGCACAATCAATATTCCCGCTGCGTGTTGTTCTGCGTTTGTGAATGTTCTCAAATTCTCGATCGGTACCGCATTGTACAGCGTCTTTGTAATTTTTCAATCTTTGCCCCTGCGTACGCGAGAACGCGGTGTTTTCGAAGCCACGCCGTTTTCGGTTCTCAACCGCCGTGCAGCCGCTGCATCCTTTGTCGTGACAGTTCGGAATTCGAACGTTCACCGGTTTTTCGTTTCTCGTCAACCACGCGCAGAGTCAGAGTTTCCCGTGTTTTTGAAAAGATGGTAATAACATTCCAACTTATTGTTTTCTTTTTATTTTTTATAAATTTCTTCATGTATAATTCAAACTATTTCTCTTTAAGCTCAATAATAATCCTATTCCGTGCGTTATTATTCCTTCCGCGTCATCATATCGTATTTTCGTATTTGTTCTGCAATTCTCAATCAGTAACTTGTAGTTTTTCTTATCATCATTCAAATTTTTTTGTTTTAATCGCTTCGTGTTTCATTTCTTTGAGCTCAATATCAATTCCATTCCGTGCACAATCATTATTCCCGCTGCGTGTTGTTCTGCGTTTGTGAATGTTCTCAAATTCTCGATCGGTACCGCATTGTACAGCGTCTTCGTAATTTTCAAATCTTTGCCCCTGCGTACGCGAGAACGCGGTGTTTTCGAAGCCACGCCGTTTTCGGTTCTCAACCGCCATGCAGCCGCTGCATCCTTTGTCGTGACAGTTCGAAATTCGAACGTTTACCGGTTTTTCGTTTCTCGTCAACCACGCGCAGAGTCAGAGTTTTCCGTGTTTTTGAAAAGATGGTAATAACATTCCAACTTAATGTTTTCTTTTTATTTTTCATAAATTTTATCATGTATAATTCAAACTATTTCCTTTAAGCTCAATAATAATCCTATTCCGTGCGTTATTATTCCTTCCGCGTCATCATATCGTATTTTCGTTTTCGTTCTGGAATCCTCAATCGGTAACTTGTAGTTTTTCTTATCATCATTCAAATTTTTTTGTTATAATCGCTTCGTCTTTCATTTCTTTGAGCCTAATATCAATTCCATTCTGTGCACAATCAATATTCCCGCTGCGTGTTGTTCTGCGTTTGTGAATGTTCTCAAATTCTCGATCGGTACCGCATTGTACAGCGTCTTTGTAATTTTTCAATCTTTGCCCCTGCGTACGCGAGAACGCGTTGTTTTCGAAGCCACGCCGTTTTCAATTCTTAACCGCCGTGCAGCCGCCGCATCCTTTGTCGTGACAGTTCGAAATTCGAACGTTTACCGGTTATTCGTTTCTCGTCAACCACGCGCAGAGTCAGAGTTTCCCGTGTTTTTGAAAAGATGGTAATAACATTCCAACTTATTGTTTTCTTTTTATTTTTTCTAAATTTCTTCATGTATAATTCAAACTATTTCTCTTTAAGCTCAATAATAATCCTATTCCGTGCGTTATTATTTCTTCCGCGTCATAATATCGTATTTTCGTTTTTGTTCTGCAATTCTCAATCGGTAACTTGTAGTTTTTCTGACCATCATTCAAATTTTTTTGTTTTAATCGCTTCGTCTTTCGTTTCTTTGAGCCCAATATGAATTCTATTCCGTGCACAATCAATATTCCCGCTGCGTGTGGTTCTGCGTTTGTGAATGTTCTTAAATTCTCGATCGGTACCGCATTGTACAGCGTCTTTGTAATTTTCAAATCTTTGCCCCTGCGTACGCGAGAACGCGGTGTTTTTGAAGCCACGCCGTTTTCGGTTCTCAACCGCCATGCAGCCGCTGCATCCTTTGTCGTGACAGTTCGAAATTCGAACGTTTACCGGTTTTTCGTTTCTCGTCAACCACGCGCAGAGTCAGAGTTTTCCGTGTTTTTGAAAAGATGGTAATAACATTCCAACTTGTTGTTTCCTTTTTATTTTTCATAAATTTTTTTATGTATAATTTAAACTATTTCTCTTTCAGCTGAATAATAATCCTATTCCGCGCGTTATTATTATTTTCGCGTCATCATATCGTATTTTCGTTTTTGTTCTGGAATTCTCAATCGGTAACTTGTAGTTTTTCTTATCATCATTCAAATTTTCTTGATTTAATCGCTTCGTCTTTCATTTCTTTGAGCTCAATATCAATTCCATTCTGTGCACAATGAATATTCCCGCTGCGTGTTGTTCTGCGTTTGTGAATGTTCTCAAATTCTCGATCGGTACCGCATTGTACAGCGTCTTTGTAATTTTCAAATCTTTGCCCCTGCGTACGCGAGAACGCGGTGTTTTCAGAGCCACGCTGTTCTCGTATCCCGACCGCCGTGCAGCCGCCGCATCCTATGTCGTGACAGTTCGAAATTCGAACGTTCACCGGTTATTCGTTTCTCGACAACCACGCGCAGAGTCAGAGTTTCCCGTGTTTTTGAGAGGATGGTAATAACATTCCAACTTATTGTTTTCTTTTTATTTCTCATAAATTTTTTCATGTATAATTCAAACTATTTTTCTTTAAGCTCAATAATAATCTCACTCCGTGCGTTAGTATTATTTTTGCGTCATCATATCGTATTTTCGGTTTTGTTCTGCAATTCTCAATCGGTAACTTGCAGTTTTTGGTGTCATCATTCAAATTTTTTTGTTTTGATCGCTTCGTCTTTCATTTCTTTGAGCTCAATATCAATTCCATTCCGTGCACAATCAATATTCCCGCTGCGTGTTGTTCTGCGTTTGTAAATGTTCTCAAATTCTCGATCGGTACCGCATTGTACAGCGTCTTTGTAATTTTTCAATCTTCGCCCCTGCGTACGCGAGAACGCGGTGTTTTCGAAGCCACGCCGTTTTCGGTTCTCAACCGCCGTGCAGCCGCCGCATCCTTTGTCGTGACAGTTCGAAATTCGAACGTTTATCGGTTATTCGTTTCTCGTCAACCACGCGCAGAGTCAGAGTTTCCCGTGTTTCCGAAAAGATGGTAATATCATTCCAACTTATTGTTTTCTTTTTATTTTTTATAAATTTTTTCATGTACAATTCAAACTATTTCCTTCAAGCTCAATAATAATACTATTCCGTGCGTTATTATTATTTTCGCGTCATCATATCGTATTTTCGTTTTCGTTCTGCAATTCTCAATCGGTAACTTGTAGTTTCTCTTATCATCATTCAAATTTTTTTGTTTTAATCGCTTCGTCTTCCATTTCTTTGAGCTCAACATCAATTCCATTCCATGCACAATCAATATTCCCGCTGCGTGTTGTTCTGCGTTTGTGAATGTTCTCAAATTCTCGATCAGTACCGCATTGTACAGCGTCTTTGTAATTTTTAAATCTTTGCCCCTGCGTACGCGAGAACGCGGTGTTTTCGAAGCCACGCCGTTTTCGGTTCTCAACCGCCGTGCAGCCGCTGCATCCTTTGTCGCGACAGTTCGAAATTCGAACGTTTTCCGGTTTTTCGTTTCTCGTCAACTACGCGCAGAGTCAGAGTTTTCCGTGTTTTTGAAAAGATGGTAATAACATTCCAACTTAATGTTTTCTTTTCATTTTTTATAAATTTTATCATGTATAATTCAAACTATTTCCTTTAAGCTCAATAATAATCCTATTCCGTGCGTTATTATTCCTTCCGCGTCATCATATCGTATTTTCGTTTTCGTTCTGCAATCCTCAATCGGTAACTTGTAGTTTTTCTTATCATCATTCAAATTTTTTTGTTTTAATCGCTTCGTCTTTCATTTCTTTGAGCCTAATATCAATTCCATTCCGTGCACAATCAATATTCCCGCTGCGTGTTGTTCTGCGTTTGTGAATGTTCTCAAATTCTCGATTCGTACCGCATTGTACAGCGTCTTTGTAATTTTTAAATCTTTGCCCCTGCGTACGCGAGAACGCGGTGTTTTCGAAGCCACGCCGTTTTCGGTTCTCAACCGCCATGCAGCCGCTGCGTCCTTCGTCGTGACAGTTCGAAATTCGAACGTTTACCGGTTTTTCGTTTCTCGTCAACCACGCGCAGAGTCAGAGTTTTCCGTGTTCTTGAAAAGATGGTAATAACATTCCAACTCAATGTTTTCTTTTTATTTTTTATAAATTTTATCATGTATAATTCAAACTATTTCCTTTAAGCTCAATAATAATCCTATTCCGTGCGTTATTATTCCTTCCGCGTCATCATATCGTATTTTCGTTTTCGTTCTGGAATCCTCAATCGGCAACTTGTAGTTTTTCTTATCATCATTCAAATTTTTTTGTTATAATCGCTTCGTCTTTCATTTCTTTGAGCCTAATATCAATTCCATTCCGTGCACAATCAATATTCCCGCTGCGTGTTGTTCTGCGTTTGTGAATGTTCTCAAATTCTCGATCGGTACCGCATTGTACAGCAACTTTGTAATTTTTCAATCTTTGCCCCTGCGTACGCGAGAACGCGGTGTTTTCGAAGCCACGCCGTTTTCGGTTCTCAACCGCCGTGCAGCCGCTGCATCCTTTGTCGTGACAGTTCGGAATTCGAACGTTCACCGGTTTTTCGTTTCTCGTCAACCACGCGCAGAGTCAGAGTTTCCCGTGTTTTTGAAAAGATGGTAATAACATTCCAACTTATTGTTTTCTTTTTATTTTTTATAAATTTCTTCATGTATAATTCAAACTATTTCTCTTTAAGCTCAATAATAATCCTATTCCGTGCGTTATTATTCCTTCCGCGTCATCATATCGTATTTTCGTATTTGTTCTGCAATTCTCAATCGGTAACTTGTAGTTTTTCTGATCATCATTCAAATTTTTTTGTTTTAATCGCTTCGTCTTTCATTTCTTTGAGCCCAATATGAATTCTATTCCGTGCACAATCAATATTCCCGCTGCGTGTGGTTCTGCGTTTGTGAATGTTCTGAAATTCTCGATCGGTACCGCATTGTACAGCGTCTTCGTAATTTTTAAATGTTTGCCCCTGCGTACGCGAGATCGCGGTGTTTTCGAAGCCACGCCGTTTTCAATTCTCAACCGCCGTGCAGCCGCCGCATCCTTTGTCGTGACAGTTCGAAATTCGAACGTTTACCGGTTATTCGTTTCTCGTCAACCACGCGCAGAGTCAGAGTTTCCCGTGTTTTCAAAAAGATAGTAATAACATTCCAACTTATTGTTTTCTTTTTATTTTTTATAAATTTTTTCATGTATAATTCAAACTATTTCCTTTAAGCTCAATAATGATCCTATTCCGTGCGTTATTATTATTTTCTCGTCATCATATCGTATTTTCGTTTTTGTTCTGCAATTCTCAATCGGTAACTCGTAGTTTTTCTTATCATCATTCAAATTTTTTTGTTTTAATCACTTCGTCTCTCATTTCTTTGAGCTCAATATCAATTCCATTCCGTGCACAACCAATATTCCCGCTGCGTTTTGTTCTGCGTTTGTGAATGTTCTCAAATTCTCGATCGGTACCGCATTGTACAGCGTCTTTGTAATTTTTAAATCTTTGCCCCTGCGTACGCGAGAACGCGGTGTTTTCGAAGCCACGCCGTTTTCGGTTTTCAACCGCCGTGCAGCCGCTGCATCCTTTGTCGCGACTGTTCGAAATTCGAACGTTCACCGGTTTTTTCGTTTCTCGTCAACCACGCGCAGAGTCAGAGTTTCCCGTGTTTTTGAAAAGATGGTAATAACATTATAACTCATTGTTTTCTTTTTATTTTTTATAAATTTTATCATGTATAATTCAAACTATTTCCTTTAAGCTCAATAATAATCCTATTCCGTGCGTTATTATTCCTTCCGCGTCATCATATCGTATTTTCGTTTTCGTTCTGCAATCCTCAATCGGTAACTTGTAGTTTTTCTTATCATCATTCAAATTTTTTTGTTTTAATCGCTTCGTCTTTCATTTCTTTGAGCCTAATATCAATTCCATTCCGTGCACAATCAATATTCCCGCTGCGTGTTGTTCTGCGTTTGTGAATGTTCTCAAATTCTCGATCGGTACCGCATTGTACAGCGTCTTTGTAATTTTTAAATCTTTGCCCCTGCGTACGCGAGAACGCGGTGTTTTCGAAGCCACGCCGTTCTCGGTTCTCAACCGCCGTGCAGCCGCTGCATCCTTTGTCGTGACAGTTCGGAATTCGAACGTTCACCGGTCTTTCGTTTTTCGTCAACCACGCGCAAAGTCAGAGTTCCCCGTGTTTTTGAAAAGATGTTCATAACATTCCAACTTCTCGTTTTCTTTTTATTTTTTATAAATTTTTACATGTGTAATTCAAACTATTTCTCTTTAAGCTCAATAAAAATCCTTTTCCGTGCGTTATTATTCCTTTCGCGTCATCATATCGTATTTTCGTTTTCGTTCTGCAATTTTCAATCGGTAACTTGTAGTTTTTCTTATCATCATTCAAATTTTTTTGTTTTAATCGCTTCGTGTTTCATTTCTTTGAGCTCAATATCAATTCCATTCCGTGCACAATCATTATTCCCGCTGCGTGTTGTTCTGCGTTTGTGAATGTTCTCAAATTCTCGATCGGTACCGCATTGTACAGCGTCTTCGTAATTTTTAAATCTTTGCCCCTGCGTACGCGAGAACGCGGTGTTTTCGAAGCCACGCCGTTTTCGGTTCTCAACCGCCGTGCAGCCGCTGCATCCTTTGTCGCGACAGTTCGAAATTCGAACGTTTACCGGTTTTTCGTTTCTCGTCAACTACGCGCAGAGTCAGAGTTTTCCGTGTTTTTGAAAAGATGGTAATAACATTCCAACTTAATGTTTTCTTTTTATTTTTTATAAATTTTATCATGTATAATTCAAACTATTTCCTTTAAGCTCAATAATAATCCTATTCCGTGCGTTATTATTCCTTCCGCGTCATCATATCGTATTTTCGTTTTCGTTCTGCAATCCTCAATCGGTAACTTGTAGTTTTTCTTATCATCATTCAAATTTTTTTGTTTTAATCGCTTCGTCTTTCATTTCTTTGAGCCTAATATCAATTCCATTCCGTGCACAATCAATATTCCCGCTGCGTGTTGTTCTGCGTTTGTGAATGTTCTCAAATTCTCGATTCGTACCGCATTGTACAGCGTCTTTGTAATTTTTAAATCTTTGCCCCTGCGTACGCGAGAACGCGGTGTTTTCGAAGCCACGCCGTTCTCGGTTCTCAACCGCCGTGCAGCCGCTGCATCCTTTGTCGTGACAGTTCGGAATTCGAACGTTCACCGGTCTTTCGTTTTTCGTCAACCACGCGCAAAGTCAGAGTTCCCCGTGTTTTTGAAAAGATGTTCATAACATTCCAACTTCTCGTTTTCTTTTTATTTTTTATAAATTTTTACATGTGTAATTCAAACTATTTCTCTTTAAGCTCAATAAAAATCCTTTTCCGTGCGTTATTATTCCTTCCGCGTCATCATATCGTATTTTCGTTTTCGTTCTGCAATTTTCAATCGGTAACTTGTAGTTTTTCTTATCATCATTCAAATTTTTTTGTTTTAATCGCTTCGTGTTTCATTTCTTTGAGCTCAATATCAATTCCATTCCGTGCACAATCATTATTCCCGCTGCGTGTTGTTCTGCGTTTGTGAATGTTCTCAAATTCTCGATCGGTACCGCATTGTACAGCGTCTTCGTAATTTTCAAATCTTTGCCCCTGCGTACGCGAGAACGCGGTGTTTTCGAAGCCACGCCGTTTTCGGTTCTCAACCGCCATGCAGCCGCTGCATCCTTTGTCGTGACAGTTCGAAATTCGAACGTTTACCGGTTTTTCGTTTCTCGTCAACCACGCGCAGAGTCAGAGTTTTCCGTGTTTTTGAAAAGATGGTAATAACATTCCAACTTAATGTTTTCTTTTTATTTTTCATAAATTTTATCATGTATAATTCAAACTATTTCCTTTAAGCTCAATAATAATCCTATTCCGTGCGTTATTATTCCTTCCGCGTCATCATATCGTATTTTCGTTTTCGTTCTGGAATCCTCAATCGGTAACTTGTAGTTTTTCTTATCATCATTCAAATTTTTTTGTTATAATCGCTTCGTCTTTCATTTCTTTGAGCCTAATATCAATTCCATTCCGTGCACAATCAATATTCCCGCTGCGTGTTGTTCTGCGTTTGTGAATGTTCTCAAATTCTCGATCGGTACCGCATTGTACAGCGTCTTTGTAATTTTTCAATCTTTGCCCCTGCGTACGCGAGAACGCGTTGTTTTCGAAGCCACGCCGTTTTCAATTCTTAACCGCCGTGCAGCCGCCGCATCCTTTGTCGTGACAGTTCGAAATTCGAACGTTTACCGGTTATTCGTTTCTCGTCAACCACGCGCAGAGTCAGAGTTTCCCGTGTTTTTGAAAAGATGGTAATAACATTCCAACTTATTGTTTTCTTTTTATTTTTTCTAAATTTCTTCATGTATAATTCAAACTATTTCTCTTTAAGCTCAATAATAATCCTATTCCGTGCGTTATTATTTCTTCCGCGTCATAATATCGTATTTTCGTTTTTGTTCTGCAATTCTCAATCGGTAACTTGTAGTTTTTCTGACCATCATTCAAATTTTTTTGTTTTAATCGCTTCGTCTTTCATTTCTTTGAGCTCAATATCAATTCCATTCTGTGCACAATGAATATTCCCGCTGCGTGTTGTTCTGCGTTTGTGAATGTTCTCAAATTCTCGATCGGTACCGCATTGTACAGCGTCTTTGTAATTTTCAAATCTTTGCCCCTGCGTACGCGAGAACGCGGTGTTTTCAGAGCCACGCTGTTCTCGTATCCCGACCGCCGTGCAGCCGCCGCATCCTATGTCGTGACAGTTCGAAATTCGAACGTTCACCGGTTATTCGTTTCTCGACAACCACGCGCAGAGTCAGAGTTTCCCGTGTTTTTGAGAGGATGGTAATAACATTCCAACTTATTGTTTTCTTTTTATTTCTCATAAATTTTTTCATGTATAATTCAAACTATTTTTCTTTAAGCTCAATAATAATCTCACTCCGTGCGTTAGTATTATTTTTGCGTCATCATATCGTATTTTCGGTTTTGTTCTGCAATTCTCAATCGGTAACTTGCAGTTTTTGGTGTCATCATTCAAATTTTTTTGTTTTGATCGCTTCGTCTTTCATTTCTTTGAGCTCAATATCAATTCCATTCCGTGCACAATCAATATTCCCGCTGCGTGTTGTTCTGCGTTTGTAAATGTTCTCAAATTCTCGATCGGTACCGCATTGTACAGCGTCTTTGTAATTTTTCAATCTTCGCCCCTGCGTACGCGAGAACGCGGTGTTTTCGAAGCCACGCCGTTTTCGGTTCTCAACCGCCGTGCAGCCGCCGCATCCTTTGTCGTGACAGTTCGAAATTCGAACGTTTATCGGTTATTCGTTTCTCGTCAACCACGCGCAGAGTCAGAGTTTCCCGTGTTTCCGAAAAGATGGTAATATCATTCCAACTTATTGTTTTCTTTTTATTTTTTATAAATTTTTTCATGTACAATTCAAACTATTTCCTTCAAGCTCAATAATAATACTATTCCGTGCGTTATTATTATTTTCGCGTCATCATATCGTATTTTCGTTTTCGTTCTGCAATTCTCAATCGGTAACTTGTAGTTTCTCTTATCATCATTCAAATTTTTTTGTTTTAATCGCTTCGTCTTCCATTTCTTTGAGCTCAACATCAATTCCATTCCGTGCACAATCAATATTCCCGCTGCGTGTTGTTCTGCGTTTGTGAATGTTCTCAAATTCTCGATCGGTACCGCATTGTACAGCGTCTTTGTAATTTTTAAATCTTTGCCCCTGCGTACGCGAGAACGCGGTGTTTTCGAAGCCACGCCGTTTTCGGTTCTCAACCGCCGTGCAGCCGCTGCATCCTTTGTCGCGACAGTTCGAAATTCGAACGTTTACCGGTTTTTCGTTTCTCGTCAACTACGCGCAGAGTCAGAGTTTTCCGTGTTTTTGAAAAGATGGTAATAACATTCCACCTTAATGTTTTCTTTTTATTTTTTCTAAATTTTATCATGTATAATTCAAACTATTTCCTTTAAGCTCAATAATAATCCTATTCCGTGCGTTATTATTCCTTCCGCGTCATCATATCGTATTTTCGTTTTCGTTCTGCAATCCTCAATCGGTAACTTGTAGTTTTTCTTATCATCATTCAAATTTTTTTGTTTTAATCGCTTCGTCTTTCATTTCTTTGAGCCTAATATCAATTCCATTCCGTGCACAATCAATATTCCCGCTGCGTGTTGTTCTGCGTTTGTGAATGTTCTCAAATTCTCGATCGGTACCGCATTGTACAGCGTCTTTGTAATTTTTCAATCTTTGCCCCTGCGTACGCGAGAACGCGGTGTTTTCGAAGCCACGCCGTTTTCGGTTCTCAACCGCCGTGCAGCCGCTGCATCCTTTGTCGTGACAGTTCGGAATTCGAACGTTCACCGGTTTTTCGTTTCTCGTCAACCACGCGCAGAGTCAGAGTTTCCCGTGTTTTTTAAAAGATGGTAATAACATTCCAACTTATTGTTTTCTTTTTATTTTTTCTAAATTTCTTCATGTATAATTCAAACTATTTCTCTTTAAGCTCAATAATAATCCTATTCCGTGCGTTATTATTCCTTCCGCGTCATCATATCGTATTTTCGTATTTGTTCTGCAATTCTCAATCGGTAACTTGTAGTTTTTCTGATCATCATTCAAATTTTTTTGTTTTAATCGCTTCGTCTTTCATTTCTTTGAGCCCAATATGAATTCTATTCCGTGCACAATCAATATTCCCGCTGCGTGTGGTTCTGCGTTTGTGAATGTTCTGAAATTCTCGATCGGTACCGCATTGTACAGCGTCTTCGTAATTTTTAAATGTTTGCCCCTGCGTACGCGAGATCGCGGTGTTTTCGAAGCCACGCCGTTTTCAATTCTCAACCGCCGTGCAGCCGCCGCATCCTTTGTCGTGACAGTTCGAAATTCGAACGTTTACCGGTTATTCGTTTCTCGTCAACCACGCGCAGAGTCAGAGTTTCCCGTGTTTTCAAAAAGATAGTAATAACATTCCAACTTATTGTTTTCTTTTTATTTTTTATAAATTTTTTCATGTATAATTCAAACTATTTCCTTTAAGCTCAATAATGATCCTATTCCGTGCGTTATTATTATTTTCTCGTCATCATATCGTATTTTCGTTTTTGTTCTGCAATTCTCAATCGGTAACTCGTAGTTTTTCTTATCATCATTCAAATTTTTTTGTTTTAATCACTTCGTCTCTCATTTCTTTGAGCTCAATATCAATTCCATTCCGTGCACAACCAATATTCCCGCTGCGTTTTGTTCTGCGTTTGTGAATGTTCTCAAATTCTCGATCGGTACCGCATTGTACAGCGTCTTTGTAATTTTTAAATCTTTGCCCCTGCGTACGCGAGAACGCGGTGTTTTCGAAGCCACGCCGTTTTCGGTTTTCAACCGCCGTGCAGCCGCTGCATCCTTTGTCGCGACTGTTCGAAATTCGAACGTTCACCGGTTTTTTCGTTTCTCGTCAACCACGCGCAGAGTCAGAGTTTCCCGTGTTTTTGAAAAGATGGTAATAACATTATAACTCATTGTTTTCTTTTTATTTTTTATAAATTTTTTCATGTATAATTCAAACTATTTCCTTTAAGCTCAATAATGATCCTATTCCGTGCGTTATTATTATTTTCTCGTCATCATATCGTATTTTCGTTTTTGTTCTGCAATTCTCAATCGGTAACTCGTAGTTTTTCTTATCATCATTCAAATTTTTTTGTTTTAATCACTTCGTCTCTCATTTCTTTGAGCTCAATATCAATTCCATTCCGTGCACAACCAATATTCCCGCTGCGTTTTGTTCTGCGTTTGTGAATGTTCTCAAATTCTCGATCGGTACCGCATTGTACAGCGTCTTTGTAATTTTTAAATCTTTGCCCCTGCGTACGCGAGAACGCGGTGTTTTCGAAGCCACGCCGTTTTCGGTTTTCAACCGCCGTGCAGCCGCTGCATCCTTTGTCGCGACTGTTCGAAATTCGAACGTTCACCGGTTTTTTCGTTTCTCGTCAACCACGCGCAGAGTCAGAGTTTCCCGTGTTTTTGAAAAGATGGTAATAACATTATAACTCATTGTTTTCTTTTTATTTTTTATAAATTTTATCATGTATAATTCAAACTATTTCCTTTAAGCTCAATAATAATCCTATTCCGTGCGTTATTATTCCTTCCGCGTCATCATATCGTATTTTCGTTTTCGTTCTGCAATCCTCAATCGGTAACTTGTAGTTTTTCTTATCATCATTCAAATTTTTTTGTTTTAATCGCTTCGTCTTTCATTTCTTTGAGCCTAATATCAATTCCATTCCGTGCACAATCAATATTCCCGCTGCGTGTTGTTCTGCGTTTGTGAATGTTCTCAAATTCTCGATCGGTACCGCATTGTACAGCGTCTTTGTAATTTTTCAATCTTTGCCCCTGCGTACGCGAGAACGCGGTGTTTTCGAAGCCACGCCGTTTTCGGTTCTCAACCGCCGTGCAGCCGCTGCATCCTTTGTCGTGACAGTTCGGAATTCGAACGTTCACCGGTTTTTCGTTTCTCGTCAACCACGCGCAGAGTCAGAGTTTCCCGTGTTTTTTAAAAGATGGTAATAACATTCCAACTTATTGTTTTCTTTTTATTTTTTCTAAATTTCTTCATGTATAATTCAAACTATTTCTCTTTAAGCTCAATAATAATCCTATTCCGTGCGTTATTATTCCTTCCGCGTCATCATATCGTATTTTCGTATTTGTTCTGCAATTCTCAATCGGTAACTTGTAGTTTTTCTGATCATCATTCAAATTTTTTTGTTTTAATCGCTTCGTCTTTCATTTCTTTGAGCCCAATATGAATTCTATTCCGTGCACAATCAATATTCCCGCTGCGTGTGGTTCTGCGTTTGTGAATGTTCTGAAATTCTCGATCGGTACCGCATTGTACAGCGTCTTCGTAATTTTTAAATGTTTGCCCCTGCGTACGCGAGATCGCGGTGTTTTCGAAGCCACGCCGTTTTCAATTCTCAACCGCCGTGCAGCCGCCGCATCCTTTGTCGTGACAGTTCGAAATTCGAACGTTTACCGGTTATTCGTTTCTCGTCAACCACGCGCAGAGTCAGAGTTTCCCGTGTTTTTAAAAAGATGGTAATAACATTCCAACTTATTGTTTTCTTTTTATTTTTTATAAATTTTTTCATGTATAATTCAAACTATTTCCTTTAAGCTCAATAATGATCCTATTCCGTGCGTTATTATTATTTTCTCGTCATCATATCGTATTTTCGTTTTTGTTCTGCAATTCTCAATCGGTAACTCGTAGTTTTTCTTATAATCATTCAAATTTTTTTGTTTTAATCACTTCGTCTTTCATTTCTTTGAGCTCAATATCAATTCCATTCCGTGCACAACCAATATTCCCGCTGCGTTTTGTTCTGCGTTTGTGAATGTTCTCAAATTCTCGATCGGTACCGCATTGTACAGCGTCTTTGTAATTTCTAAATCTTTGCCCCTGCGTACGCGAGAACGCGGTGTTTTCGAAGCCAGGCCGTTTTCGGTTTTCAACCGCCGTGCAGCCGCCGCATCCTTTGTCGTGACAGTTCGGAATTCGAACGTTCACCGGTTTTTCGTTTCTCGTCAACCACGCGCAGAGTCAGAGTTTTTCCGTGTTTTTGAGAAGATGGTAATAACATTCCATTTATTGTTTTATTTTTATTTTTTCTAAATTTCTCCATGTATAATTCAAACTATTTCTCTTTAAGCTCAATAATAATCCTATTCCGTGCGTTATTATTCCTTCCGCGTCATCATATCGTATTTTCGTTTTTGTTCTGCAATTCTCAATCGGTACCTTGTAGTTTTTCTTATCATCATTTAAATTTTTTTGTTTTAATCGCTTCGTCTTTCATTTCTTTGAGCCTAATATCAATTCCATTCCGTGCACAATCAATATTCCCGCTGCGTGTTGTTCTGCGTTTGTGAATGTTCTCAAATTCTCGATCGGTACCGCATTGTACAGCGTCTTTGTAATTTTTCAATCTTCGCCCCTGCGTACGCGAGAACGCGGTGTTTCCGAAGCCACGCCGTTTTCGGTTCTCAACCGCCGTGCAGCCGCTGCATCCTGTGTCGTGACAGTTCGGAATTCGGACGTTCACTGGTTTTTCGTTTTTCGTCAACCACGCGCAGAGTCAGAGTTTCCCGTGTTTTTGAAAAGATGGTCATAACATTCCAACTTATTGTTTTCTTTCTATTTTTTCTAAATTTCTTCATGTATAATTCAAACTATTTCTCTTTGAGCTGAATAATAATCCTATTCCGTGCGTTATTATTCCTTCCGCGTCATCATATCGTATTTTCGGTTTTGTTCTGCAATTCTCAATCGGTAACTTGCAGTTTTTGGTGTCATCATTCAAATTTTTTTGTTTTGATCGCTTCGTCTTTCATTTCTTTGAGCTCAATATCAATTCCATTCCGTGCACAATCAATATTCCCGCTGCGTGTTGTTCTGCGTTTGTGAATGTTCTCAAATTCTCGATCGGTACCGCATTGTACAGCGTCTTTGTAATTTTTCAATCTTCGCCCCTGCGTACGCGAGAACGCGGTGTTTTCGAAGCCACGCCGTTTTCGGTTCTCAACCGCCGTGCAGCCGCCGCATCCTTTGTCGTGACAGTTCGAAATTCGAACGTTCATTGGTTATTCGTTTCTCGTCAACCACGCGCAGAGTCAGAGTTTCCCGTGTTTCCGAAAAGATGTTCATAACATTCCAACTTATTGTTTTCTTTTTATTTTTTATAAAATTTTTCATGTACAATTCAAACTATTTCCTTCAAGCTCAATAATAATACTATTCCGTGCGTTATTATTATTTTCGCGTCAACATATCGTATTTTCGTTTTTGTTCTGCAATTCTCGATCGGTAACTCGTAGTTTTTCTTATTATCATTCAAATTTTTTTGTTTTAATCACTTCGTCTTTCATTTCTTTGAGCTCAATATCAATTCCATTCCGTGCACAATCAATATTCCCGCTGCGTGTTGTTCTGCGTTTGTGAATGTTCTCAAATTCTCGATCGGTACCGCATTGTACAGCGTCTTTGTAATTTTTCAATCTTTGCCCCTGCGTACGCGAGAACGCGGTGTTTTCGAAGCCACGCCGTTTTCGGTTCTCAACCGCCGTGCAGCCGCTGCATCCTTTGTCGCGACTGTTCGAAATTCGAACGTTCACCGGTTTTTTCGTTTCTCGTCAACCACGCGCAGAGTCAGAGTTTCCCGTGTTTTTGAAAAGATGGTAATAACATTCCAACTTATTGTTTTCTTTTTATTTTTTCTAAATTTCTTCACGTATAATTCAAACTATTTCTCTTTGAGCTCAATGATAATCCTATTCCGTGCGTTATTATTCCTTCCGCGTCATCATATCGTATTTTCGTTTTCGTTCTGCAATTCTCAATCGGTAACTCGTAGTTTCTTTTATCATCATTCAAATATTTTTGTTTTAATCACTTCGTCTTTTCTTTCTTTGAGCTCAATATCATTTCCATTCCGTGCACAATCAATATTCCCGCTGCGTGTTGTTCTGCGTTTGTGGATGTTCTCAAATTCTCGATCGGTACCGCATTGTACAGCGTCTTTGTAATTTTTCAATCTTTGCCCCTGCGTACGCGAGAACGCGGTGTTTTCGAAGCCACGCCGTTTTCGGTTTTCAACCGCCTTGCAGCCGCTGCATCCTTTGTCGTGACAGTTCGGAATTCGAACGTTCACCGGTTTTTCGTTTCTCGTCAACCACGCGCAGAGTCAGAGTTTTCCGTGTTTTTGAAAAGATGGTAATAACATTCCAACTTATTGTTTTATTTTTATTTTTTCTAAATTTCTCCATGTATAATTCAAACTATTTCTCTTTAAGCTCAATAATAATCCTATTCCGTGCGTTATTATTCCTTCCGCGTCATCATATCGTATTTTCGTTTTTGTTCTGCAATTCTCAATCGGTCACTTGTAGTTTCTCTGATACTCATTCGAATTTTTTTGTTTTAATCGCTTCGTCTTTCATTTCTTTGAGCCCAATATGAATTCTATTCCGTGCACAATCAATATTCCCGCTGCGTGTTGTTCTGCGTTTGTGAATGTTCTCAAATTCTCGATCGGTACCGCATTGTACAGCGTCTTTGTAATTTTTAAATCTTTGCCCCTGCGTACGCGAGAACGCGTTGTTTTCGAAGCCACGCCGTTTTCAATTCTCAACCGCCGTGCAGCCGCCGCATCCTTTGTCGTGACAGTTCGAAATTCGAACGTTTACCGGTTTTTCGTTTCTCGTCAACCACGTGCAGAGTCAGAGTTTCCCGTGTTTTTGAAAAGATGGTAATATCATTCCAACTTATTGTTTTCTTTTAATTTTTTATAAATTTATTCATGTACAATTCAAACTATTTCCTTCAAGCTCAATAATAATACTATTCCGTGCGTTATTATTATTTTCGCGTCAACATATCGTATTTTTGTTTTTGTTCTGCAATTCTCGATCGGTAACTCGTAGTTTTTCTTATTATCATTCAAATTATTTTGTTTTAATCACTTCGTCTTTCATTTCTTTGAGCTCAATATCAATTCCATTCCGTGCACAATCAATATTCCCGCTGCGTGTTGTTCTGCGTTTGTGAATGTTCTCAAATTCTCGATCGGTACCGCATTGTACAGCGTCTTTGTAATTTTTCAACCTTCGCCCCTGCGTACGCGAGAACGCGGTGTTTTCGAAGCCACGCCGTTTTCGGTTCTCAACCGCCGTGCAGCCGCTGCATCCTTTGTCGTGACAGTTCGAAATTAGAACGTTCACCGGTTTTTCGTTTCTCGTCAACCACGCGCAGAGTCAGAGTTTCCCGTGTTTTTGAAAAGATGGTAATAACATTCCAACTTATTGTTTTCTTTTTATTTTTTATAAATTTTTTCATGTGTAATTCAAACTATTTCTCTTTAAGCTCAATAATAATCCTATTCCGTGCGTTATTATTTCTTCCGCGTCATCATATCGTATTTTCGTTTTCGTTCTGCAATTCTCAATCGGTTACTTGTAGTTTTTCATATCATCATTCAAATTTTTTTGTTTTAATCGCTTCGTCTTTCATTTCTTTGAGCCCAATATGAATTCTTTTTCGTGCACAATCAATATTCCCGGTGCGTGTTGTTCTGCGTTTGTGAATTTTCTCAAATTCTCGATCGGTACCGCATCGTACAGCGTCTTTGTAATTTTTGAATCTTTGCCCCTGCGTACGCGAGAACGCGTTGTTTTCGAAGCCACGCCGTTTTCAATTCTTAACCGCCGTGCAGCCGCCGCATCCTTTGTCGTGACAGTTCGGAATTCGAACGTTCACCGGTTTTTCGTTTTTCGTCAACCACGCGCAGAGTCAGAGTTTCACGTGTTTTTGAAAAGATGGTAATAACATTCCAACTTATTGTTTTCTTTTTATTTTTTCTAAATTTCTTCATGTATAATTCAAACTATTTCTCTTAGAGCTCAATAATAATCCTATTCCGTGCGTTATTATTCCTTTCGCGTCATCATATCGTATTTTCGTTTTTGTTCTGCAATTCTCAATCGGTAACTCGTAGTTTCTCTTATCATCATTCAAATATTTTGGTTTTAATCACTTCGTCTTTCATTTCTTTGAGCGCAATATCATTTCCATTCCGTGCACAATCAATATTCCCGCTGCGTGTTGTTCTGCGTTTGTGAATGTTCTCAAATTCTCGATCGGTACCGCATTGTACAGCGTCTTTGTAATTCTTAAATCTCTGCCCCTGCGTACGCGAGAACGCGGTGTTTTCGAAGATACACCGTTTTCAATTATCAACCGCCGTGCAGCCGCCGCATCCTTTGTCGTGACAGTTCGAAATTCGAACGTTCACCGGTTTTTTGTTTCTCGTCCATCACGCGCAGAGTCAGAGTTTCCCGTGTTTTTGAAAAGATGGTAATAACATTCCAACTCATTGTTTTCTTTCTATTTTTTATAAATTTTTTCATGTGTAATTCAAACTATTTCTTTTTAAGCTCAATAATAATTTTATTCCGTGCGTTATTATTCCTTCCGCGTCATCATATCGTATTTTCGTTTTCGTTCTGCAATCCCTAATCGGTAACTTGTAGTTTTTCTTATCATCATCCAAATTTTTCTGTTTTAATCGCTTCGTCTTTTATTTCTTCGAGCCTAATATCAATTCCATTCCGTGCACAATCAATATTCCCGCTGCGTGTTGTTCTGCGTTTGTGAATGTTCTCAAATTCTCGATCGGTACCGCATTGTACAGCGTCTTTGTAATTTTTCAATCTTTGCCCCTGCGTACGCGAGAACGCGGTGTTTCCGAAGCCACGCCGTTTTCGGTTCTCAACCGCCGTGCAGCCGCTGCATCCTTTGTCGTGACAGTTCGGAATTCGAACGTTCACCGGTTTTTCATTTCTCGTCAACCACGCGCAGAGTCAGAGTTTTCCGTGTTCTTGAAAAGATGGTAATAACATTCCAACTTATTGTTTTCTTTTAATTTTTTTTTTATTTTTTTTCATGTATATTTCAAACTATTTCCTTTAAGCTCAATAATAATCCTATTCCGTGCGTTATTATTATTTTCGCGTCATCATATCGTATTTTCGTTTTTGTTCTGCAATTCTCAATCGGTAACTCGTGATTTTTCTTATCATCATTCAAATTTTTTTGTTCTAATTACTTCGTCTTTTATTTCTTTGAGCTTAATATCAATTCCATTCCGTGCACAACCAATATTCCCGCTGCGTGTTGTTCTGCGTTTGTGAATGTTCTCAAATTCTCGATCGATACCGCATTGTACAGCGTCTTTGTAATTTTTAAATCTTTGCCCCTGCGTACGCGAGAACGCGGTGTTTTCGAAGCCACGCCGTTTTCAATTCTCAACCGCCGTGCAGCCGCCGCATCCTTTGTCGTGACAGTTTGAAATTCGAACGTTCGCCGGTTTTTCGTTTCTTGTCAACCACGCGCAGAGTCAGAGTTTCCCGTGTTTTCGAAAAGATGGTAATAACATTCCAACTCATTATTTTCTTTTTATTTTTTATAAATTTTTTCATGTGTAATTCAAACTATTTCTGTTTAAGCTCAATAATAATTTTATTCCGTGCGTTATTATTCCTTCCGCGTCATCATATCGTAATTTCGTTTTCGTTCTGCAATCCTCAATCGGTAACTTGTAGTTTTTCTTATCATCATTCAAATTTTTTTGTTTTAATCGCTTCGTCTTTCATTTCTTTGAGCCTAATATCAATTCCATTCCGTGCACAATCAATATTCCCGCTGCGTGTTGTTCTGCGTTTGTGAATGTTCTCAAATTCTCGATCGGTACCGCATTGTACAGCGTCTTTGTAATTTTTCAATCTTTGCCCCTGCGTACGCGAGAACGCGGTGTTTTCGAAGCCACGCCGTTTTCGGTTCTCAACCGCCGTGCAGCCGCTGCATCCTTTGTCGTGACAGTTCGGAATTCGAACGTTCACCGGTTTTTCGTTTCTCGTCAACCACGCGCAGAGTCAGAGTTTCCCGTGTTTTTGAAAAGATGGTAATAACATTCCAACTTATTGTTTTATTTTTATTTTTTCTAAATTTCTTCATGTATAATTCAAACTATTTCTCTTTAAGCTCAATAATAATCCTATTCCGTGCGTTATTATTTCTTCCGCGTCATCATATCGTATTTTCGTTTTTGTTCTGCAATTCTCAATCGGTAACTTGTAGTTTTTCCGATCATCATTCAAATTTTTTTGTTTTAATCGCTTAGTCTTTCATTTCTTCGAGCCTAATATCAATTCCATTCCGTGCACAATCAATATTCCCGCTGCGTGTTGTTCTGCGTTTGTGAATGTTCTCAAATTCTCGATCGGTACCGCATTGTACAGCGTCTTTGTAATTTTTCAATCTTTGCCCCTGCGTACGCGAGAACGCGGTGTTTCCGAAGCCACGCCGTTTTCGGTTCTCAACCGCCGTGCAGCCGCTGCATCCTTTGTCGTGACAGTTCGAAATTCGAACGTTTACCGGTTATTCGTTTCTCGTCAACCACGCGCAGAGTCAGAGTTTCCCGTGTTTTTAAAAAGATGGTAATAACATTCCAGCTTATTGTTTTCTTTTTATTTCTTCTAAATTTCTTCATGTATAATTCAAACTATTTCTCTTTGAGCTCAATAATAATCCTATTCCGTGCGTTATTATTCCTTCCGCGTCATCATATCGTATTTTCGTTTTTGTTCTGCAATTCTCAATCGGTAACTTGTAGTTTTTCTTATCATCATTCAAATTTTTTTGTTTTAATCGCTTCGTCTTTCATTTCTTTGAGCCTAATATCAATTCCATTCCGTGCACAATCAATATTCCCGCTGCGTGTTGTTCTGCGTTTGTGAATGTTCTCAAATTCTCGATCGGTACCGCATTGTACAGCGTCTTTGTCATTTTGAAATCTTTGCCCCTGCGTACGCGAGAACGCGGTGTTTTCGAAGCCACGCCGTTTTCGGTTCTCAACCGCCGTGCAGCCGCTGCATCCTTTGTCGTGACAGTTCGGAATTCGAACGTTCACCGGTTTTTCGTTTCTCGTCAACCACGCGCAGAGTCAGAGTTTCCCGTGTTTTTGAGAAGATGGTAATATCATTCCAACTTATTGTTTTCTTTTTATTTTTTATAAATTTTTTCATGTATAATTCAAACTATTTCCTTCAAGCTCAATAATAATTCTATTCCGTGCGTTATTATTATTTTCGCGTCAACATATCGTATTTTCGTTTTTGTTCTGCAATTCTCGATCGGTAACTCGTAGTTTTTCTCATTATCATTCAAATTTTTTTGTTTTAATCACTTCGTCTTTCATTTCTTTGAGCTCAATATCAATTCCATTCCGTGCACAATCAATATTCCCGCTGCGTGTTGTTCTGCGTTTGTGAATGTTCTCAAATTCTCGATCGGTACCGCATTGTACAGCGTCTTTGTAATTTTTCAATCTTTGCCCCTGCGTACGCGAGAACGCGGTGTTTTCGAAGCCACGCCGTTTTCGGTTTTCAACCGCCGTGCAGCCGCTGCATCCTTTGTCGTGACAGTTCGAAATTCGAACGTTCACCGGTTTTTCGTTTCTCGTCAACCACGCGCAGAGTCAGAGTTTCACGTGTTTTTTAAAAGATGGTAATAACATTCCAGCTTATTGTTTTCTTTTTATTTCTTCTAAATTTCTTCATGTATAATTCAAACTATTTCTCTTTGAGCTCAATAATAATCCTATTCCGTGCGTTATTATTCCTTCCGCGTCATCATATCGTATTTTCGTTTTTGTTCTGCAATTCTCAATCGGTAACTTCTAGTTTTTCTGATCATCATTCAAATTTTTTTGTTTTAATCACTTCGTCTTTCATTTCTTTGAGCTCAATATCAATTCCATTCCGTGCACAATCAATATTCCCGCTGCGTGTTGTTCTGCGTTTGTGAATGTTCTCAAATTCTCGATCGGTACCGCATTGTACAGCGTCTTTGTCATTTTGAAATCTTTGCCCCTGCGTACGCGAGAACGCGGTGTTTTCGAAGCCACGCCGTTTTCGGTTCTCAACCGCCGTGCAGCCGCTGCATCCTTTGTCGTGACAGTTCGAAATTCGAACGTTCACCGGTTTTTCGTTTCTCGTCAACCACGCGCAGAGTCAGAGTTTCCCGTGTTTTTTAAAAGATGGTAATATCATTCCAACTTATTGTTTTCTTTTTATTTTTTATAAATTTTTTCATGTATAATTCAAACTATTTCCTTCAAGCTCAATAATAATTCTATTCCGTGCGTTATTATTATTTTCGCGTCAACATATCGTATTTTCGTTTTTGTTCTGCAATTCTCGATCGGTAACTCGTAGTTTTTCTCATTATCATTCAAATTTTTTTGTTTTAATCACTTCGTCTTTCATTTCTTTGAGCTCAATATCAATTCCATTCCGTGCACAATCAATATTCCCGCTGCGTGTTGTTCTGCGTTTGTGAATGTTCTCAAATTCTCGATCGGTACCGCATTGTACAGCGTCTTTGTAATTTTTCAATCTTTGCCCCTGCGTACGCGAGAACGCGGTGTTTTCGAAGCCACGCCGTTTTCGGTTTTCAACCGCCGTGCAGCCGCTGCATCCTTTGTCGTGACAGTTCGAAATTCGAACGTTCACCGGTTTTTCGTTTCTCGTCAACCACGCGCAGAGTCAGAGTTTCCCGTGTTTTTTAAAAGATGGTAATAACATTCCAGCTTATTGTTTTCTTTTTATTTCTTCTAAATTTCTTCATGTATAATTCAAACTATTTCTCTTTGAGCTCAATAATAATCCTATTCCGTGCGTTATTATTCCTTCCGCGTCATCATATCGTATTTTCGTTTTTGTTCTGCAATTCTCAATCGGTAACTTCTAGTTTTTCTGATCATCATTCAAATTTTTTTGTTTTAATCGCTTCGTCTTTCATTTCTTTGAGCCCAATATGAATTCTATTCCGTGCACAATCAATATTTCCGCTGCGTGTTGTTCTGCGTTTGTGAATGTTCTCAAATTCTCGATCGGTACCGCATTGTACAGCGTCTTTGTAATTTTTCAATCTTTGCCCCTGCGTACGCGAGAACGCGGTGTTTTCGAAGCCACGCCGTTTTCGGTTCTCAACCGCCGTGCAGCCGCTGCATCCTTTGTCGTGACAGTTCGGAATTCGAACGTTCACCGGTTTTTCGTTTTTCGTCAACCACGCGCAGAGTCAGAGTTTCACGTGTTTTTTAAAAGATGGTAATAACATTCCAACTTATTGTTTTCTTTTTATTTTTTCTAAATTTCTTCATGTATAATTCAAACTATTTCTCTTTGAGCTCAATAATAATCCTATTCCGTGCGTGATTATTCCTTTCGCGTCATCATATCGTATTTTCGTTTTTGTTCTGCAATTCTCAATCGGTAACTCGTAGTTTCTCTTATCATCATTCAAATATTTTTGTTTTAATCACTTCGTCTTTCATTTCTTTGAGCGCAATATCATTTCCATTCCGTGCACAATCAATATTCCCGCTGCGTGTTGTTCTGCGTTTGTGAATGTTCTCAAATTCTCGATCGGTACCGCATTGTACAGCGTCTTTGTAATTCTTAAATCTCTGCCCCTGCGTACGCGAGAACGCGGTGTTTTCGAAGATACACCGTTTTCAATTATCAACCGCCGTGCAGCCGCCGCATCCTTTGTCGTGACAGTTCGAAATTCGAACGTTCACCGGTTTTTTGTTCCTCGTCAATCACGCGCAGAGTCAGAGTTTTCCGTGTTTTTGAAAAGATGGTAATAACATTCCAACTCATTGTTTTCTTTCTATTTTTTATAAATTTTTTCATGTGTAATTCAAACTATTTCTTTTTAAGCTCAATAATAATTCTATTCCGTGCGTTATTATTCCTTCCGCGTCATCATATCGTATTTTCGTTTTCGTTCTGCAATCCCCAATCGGTAACTTGTAGTTTTTCTTATCATCATCCAAATTTTTTTGTTTTAATCGCTTCGTCTTTTATTTCTTCGAGCCTAATATCAATTCCATTCCGTGCACAATCAATATTCCCGCTGCGTGTTGTTCTGCGTTTGTGAATGTTCTCAAATTCTCGATCGGTACCGCATTGTACAGCGTCTTTGTAATTTTTCAATCTTTGCCCCTGCGTACGCGAGAACGCGGTGTTTTCGAAGCCACGCCGTTTTCGGTTCTCAACCGCCGTGCAGCCGCTGCATCCTTTGTCGTGACAGTTCGGAATTCGAACGTTCACCGGTTTTTCGTTTCTCGTCAACCACGCGCAGAGTCAGAGTTTCCCGTGTTTTTGAGAAGATGGTAATATCATTCCAACTTATTGTTTTCTTTTTATTTTTTATAAATTTTTTCATGTATAATTCAAACTATTTCCTTCAAGCTCAATAATAATTCTATTCCGTGCGTTATTATTATTTTCGCGTCAACATATCGTATTTTCGTTTTTGTTCTGCAATTCTCGATCGGTAACTCGTAGTTTTTCTCATTATCATTCAAATTTTTTTGTTTTAATCACTTCGTCTTTCATTTCTTTGAGCTCAATATCAATTCCATTCCGTGCACAATCAATATTCCCGCTGCGTGTTGTTCTGCGTTTGTGAATGTTCTCAAATTCTCGATCGGTACCGCATTGTACAGCGTCTTTGTAATTTTTCAATCTTTGCCCCTGCGTACGCGAGAACGCGGTGTTTTCGAAGCCACGCCGTTTTCGGTTTTCAACCGCCGTGCAGCCGCTGCATCCTTCGTCGTGACAGTTCGAAATTCGAACGTTCACCGGTTTTTCGTTTCTCGTCAACCACGCGCAGAGTCAGAGTTTCCCGTGTTTTTTAAAAGATGGTAATATCATTCCAACTTATTGTTTTCTTTTTATTTTTTATAAATTTTTTCATGTATAATTCAAACTATTTCCTTCAAGCTCAATAATAATTCTATTCCGTGCGTTATTATTATTTTCGCGTCAACATATCGTATTTTCGTTTTTGTTCTGCAATTCTCGATCGGTAACTCGTAGTTTTTCTCATTATCATTCAAATTTTTTTGTTTTAATCACTTCGTCTTTCATTTCTTTGAGCTCAATATCAATTCCATTCCGTGCACAATCAATATTCCCGCTGCGTGTTGTTCTGCGTTTGTGAATGTTCTCAAATTCTCGATCGGTACCGCATTGTACAGCGTCTTTGTAATTTTTCAATCTTTGCCCCTGCGTACGCGAGAACGCGGTGTTTTCGAAGCCACGCCGTTTTCGGTTTTCAACCGCCGTGCAGCCGCTGCATCCTTTGTCGTGACAGTTCGAAATTCGAACGTTCACCGGTTTTTCGTTTCTCGTCAACCACGCGCAGAGTCAGAGTTTCCCGTGTTTTTTAAAAGATGGTAATAACATTCCAGCTTATTGTTTTCTTTTTATTTCTTCTAAATTTCTTCATGTATAATTCAAACTATTTCTCTTTGAGCTCAATAATAATCCTATTCCGTGCGTTATTATTCCTTCCGCGTCATCATATCGTATTTTCGTTTTTGTTCTGCAATTCTCAATCGGTAACTTCTAGTTTTTCTGATCATCATTCAAATTTTTTTGTTTTAATCGCTTCGTCTTTCATTTCTTTGAGCCCAATATGAATTCTATTCCGTGCACAATCAATATTTCCGCTGCGTGTTGTTCTGCGTTTGTGAATGTTCTCAAATTCTCGATCGGTACCGCATTGTACAGCGTCTTTGTAATTTTTCAATCTTTGCCCCTGCGTACGCGAGAACGCGGTGTTCTCGAAGCCACGCCGTTTTCGGTTCTCAACCGCCGTGCAGCCGCTGCATCCTTTGTCGTGACAGTTCGGAATTCGAACGTTCACCGGTTTTTCGTTTTTCGTCAACCACGCGCAGAGTCAGAGTTTCACGTGTTTTTGAAAAGATGGTAATAACATTCCAACTTATTGTTTTCTTTTTATTTTTTCTAAATTTCTTCATGTATAATTCAAACTATTTCTCTTTGAGCTCAATAATAATCCTATTCCGTGCGTGATTATTCCTTTCGCGTCATCATATCGTATTTTCGTTTTTGTTCTGCAATTCTCAATCGGTAACTCGTAGTTTCTCTTATTATCATTCGAATATTTTTGTTTTAATCGCTTCGTCTTTCATTTCTTTGAGCTCAATATCATTTCCATTCCGTGCACAATCAATATTCCCGCTGCGTGTCGTTCTGCGTTCGTGAATGTTCTCAAATTCTCGATCGGTACCGCATTGTACAGCGTCTTTGTAATTTTTTAATCTTTGCCCCTGCGTACGCGAGAACGCGGTGTTTTCGAAGCCACGCCGTTTTCGGTTCTCAACCGCCGTGCAGCCGCTGCATCCTTTGTCGTGACAGTTCGAAATTCGAACGTTCACCGGTTTTTCGTTTTTCGTCAACCACGCGCAGAGTCAGAGTTTCCCGTGTTTTTGGAAAGATGGTAATAACATTCCAACTTATTGTTTTCTTTTTATTTTTTCTAAATTTCTTCATGTATAATTCAAACTATTTCTCTTTGAGCTCAATAATAATCCTATTCCGTGCGTGATTATTCCTTCCGCGTCATCATATCGTATTTTCGTTTTTGTTCTGCAATTCTCAATCGGTAACTCGTAGTTTCTCTTATCATCATTCAAATATTTTTGTTTCAATCACTTCGTCTTTGATTTCTTTGAGCTCAATATCATTTCCATTCCGTGCACAATCAATATTCCCGCTGCGTGATGTTCTGCGTTTGTGAATGTTCTCAAATTCTCGATCGGTACCGCATTGTACAGCGTCTTTGTAATTTTTCAATCTTTGCCCCTGCGTACGCGAGAACGCGGTGTTTTCGAAGCCACGCCGTTTTCGGTTCTCAACCGCCGTGCAGCCGCTGCATCCTTTGTCGTGACAGTTCGGAATTCGAACGTTCACCGGTTTTTAGTTTTTCGTCAACCACACGCAGAGTCAGAGTTTCCCGTGTTTTTGAAAAGATGGTAATAACATTCCAACTTATTGTTTTCTTTTTATTTTTTCTAAATTTCTTCATGTATAATTCAAACTATTTCTCTTTGAGCTCAATAATAATCCTATTCCGTGCGTTATCATTCCTTCCGCGTCATCATATCGTATTTACGTTTTTGTTCTGCAATTCTCAATTGGTAACTCGTAGTTTCTCTTATCATCATTCAAATATTTTTGTTTCAATCACTTCGTCTTTCATTTCTTTGAGCTCAATATCAATTCCATTCCGTGCACAATCAATATTCCCGCTGCGTGTTGTTCTGCGTTAGTGAATGTTCCTAAATTCTCGATCGGTACCGCATTGTACAGCGTCTTTGTAATTTTTAAATCTTTGCCCCTGCGTACGCGAGAACGCGGTGTTTTCGAAGCCACGCCGTTTTCGGTTCTCAACCGCCGTGCAGCCGCTGCATCCTTCGTCGTGACAGTTCGGAATTCGAACGTTCACCGGTTTTTAGTTTTTCGTCAACCACACGCAGAGTCAGAGTTTCCCGTGTTTTTGAAAAGATGGTAATAACATTCCAACTTATTGTTTTCTTTTTATTTTTTCTAAATTTCTTCATGTATAATTCAAACTATTTCCTTCAAGCTCAATAATAATACTATTCCGTGCGTTATTATTATTTTCGCGTCAACATATCGTATTTTCGTTTTTGTTCTGCAATTCTCGATCGGTAACTCGTAGTTTTTCTTATTATCATTCAAATTTTTTTGTTTTAATCGCTTCGTCTTTCATTTCTTTGAGCTCAATATCAATTCCATTCCGTGCACAATCAATATTCCCGCTGCGTGTTGTTCTGCGTTAGTGAATGTTCCTAAATTCTCGATCGGTACCGCATTGTACAGCGTCTTTGTAATTTTTAAATCTTTGCCCCTGCGTACGCGAGAACGCGGTGTTTTCGAAGCCACGCCGTTTTCGGTTCTCAACCGCCGTGCAGCCACTGCATCCTTTGTCGTGACTGTTCGAAATTCGAACGTTCACCGGTTTTTCGTTTCTCGTCAACCACGCGCAGAGTCAGAGTTTCCCGTGTTTTTGAAAAGATGGTAATAACATTATAACTCATTGTTTTCTTTTTATTTTTTATAAATTTTTTCATGTGTCATTCAAACTATTTCTCTTTAAGCTCAATAATAATCCTATTCCGTGCGTTATTATTCCTTCCGCGTCATCATATCGTATTTTCGTTTTCGTTCTGCAATTCTCAATCAGTAACTTGTAGTTTTCCTTATCATCATTCAAATTTTCTTGTTTTAATCGCTTCGTCTTTCATTTCTTCGAGCTCAATATCAATTCCATTCCGTGCACAATCAATATTCCCGCTGCGTGTTGTTCTGCGTTTGCGTATGTTCTGAAATTCCCGATCGGTACCGCGTTGTACAGCGTCTCTGTAAGTTTTAAATCTTTGCCCCTGCGTACGCGAGAACGCGGTGTTTTCAAAGCCACGCTGTTTTCGGATCCCAACCGCCGTGCAGCCGCCGCATCCCTCGGCGTGGGAGTTCGAAATTCGAACGCTGACCGGTTATTCGTTTCTCATCAACCACGCGCAGAGTCGAAGTTCTCCGTATTGTCGAGAAGATGGTAAGAATATTTCAACTTATTGTTTTCTTTCTATCATTTGTAAATTTTTTCAAAATTAATTTGAACCATTTCCTTCGAAGCTCAATATTAAGTCTATTTCGTGCGTTTTTATTATTTTTGCGTCATGTTGTTCTGTGTTCGAGTATGTTCTGAAATTCTTGATCAGTGACACATTGCACTGCGTCTTCGTAAATTCGTATTCACTGCCTTTGCGTACGCGAAAACGCGGTGTTTTCGAAGCCGCGCCGTTTTTGGTTCTCAACCGCCGTGCAGCCGTTGCATACTTCGTCGTGACAGTTCGAAATTCGAACGTTCACCGGTTATTCGTTTCTCGTCAACCACGCGCAGCGTCAGAGTTTTCCGTGTTTTTGAAAAGATGGTTATAACATTTCGACTTATTGTTGTCTTATTATTATTTATAAATTTTTCCGTACATAATTCAAACTATTTTTCTTCAAGCTCAATAATAATTCTATTCCGTATGTTATTATTATTTTCGCGACGTGAAATCGTATTTTCGTTTTTGCTCTGCAATTCTCAATCGGTAACTTGTAGTTTTTCTCATCATCATTCAAATATTTTTCATTCATTCGCTTCGTCTTTCATTTCTTTGAGCTCAATATCAATTTAGTTCCGTGCACAATCAATATTCCCGCTGCGTGTTGTTCTGCGTTTTTGTATGTTCTAAAATGCTCGATCGGTACCGCATTGTACAGAGTCTATGTAAATTTCAAATCTTTGCCGCTGCGTACGCGAGAACGCGGTTTTTTCGGTGCCACGCCGTTCTCGGTTCTCAACCGCCGTGCAGCCGCCGCATCTTTCGGCGAGTGAGTTCGAAATTTGAACGCTCACCGGTTATTCGTTTCCCATCAGCTACGCGCAGACCCAGAGTATTTCGTGTTTATCAAAAGCTGGTCATGATATTCCATCTTATTGTTTCTCTTTTCATCATTTCAAATTTTTTATTTTCATTTTTATCCATCTTTCATTTCTTCAAGCTCAATATTAATTCTATTCCATGCATATTCAATATTGCCGCTTAGTATTGTTCCGTTTGTGTTTTTCGTGTTCTTGAGTAGTTGCTATGAAGTAAATTTTGTGTGATAACTCAGTGAAAACAATTCCAACATCAGCAGTAAATTTGCAATATTAAGCAAATCACCTGGGTTTTATGTCTAAGAATTGAAATTGTTCATATAGGAAAATGAAGCGGGAATTTATTTTTCGAGCACAAACTAGCTAGCGAACTACGAAGCATTGAAAGCGACACCCCTGGTAAGTGTAATCGTTATATTCATAATGCAGAAACTTATCATGCTATATGAAACAAGTTTATTTCAAGTACCTAATATGTATTATATACCTTAGTTATCGTTTTAAAATGTATACCTCTATTTTTCTGATTTCGTGAACAGAGTTATACGCTCCATACGTGTCACACAATTGATTATAATTATCCAATCTCTTCAGATCACGGTAGTCAGTCATCATGTGATAACAGGTTTACATCAAGTTTGTCTCCATCCAAGTATATGAGATCCTTATATACTTCGATAAGGAAAAGGACTCAAAAGAAACTGGGCATGAATGTTGTAGAATAATTGCCAATGACTGCTAGACTGTCAGTATCGTCAGTCAATGAGACTTGTGATGAATACATGGTTTGCATGTATAAATAGATTTGTCACACGATAAGAATCATGAAGCAATAGAAATACGTAATTGAAAATGAAGCTCAAAGTTGAAAACCAATAGAATTCTACTGTAATAACAGTTTTAATAGAATTGACGTATGGCTGTGCCTGAAACCGCATTCAGCAACTCATGATTCATCGAAGACTCTTTGGGAAAGTGTAAAAGATATGAAGTTCTTCTTTGAGTTTAGATTTCTATATTAAGTTCATCGTAGCGTGATTATGATCCTTTTTCAGCATCTGCCAACTACTCAATAGCGTTTGATAAAATACCCTTCAATTCAGTCGATCAAAACCGTAATGTGAAATCAAAGACCGTGCAAAGCCAACAAGTTCCACTCTATATTTTCTTTCAAAACGCTGTCTGCTTCTACAAAAATTAATATCAAGATTTTTACTGAACATATTGGGAAGACTATTGCGCGCAATTGATTTAAATTGAATTATGTACATTTTACATACATACAATTCTTTTTCTTTGATATACATTAATTTTTCATATTTTTTTTATCGATATGGGATATTATTTCTCCGCTGTAACTATGCATAAAAATATATGATTACCCCTGTAGTTTGAATATATTATAGGGCTAGGATTTGGCTTTTGCGTTTCCTCAAGTTAAATATAAAATTAGATGATTGAGATCATTATTCCGCTAATAAGCCGAGGTTTTTTTTTCAATGGATCTAACTCGCATATTTCGTCATCAAATTACATGCAAATACCATTAAAATAATTGTAACGGATGGAATTTGTTGGAATATCCGTATCATACATTTTACAGGTGAATGATCTATAAGCTTAGAGCTACAAAAACTGTATTGTTATTTGTCAGATCATTTCATCTATGTCTGAACTTAGTCAACTTTATAGCGGTCAATCAAAAAATTTAAAATGTGGACTAGGCGACGTTCAAGTACCTCATACTTACTTTGAAAAAATACACATGGTTTTAGTCATAGAGTTGGTCATATGGTTTATAAGTTTCACTTTTGTGTAATTTATTAATATTGTATGTATGTTGATGGATTTATTATTCATAATTTTATTAATCCTTTGCAGATTTTGCAGAACCTATCCAATAATCAGTTGGATGAATCATAATATCAGAAAAAAGGTGAGAAGAAGATTTTATGTCCACAATATGTGAAAAAAATTAATGCATTTATTGGATTCTTTCATTTTGTATATCTGTTTCTAGTACAATGCCACAAAAGGCTTTGGTATCAGTCGACGACGCCGTTTTCGACATCAAAAAATTCTTTGACTATTTCCAAGACGGACAATATCCAGACTGGTTTTCAGATATCTGGAAGCAGATGAGCAACGCATTGGATAATAAGTGGTCTCGCAATAATGTGTACAATAATATTACCAAATATAAAAGAAAGATAATGGAAACTTCATCTGTCAATATGAATGTACCATTTATCCTATTCAAAAGCAGAAGAGATAAAAGTACCTTGGACGAAACAATGTTGAGTAATTCAAAAACATTGGATGATAGCGAAAAGTCTATATAATTATGAAGATGCAACAGCTGGTCTAGATCATTTCGAGATTAGCATAGCAAGTGATAAAAGGAGAGAAATGCGAAAACCAGAAGTTGTATACAACGATAACAGGACGTACCCAATACTACATAAAAAAGTTTTGACAGACACATTAGCATTAGCTATCGATCGTCAACTTGAACTTCCCTGCGCATTTATTTTTGACAAGTCTAAATTATATGAGACTCCAGAAAGCCTTCATTATATGCGAACTACAGGATTCTGTAAGAGTAAGGAATGTGGAAACCCTCTTTTCTGCTATCTATACGAAGAACCTGGGAATCGTGACTTTAAGATTAGTGTGAGAACACGAGACACTTTTTATGGTACGCATGAAAAAATAGAGCATCCGCTCCGAGGTGTTAGGCGACAACGAGTTGATAGACAACTTTTCAATAAAGGATCTGCCAATTAACACAAGCGTCAAGTTGTCGCAAATACAAGATTTGGAGGCCACATGCGTTCTCACATTCCCAATCTAAAGATTCTTCATCAGGCTAAAAAAGAACACGTTGATCATAAGCTGGGGGTGAAATCTTCAGATAGGAGGGACTTGATAAAGACGATATAGGAATTGTAATATTCCGCACTTTATCATGGTTTCATACATGAAATCAAGAGGGATAAATTCTACATTGCATTTAGTTTACCAGCCCAATTGCATGCCTACAAACATTATTCATCAGTTTCTATTGACAGTACATACAGCATTGTGAAGCCACAGTACATACATGTTTGTGAAGGTGAAAGTCTATCTGTCCACACTTTTTTATACTCTGTGACAATTGACTTCAATAACACTACGTTATCGGTCTATGACATGCTTACTGCGAACCAAGACACTGACGTGATATGGTGGTGGTTCAAACATTGGCAAAAATTGGGTGCCCCTAAACTAAGAGAAGCCGTATGTGATCAATCTAGAGCATTGATGAACGGAATATGTATGGCGTTCAATTATCAGATAGTCACAGTGTACAATGAAACGTGTTTTTTAAAAGCTTGTGGAAATTCTGAATATTCACATCGACCGCCGATTTACACGTTCCTCAGATTGGATGTAGCACATTTGATGAATATGGTGCAAAATTGGAAATGCCTTGAAAATATGCGTCATACAGTAGTGCGTCAGTTTTATCTATACTGTATCGGATTAATGATCGATCTCAAACATTAGAGCATTTTCAAGCGATTTTGTAGTTACATGTATTATTGGAGTAAACAAATTTCAAGACTCAATTATTGTAGGTACTGGTCATTCTATTTTAAATGCTCCAAGAAAACCTTAGGAACTCATAGCTAATCGAAATTTTGATCTCCATTTCGAAAACAGCTCAGGTTGTGATGATAACGGAAGTACTGATGACGTAATAGAAGAAAAAGACAGCACGGATACCAGCTGTATAACGAAATGGATCTTAAACTTACGTGAGACAGCTGAAGTCATAGAGCATACAGGAACTGAACCAAGCTCGTTCTATTTCATTTATTTTATAGATCGCTTCATGTGATTTGACTATGAATTTCCATTATGGACTCCTGTTGCCATTCCTCATGTGGCCGAGCATGGACTTACTACTTTTGTTGAAGCATGAAACGCTGGAGAATTATTTTGGACTTTTGCATGTAGACAAGTTGCTGAAGTTAATTTTCAAAGATTATTTTGGTAGTGCAGCTATTGTAACGTCAAAAATGAAAGTTTTCAATCAAAATGAGGCTCCATATCCTAATCTAATAAGAAAACCAAATATCTTCCCACCACGAAAGGATACATTACAAACATTAGAGAACACAACGTTACAATCAAAAGGAGACCTCTGGAGTCCTTTGTAATGGATAATAACTGTATCGATAACATCAGCAATAAAATTTCTCAAGGGTGCTTCCAAGACAACAGCGGCAGTGCCCCTACGAATAGAGTAGAATTGATTACTGATGTCCTCCGGACACTCATTGTATGGAAATCAAAGGCAGAGTTGATAACCAGTAAGAAGCACAAACAAAAAAAACGTAGACAAATATTTTAAACCGAACTGTAATATTCAGCATCGTAATACCTTGGATGCTAACATTCAAAAGTCGTGGCTGCTACAAAATGGTAATCTCGTAACTTAGCCTGCTTCCTCGCATAGATGGTTCATATTATTTTGCTTGTAACACATATGGCCCTGACTCCATAGTGCAAATATTAGCAGCAATTGCATTGGACGATCTCGAATACTTGACTTACATACAGAAATTAAACTTTTCAGTTTGTATTGAATTTCATCAAGAATGGACCTTGTGCTGCTGTACACAAAGAGATGAAACAGCTTTTCAGTTGGAAGATCTCAGCCATCCCATTCGATCGACTTATTCAACAACATAAATATAGTCCGGGAGCCAGTGACATTTTTCAATGTGTTATTTGATAAACCTTGGTTCACCTTTTTATCTGTTGTAATAATATAGCCTATCAACAAAATCCACTCCTGCCACCTCGATCGCGGGACAACGCTTATCAGCAGGTTATCAATGTTGTTAAAAAAAACGAGTAAATGACAAACATGATAAAAGCTGAAACTTTACCTACAGGAAATAAGTACCTATTGACGATCCAAGATAACTTGACAAAATATTTCACAGCAATACCCCTGAAAGAAACGTCTTCGAAAACTATCGCGAAGGCTCTGGCAGAAAAATTCATCTGCACATTCGGAGCTCCACTTTCAATTTTGACCGACCAGGGTCCTGATTTCCTGAGCCCAGTTATAACGGAACTGGCCAAAGTTTTATGAATTAAACAAATAAAGATGACGGCATACCACCCGCAGTCCAACGGCTCCTTCGAACGGAGTCATCACGTTCTCATCGAATATTTGAAACATTACATTCAGAACAAACGCGACTGAACATTAAAAGATGTCAGACCGAGACCGCGACATACGAAGACTATTTACGCGAAATCGTCACAAAACTATGAGAAACCAAACAACGCGATAAATAATAGTAAAAATGCTAAAAGTAAATCTAAAAAACAGTACGACAAAAATATAAACGAGCGTTCTTTTCAAGCCGGTGACTACGTGTATCTAATAAACGAGACAAGGACAAAACTCGACGATCACTACCACGAACCGTACGAAATAATCGATATTATTAACAATTTTAACGCCAAACTACAGATTAACGACTACAAGACCAAGGTAGTATACATTAACAAAATAAAATTAGCAACTGGATAAGAAATAAGAATAAACACACCGCTTCGTCCGCTGAAACCAACTTGAACATATCTTTCGGAATCGGACTGTTCCTACTATACGTCATAAACAAAGTATCACTGGTCAGCAAAATCCTCGTTACACTCCTGACAGTAGTACACTGCCTACGCAAAAAGAAACCCGCTACCCTTTCAGTAGAACGTGATGCCGAAATCACAAACGCTATAGAATTCACCACACTTTCAACATCTAACACAAGATCTCAAACGCCCCCTACACAACAAACTTGCCAAACTCAGATACCGATTAAAAATCAAAACATGAATACCACTTTTGCGCCGACCAGACGCGATCGTAGCCAGCAGACCACGTCATTCTACGAATCATAACCTCTTTTCATCCAATACTATGTTATATTATACTTTGTATTACTAATCCACGAAATGTGCAACTACCTACGTTATACGAATTACTGTTATTAGAATTAAGATTACAATAAACACTGCAGGCTATTAATTAACAGACACCTGTACCTACCAGAATCATATACGATATCTTTAAGCTATACAGGGTGAGTCAGTTGAAAGGGCCAGAATGGGAGGAGCTCAGTTGACGGATTAGGCCGTACCTCTCAGCCAATCTAGAGCGAGTCAACAGTCAACTGGAGCCTACAGACTGCCTACAAGCTGCGGACTTTACTTTGATATCAACACCGCGGGCTACGGCCTAATCGTCAACAAAGGTCCCCCCATTCTTGGTGTTTCAATTGACTCGCTCCAGATTGGCTGAGAGGTACGGCCTGATCCGTCAACTGAGCTCCTCCCATTCTGTCTGCCTACAGACTGCGGACTTTACTTTGATATCAACACGCGGGCTACGGCCTAATCCGTCAACAAAGGTCCTCCCATTTTTGGTGTTTCAATTGACTCGCTCCAGATTGGCTAAGAGGTACGGCCTGATCCGTCAACTGAGCTCCTCCCATTCTGGCCGCTTTAACTGACTCACCCTGTATATGAAACTAAGTATAAAAGACTCAAATAAACTCAATATTACTGCGAATGTCATCGCCCCAGATTCTTTTATACAGACCAAAATAACTAACGTTGATGTAAGACATTTATGACTAAGGCTACTATTGCAAATAAGTGACACTACATACCCAACACTCATGTGTTGGGGTAGTATGCTCGAATGATTGAAATTATACTTCGAATAATTGTATCTACTTATACCATTGCCAATAAGGCAATGCACACCATAATTCTATAAATGCTACGACTACGAAGTATTACGTACTTCGTACTATATCCTAAGTACTTACGTACTCTTAAAACCTTTATAACTAACCTTACAACTACATTTATGCTACAAAAATCTTGATTTCACTACGCTCAACCAAATTTTTTTCCCGGGGGATGGGCGTGTTACGTGCTCAGCCCCTCTTCACACTCACCACTGATTCTTCGTCCCACTTATCAATGATACTCTCCATTTCATTCGACTACACCATCTCCGATACATCCTGTCCACACCTGACTATCTCCTCTCGTTCCCAGAACCCTGACTATGCACCCTGCTTTTCTGCACTGACTCTCGCTTCGCTCTCGACTCGCTACTTCACTTCTGATCCACCTCTTAAACAGTACCCATTGAATAAAAAGCTATAAACAGAATCGTCAATACTTACTACATCCCCGGTTACTAGAATAGTGTAAAAGCGGAGTAGAACCAAGAGGCTATTCCTTACCGCTCGGGAATAACCGCAGGTCGTTACACCAAGCATCTTTTATCTACGATTATATCATATATTTCCGTACGCAGAACAAAACGGATTAAACAACGATGAACCGCGACAGGTTCACGAGTGTGACATGGAGGCTCCTCCAATACCTCATGGCATCAAAAGCATCGGATGTACCTTGTAGTTTAATTATGATTTTCGAGTTTGAAATAAAGCAGTACAATCATCATAGTAACTGTTCTTTGTGATTATATGTTATACTTTTGTTCGCAGATGAACATAGATTAGGCGATGACTAATCGCCACAAGTTCACGAGGCGAACCTGGGGTCTCCTCTAGTGCCACAAGGTAAATCATTAGAGCTATATACATTCTTTGTAACAGATGCAACGTACTTCGAGTAGCAAATACAAATATTGACAAAATTGGCAAAGCATTCGGAATTTTTAGAAGTGTCAAAAATCTCGCACGCTGACCGCCAATGTTTCTAAAAATTTCAATCAAAATACTCCTTAAGGTAACAATGATGAATTGATTGTCACAACGATGAATTAATTACAATGAACAGTAAGCAATATTTCTTATATCTGACAGATATGGATCTTTGACTCATAAATTGACTTCTAGTTAAATAATTTGCCTGAAATTTCCTTTATTTTGAGTCTGCAATACTAACATTACTTTGTGGTTCGTTGAAGCCTGCCATCGACGTGGACACCGGTAGAACAAGAGGACTGGGGCAGCTCCTGGTGCTCTAAATCCGACACGGAGCAAACGTAGGAGGAAAGGTCAGTTTCATAAACATTATGAATTATTATTTGAAAGTTGAATGTATCGAGTTACGAAACTAATTTGTTCGGTTTTTGTAATATAGATAGAACAGTAGCAGAAAGAGTTGAAGAGCCACCGGCCCAACCACCGGCAGTTCACCCTGCAATGCCGCCGGCTGCAGAACAAGGTAATAACATTCCTGTAACATGTGTTTTGGTTACTATCAGTCGCAATGTTTGAATAAAATTGAATGACCTTTTGAAGAAGACACAAGAGTAAACTTTTAACTAGAGTGGACGGCATGATTTCGTTTAAATTGCTCCTGAAATGTGATTTACTCAGCAAATGGGATGATTTTTTTTCTGATCTTGACATGTTCACAACATATTCGCGATTTCAATACGGCAGCACAAGACATGTCAATAAATTTACCCGTGTTGAGGATGGTTAACTTAGTCTTGTACATCAAAATGGAATTCCATTCATTTTTTTGCGTCACATGCCGGGTAACGCCAAAGAATGTACTGTGGCATACCGAACGCAACTCTCAAGCACTTATATTAAAATAATCTTGAATCACGCGCAGGAAATTACAATAAGCGATGCTTCTCCAGTGACGTGCGTTGTTTGATAGAATCTCAAACGTTTCAGGAAAATTTATACGATTTCGACGAGCAGAACGACCGAAGTTCGATCCTTGATTTATAGACTTGTAGCCTTGAATATCATGAGAAAGAGCTCAACAAACATAGAGTTTTCACGGGCCGAAAGACCATGGTACGATACATGATGCGCAATTTCGATATGTAATAAGCAGATCTGATTCGCTGTATAAATTTGTTAATTAAGCTCTAGATATTTATAAACAAACGTTGAATATTTGACGGGAGAACAACGAGTGTATGGGTGCCACGTGGCTTGCAAGGTAGGTTCGGCATTTTCGTGCTTAGCCCAAAGAGAACTATGGAATGTTGGTTTAGCCTGTGCAGTCGATAAGAGCATAAGTAATCGCACAAAAGCTGAGATCACGAATTTCGACATGCCACAGTACTTCTACTTTGCGATATTCGCCATTGTGCTTTACAACAGTCAGTAGCATTTTATATGATATGTGTCAAATTCTCAATTATTATGGTCAACAATAGCATTAAACATTGTGACGGAGTGTTATTACATTCGTACATCATTATGTATTTGAAAAGAAAGGCGACGTCGTTTTCATGGGGATCTGTTAATTGAACCTGTATGCGAATTTTCGGACGGTATCGAAATAATTAATGGGTCAGTAATATAAGACTGCAATGCATGCCAACGAATGTGATCGGGTAGAGAAATGAATTTTATATATTATCGTCGTATGCAGTTCAATTGTTATAGATATTTGGAATTTGTATCGCACACATCTGTAAAAATCACTAGCATCACATAATATGTTATAGCATGTACAATTTTCAGATATTTTGTTATAATGAAGTGCAGTGCGCCAGTGCCTTCCTGGTGCTGAGGCATGGCTGATGATTCGGCTTCTATCACTTCGGGTTTTCTTCGTTCGTCAGAATAGTTACGTGCAGGTACGAGGTGTAGCAACAGATGGGGGTACCCAGAGAGGAGATCCGATTGTGTGGGAGATACCGGGCGTCTTCTCATACCTGCATTTTGCCTCGCAAAGTGCAGCCCGACACTGTGTTCTGCTCGTTTGAGTGGACCACGGTGCGCCAGTGCCTTCTTGGTGCTGAGGCGTGGCTGACGTTTCGGCTTCTACAACGCCGTCATACCTCACTTTATGTATTCTTCGTCTGTGAAAATATCGCAGTAATAGTTCTAAACATAGCGAAAGGTGTTGTTGGCAATTGCTGAGTCATTTGTGAACAATAAATCAGTCAAGTTAATACCTTATGTATATTCAGATCATGTAACCGAATAGGGTAAATTCAGTAAGAATAAGTATGACATACGAATATTCAAGAATATTACAGCAACGAATGGAATTTAAAATACAAGTGATATACAAGCAGTAACCGTACTTGGAAGTATAATGCATTCAGAAACCATAAAATTACACAATAATATCAATTATGCAGGTAGTAAAAGAATTAATTCACAGAATAGATCAGTTAACGGCAAAAAGTACAAAGCAAACGAGTATTTATATGCAACGAGGAACGTGAATATGTTGTAGGTTGAGCACGAACGTTGTCGTAGCATTAACTAGTCTGTTGTTTTTGAGATTCAATCTGATGTTCTTGTGAATGCTAAACTCTGAGAGGTAAAATGTGACATGTTGAGTGTAGCACAGAGTAATCGTTTCATTGAAATTCTGAAGTGCAGCAAGAACTCTTCTTCGCGTTTGTTTCAGGTGTGCATTTGATAAGAGGTCGGTTCTGAGCATAACTCGTAGTCTTCTAATAATATGTGTTATAAAAATAGTATTATGACACTGCTTTTGTCATATTCTGTAAACATTTGGTCGAGCAGAAAGATTGAGTAAGTCTTCAGCGTCAACCTGAGCACATATTTCACACCAGTGAATGCAGCCCAGCGCGCGATAGGTTACATTCTCTAGTGTAAATGTAGACCTGTGTTGACGCAAGCGCACTCGACCTCTACTTTGGTACTCATATTTGCAGTATAGTCATCTATGGCGGTGTGTATTTGTGACAAGTGTTTACAGTACTGGGTTGCTCACTGATAACATTTATGTGTGTACACTTTAGAAGAATGTGAAATTTAATCGTGAGGGCGCTTTACTGGATTTTCTGGGAGATTGAAAATGTTGCTTCCTTAATCCGTAATGGAAACAGCGAATGGTATATTCCGAACTCAAAAAAAAATCAGGATTTGTCATCTTCAATCTCCTACTTCAATCATTACGTATTCATAATCTATTGTTTGTAAATTGAAGAATGATTAGGTAATCTAGGTTTCAAGAAAAAAAAAATTCGTTTAGAATTTATTCCAATAAACCTTTCGAACCCTGTCGATATTGTACTGATCATAATACGCTGTTTCGAAGAATGCAGATAAATTTATTGACATAATCAATGGTAAAATCTTGTGTGGAAAATAATTTTTTTCTCATAGCAATCCATTCAAAATTTTAAATCATGATTTTTATACTATTTTCCAAAGAGTACAGGTATCGCTATACTTTTCAGTCGTGAAACGACGACGCCTTTGCGATAGTCTCTCGTAGACGTAGATATTTATATCATTTTCTTGAGTATTTTTTCTGGATAATAAAAATGTACAGAGTAGTTGCAATAAGATGTCTTAAAAACAGGTTTTTATGTGATTTACGCTAACACTTTTGTCATTATTTTTTCACAGATTAAGGACCGGCCCTATGCCGCGTGTGCCTCACATTGCCAGCGACACACGCCTTTTCACCGTGTGGGCGTCGGTGCTGTTGCCGGTCGGTGCCCAAGCATGTGCCGGGGCACTACGGGATTTCCCGGGGGAATATTTCTGCCCCCATTTGTTGGGCCCTGTCAATTATACCGCCTTTCGCAATTTACATCTGAAAAAATTGCTCGTTCGTGTATTCTACGTTTTTTGTTTTGTACCTTAAGATTTTTTTTTTTACGTTCTCGTTTTTCTGGGAACAGAGATCGACAGGGAAGATTTTTCTTCTATTATCACTTATTTTCGTAATATTTTTGTATTTGATAAAAAAAAAGTTCTATGGTTTTCTTCCTTTTTTCGGCTTTTGCGACGAATTCGATTTGAGATTCGTGATCATTATTTGTACCACTGTTACGTCCCAGCCGAGGATTACAGCGTTACCTTCTCTGTACCCTAACTTACCGACGTGCAATCACCATGAGCGAGCATCACATGCTCATACCATAGATTTAAGATCAATATCGACCCAGATTTAGTTGCCATCTCTGTCCACATCAGTCTTGCACCGACAAACTGTACAGTATACATGTATAATCTTTCATTGCTAACTTATATCCTTAACTTCAACTCCCACATATAGACCGTAGAGTCTACAATCGAAATTCGCAGATCTCGAATTCATGAACCTCACTGACCGAATGTTGAGAACACGAGAAAAAAACGGATAAGCAGTTCACAAAGTATCATTGTTAAAACGCAAAAATGCATTCTTGCAATTAAATACCTCGTCAGCACTACACCGATTGGCCTCATCAAGACCAATCGTTTTGCACTGACGTACTTGAAGTCCAATCAGAAGTCTCTTCAAGACTTCCACTTTAAATCAAACTGATGTAAACAAGAATCATCCATCAGACAATTCAGAACTCTTCGAAATCGAGCACAGCTCATCTAAATGACTAAAAGCTTACACCCAGGACCTCCGAACTCAGTATAACTAATTAAATGAATAATATCGATTACAAGAACATCTCATTGTTAATAAATGTGTATTTAAATTAAAGTGTTGTGTACGAATTGTAATCAACCTTACTCTGTATAAAATCTCAATGAAACATAGTGAAAAAAATTATGTGATAAGATAATTATACATACAAGCGAACTAAACACTGCAATATACATGTTAACATCCACTAAAATCATAGTTTTGTACTACATTAAAAAAATGATTTGCATTACTTATGCAGCTTTGCTCTTGACATTTTTTATCTTTCGTGTTATGTGATGTTTGAAATAATTGAATCATCATTAATAAATGCAAATTATCTGTAGTTGACTAAATGAATTAACGACAGTAGTGCGATTGGATTTTTCAGAGATATCACTGCTTTGCGAGGCGCAATTGCGTACATGAAACACTACGCACCTTGGGTCACTTGAGAAGTATTCGTTTAAAGTGTAGATCTACTAGACAGCTAAATTCAAGGTTACAAACTGTCTATTATGTGATAAAACTACTAAGATATTTGTCCAATAATATGCATCTTAGAATTAAATCAAGTGTGAATATTAGTTGACCAAATAAATCACAGATTATATTTCAATATAATATATCATTAGTTAACTTGTGATTATACTATTTCTATGATTTTTTACCTGTCCAATTTCTTGACTGATAATTTGGGGTGTAAGTGATGATTCTGACTCAAGCACGGCACAACGGTAATACATAACGAATGATTACCCTTCAATATTCTTTACCGCTACATAGATAAATGATCATATTGTTCAAGGGAAAATTCATGAATAAGAACAAGTAAATGAATATGATAAAATGTAATAGATCAACTATTTGTTTTATAAAATAATAAAGAAGTAACCGTTGAAGTATAAGATGTAAATTTATACATTCATGTATAAATGTATATGTATGGTGTGATTTGATCGTGGAATGATCTATACGTATTTGGCTCAAGGCACAAAAATTTTGATCCCTTACACATTTTTCAGAATTATCACAGTTTTTTTAATTGTGTCGATCAATATTGTCAATTCAGAAACCTGTAAAAATTTCCAATGGATCCGAAAAATTGAAGAAAAAATGAGCACGAAGATCGAAACAATCATGTAAAAAATCGCGGACCATATCCGGAGAATCAAGGTTTAGACTTAGGTTGATTTAACGTAGAATAACCTGCATAGAGGGGACTGGACATGAGTAAACACTTTAGCGAAAAAAATAAAAAATACTTCTTTACTTTTAGATCCTTTGCTTTAATCAAAACTCTCGGCCTTATGTTATCAAATTTTTTCGTATCGACCATATCATGTCCCACTGAATGCACTCCATTTCTACGATTTTGGAATTATGTCAATTAAATATTTGATCTTCCATATTAACATTTGATTTGTGATGTTTGTATTTTTTTTTTATGTAAAAGTATGATTAAAAATTGAAATGAACGCGAATTTTCGAGTGAACCTCCTGGAACATATTTTTTTCAAACGTGTATAAATAGCATACATTCGTATGACGATTCCTTTCGGACCAAATGATTGAATAAAAAGTTTGAGGTAGAAGAAATTGTTTTACGATATACGGAAAAGACTTTATGTTGAAAGAACTTTATTAAACGTTCGATTTTCGTTTTGCTGGAATGCGCCGTAATAATCGTTTAAATTCGATTTCAGCTGCGTTATCTATAATTCTTACTTTATTTTATATTATTCATTGATTTATTTCTTCATTCTTCTATGAATATAAATTTGGGACACCAAGCGTTCCACCTTTTTCGGTGCGTTTTATTTATTAAACTACATTTTTGAGTAAGCATTCCCGAGTTTTCTGGTTCCTCATGGTCCCTGAAATATTTCTAGGTAAAAAAAAAAAATACACAACATTTATTCATTCGTTGCAAAAGTAGCACATGTAAGAAAATGATCGAAACTCGTAGTTATTTTCTGCTAATCTACCACGAAAATCCTAACGCCAATTTTGCAGAAACTCAACATCAGAATACACACACAGACACACCAGAAAATTTCACTGAATTATTCCGAATTTTTTTTTCTTGCTGTGTGCCCACCATATCGGATCCACCATTTTGAATTTTAGGATTTCGAGTTCAAATTTGTAATCAGCGACCACAATAAACGAACGATATAAAATTTTATCGAAATGAAATAACATTTTGAATTCTCATCCACCATTTTCAATTTTCGAGTTTCGAGTTCAGTTTTCTAATCAGCGAACCCAAATGGCCATATTTGTAAAATTTTAAGTTAATCGCATGAAAGGAAAACCGTATGCATGAAAAGGTTGATTAGGCAGCGGAACGGAATTTGAAGTAAGTATCCGGTACGTATATGTAAGAAGCTGAGCCAAATGCTGGCCCGAAGATGTAATTATTTAGCTTATTGTTCACGATGTGAGCAGTTTATGAGTCAATAATGGGCAGCATCGTTGGCCACGCTAAAATCCGTCAAAAAACAACCAATTTCTGGGTATCTTGTCTCCAAATCCAGATGAATTCAATTTTTCTGCTGAACTGACCTAAGTGATCGCGAACCTGACGAACGCATCTGCGAATTTCAGGTTTCAATCGTAACTTGATCAAAACTGACGAAAAACCACGGAAATTGGAGTTTTTTTTTTTTTTTTTTTGTCTATTGAGCAAGTGAAACCATTGTACAGGTTTATTTCTGCTTGACAATAATAGCAGTTGCCGAGTAGGTTACAAGACTAAATCTTCAAATCACATTGTTTCAGAAAAATAAGAATATTTTTACAAGCTTCAACATGAGGCTTAGCGATCAACATTTCAATACATAACGGTGGATATATACCTAAGTTACTTAGCTTATACAACAGTGTTTTTCTTTGATCATTGTACAAAATACATTGCCACAAAACGTGGTTAATATTTTCATTTTCTGAGCAGCATGGGCACTTCGGAGAATTCACAATTTTAATTTTAGCTAATGACTCGGCCATATGGTAATGATTTGACCTCGCACGAGTTATGGTAACAATAATTTCTCTTGATAGTTTTTCTACTACAAACCAGGGTTTTATTTTTTCGTTGAAATACAATATGAAATATACAGCGCCTTTTTTACGGCCTTGTTCTTTTATGACTTCGAAAGTTCGAGAGAAAGTAGATTTTTTGAAACTTTCGTTAAAATCAGAGAAGGGAATCTTGATGTAGTCTGTAAGGATTTTGATAGTGGCTTCTTTAGCTAGTTGGTCTGCTTTTTCATTACCTTTGATTCCAACATGCGAAGGTAGCCAAAAAAATTTTAGTTTGTTTTGATCTGTTAATTCAGAATATCTGCAATATTTTTCTTTTATTGTTAAGATATATCGATTAGCATTAGCTTTGTCTTGTGTAGAGAAAAGACTCTCAAGTACGCTTAAAGAATCAGTAAAAATAAATACTTCTTGATTGCCATGCTGAAGCGCAATATCCATAGCAAGATTCAGTGCTATACATTCTGCTGTATAAATTGAAGCGTTATGATTAATAGCTTTGCTTATTTCAATGTTCAAAGAGGGTACTATGCATGCAACGCCAACGTGGCGGTTATCTTGCATTTTACTTCCGTCTGTGTAGATATTTAAACTGTTATGTTCGTTCAAAAATGAATTAAGCACAGCGTTTGGATCACTTGTCTTTTTTAAGAAATCTCCAAGCTGTTTGTCAAAAGGTATTGAAATAAGGTTCACTTTATAGTCAAAGTCGTAGATAGGTAAATGATTTTGCACTTCCGTATGTTCAGTTAATTTAAAAATATTATCAATACACTCAATCAGTAATCTTTTATTTTTTCTACTGCTTATAAAGTAATTTATTTCACCCCACATTAGATTCTTTTTATACGACATGCTTTTAGCAAGGAATCTATAACATAGATAACACGCGCGTTCTCTCATAAAAGGAAGTTTAGATTCTGCTATTAAGATGTTTGTCGGTGTTGTTTTTCTCAATCCAAGAATTATTCTTACTGCTGCACATTGTATTTGTTCAATTTTTGCCATGAGCTTTTTATGTGTTGGAAAATAGATGAAGCTACCATACTCCATTAGCGATCGAACGGAACTTTTGTAAAGAATAAGCAGCGTGTGTGGGTCTGCTCCCCACCACGTTCCACATAGGTATCTAATAATGTTTGCAGAGTTACATTTTGTTTGAATCATATTTATATGATGGCTAAACGACATTGAATAATCAAATATAATTCCCAAAAACCGAACTGTTTCACATGATTTGATTACGTGGTTATTTATTCTAATCTTAGCGTTACCTGGCAAAATTTTCTTATTGTTAAAATGTATTAGGTTTGTTTTATCTGGAGATAGTTCTAAGCCAATAGATAGGAGGTTAGAGTTTAAGATATATGTTGCCGTTTCGAGTGAATTTGTACATTTTTGGAGGGAATTTTTTTTGTGTAGATCGCACTATCTCAACGAATTGCACAATCTCAACATCCTTCGGAAGACCGATCGTTATACTTGATACGTATATGAGGTAGAGGAGCGGACTAAGGACACCTCCTTGTGGGACACCTTTATGTAAAGTTTTTATCTCGTGATCCGAAATGTCTGTATGAAGAATTCTTTCATAAGTTAAGAATTTAACAAATTTAATCAATGATTCAGAGCATTTTATCTCAGCAAGTTTGCTTAGTAAGCAGTCTGATAAAACGTTGGGAAAAGCATTAGATACGTCTAAAAAAGCTGCGAGTACGTTTTGTTTTTCCGATAAGGCTTGGTCTATTTCTAAAGTTAGAAACGCTAAATTATCATAGCAAGATTTAGCTTTACGAAAACCGGATTGTCCTACCGGGATTAGATTATTATGTTCTAACCACCACTGAAGTCTATTTTTACATAACTTTTCAAAGAGTTTACATAAACAAGAAGTCAATGCAATCGGTCTAACCGAGTTACCGTCTGGCTTGTTTATCATATAAATGTACGTATGGATCCACGTGTCAGGAAAATCGCTGCTTTGAAACATTCCATTGTAAATATCCAAGAGAATGAGCTTATATTTAATCGGTAGTTTAGTTAAGATAGTGTAGTCTATGCCATCAAGACCAGGAGACGACTTTATTTTGCACGAGTTTAGTGCTTTGTTGAATTCCTCGAATGTGAAATAATCGTCAAAAAACGAGTTTTTGCTACAAGGAGGAAGCCAATTCGGATCTGTGGCAACCCAGGGTGGGCAAACCTTTTGAATACAAGTAGTACTTTTGTCGTTATAGGTGCTTTTATCCATCATATCCGGTGATTTTGCTTTTATGAAACTGTTATTTAAAATTTTGCATTTATTCCAGACGTAACTTTTGCTCGTTCGAAAGTTGATTGTTTCAGCAAAGTTTCTGAAATGCTCTTTTTTCTTTTTTTTGAACAGTTTTTTAGCTAAGGCACAAATCCTTTTATACTCGATTAAGTCGGTCATACTTCCGCTATATTCCCATTTTCTGAAAGATGCGCGTCTTAAGCGTTTTATTTTGTTACATTCGTAGTCCCACCACGGGACCGGGTTGTTGTTATATTTTTCATTCTTCGTTTTTTTGCGTGGAGTTGATTTTTTAATTGACTCGGTTATAATTTTCGCAAATAATTCATATTTTTTTGAAGGTTGCAAGGTGTCAAAATTTGGAGTAAAAAAGCTTTCAAATTCTTGGTCTAGATTGTTCTCAAATTTTTCCCAATTTGTTTTTAGTGATCTCAGTTTAAAAGTTTTCAGTTGATATAATTGACGACTTGCATCCACTTCTACTTCGATAGGAAAGTGGTCTGATCCGAATGTATCGTTTTTTACATTAACTGAAATTTTGTCTGCTAGAGAAGTAGACGAGAAAACAAGGTCAATATTTGATTTTTTTCTATTGTAGGAATTGATATGAGTAGATGTATTTGAGTTATGTAAAAACAAGTTTTTTAAATTAATGCTGTGGTCCAGTCTGTCACCATTTATGTCATTTTTTAAGCAATTCCATTTGGTGTTATGGGCATTAAAGTCCTCTAAAATTATTGTGTTCTTATTTAAGTCTGTGCATTCAAACACGTCATTCCAACTTGATTGCGACAAAACGTAGTTGGGTATTCTGTAGCAAGCAACAATGTTTATGACGGGATCTACATTTTCTATGCGAATGCCCGCGATTTCTATTTCATCCGATTGCTTAGTGATTTGGCGAAGGCAAGATAAAACTAAATTATTACGTACGAGGAAGAGAATACCTCCTCCTTGTCTATTTGCTCTGTCATGACGGATTGTTTTAAAGCCGCTTATTTTGAATGTTTCGCCTGTATTTAACTAAGTTTCCACACAAACGAATACATCTACATTTCGGAGTATATCAGGAAGTTCGTCTTATGTTGTACTACGCTACGAGCATTCCAGTATAAGATGTTAAGTCTAGAAGAATTTGAATTTGACGAGTTATTATTGTTCATTTTGTTTGTGTATGTATTAGACGTAAGATATTCACGATGGAACGCTTGTTATTCTAGGTATGTTTCGATCGGGGAGGTACAAGTGTAAATATATGCACCTATATACACCTGCTCCTATTGGCATCGAAGCAAGTATTTCAACGTAATCTGCAGTACATGTTTTGTTTTTGATTTTCGCTCGCTTAGATTTTTGAATTTCTTCACAGTTTTTATGCTGCCTAACGTCTCTTCTTTGTTGTACCTGGACCAAGGCTGGAACAGGTGTAGGTCCGAATTTCTTATCCTTGCCATATGTAGAGACTGGTAGCCGAGATTCCACACGTAAGAGAAGGTGTAAATTTTGATGAGGAGTTGAGTGCCTGCTTGTTGTATTTGTATACATAATTTGATTTAAAGTGTTTTATTTATTTAACTTTGAGATGTATTATTTGAACACAAAATGCTAGATTTCACTATCACTTGATTCCATTTCACTTTGAGACATGGCCATATCAAAATTGTGTTGTTTTAGTTTATTTTTGATTTTGGTGAGCTTGGTTTACACCAACGGGACGTTGATAAGGGGATGAATTTGTTCAATTAAGTCAATAATCACTTGTTTGTTGTCAGAGATTTTGGTAAGTTCATTGAAAAGGTTGCCATTTCCATACGAATTTTTATAGCATTGCACAAAGTTAGCGTAGCTGCATGGTATGTTATTTGCCTCAGAAAAAGTAGAGGCGCATGGTAAAAATGCTGAGTCTATTTCCACCATTATGTCTTCAATGCACTTTTCAGTTTTCTTTTTTTTTTATAACTTGTTTTGATTTACTAGGCCTTTTAACTTGAACGTTTGCTAGTTTTTGTGAGTTAGCACTACTCGTTGATGACGAATCGCTAGGTATTGGTCTTTTGAACGAGCCTATTTCTTTCGTAACCAAAGGAGGTGACACCGTTTGTTTTTGTGGTAGCTGAGGAAAAGATTCTTCAGATAGTTGTGACTCAGCTGTGTTGCTTAGAACTTGGTCGGCGGCCGCGCAGCTCTCAGCTTTGTGTCCGATTTTTTTGCACTTGGAACACCTTATCTCGTCGGGTCCAACGTATATAAAAAAAATCAATGTCGTCGTGTTTTAATTTGATCGTGTCTGGTATTTTTGTAGTATCTTCAAGTTTCACGTAGACTTGTCTTCTGTGGCTTTCCACATGCTCGTAAACTGGTTCACTCACAGTCACCTTAATACGCGTGACCGCTGAGCTTCTGTTTACGTTGAGCGAATCAAGAATCTTTTCGAAATATCGGTTAGAAATAGATGGTAAGACATTTGAGAAAATAATACGTTTGTGAGTAGACACTAAAGAACGTATGTATACTTTTTTCCTTTGATTTCGATCGATTCATAAGTACTGGTGAGGCTTTCCACTAGATTTTTACTACTCAGGTGAGGACACATGCAATTTTTTGATACTCTTGACGCACATGAAACATTGTTAGGCTTAACTACTTGACCGACAGCCACCACGTAATCATTTCTTGTTAGATCGTCCACTCATGTCATGATAATAGCTTGTTCGCGAGAGTATCACTTTTCGTCGTTGGCTTTTTCGGCAAAACTATCGGTATCAAAGTCTTTAGTGTTGAACTTTAGTACATTTTTCTGTTTTGTTACATCTTCTAAATGTGTATCAGGATCATAAATGTCTTCTGTGATAGAAGCCATCTTCCATTTTGATGGTGAATCAGCTATGCTTAACAGTTGTATATCACTCGGATAAGCGTAATTCAGGCCGGAGCCCGCACAATGCAAAGAATAGTAAACACTCGGCTTAGCGCTAATATCTCAGAGCGAATTTGAACACGTCTGAACACCACGGTGTCTCGACACGGACCAGCTATCTCGTCTCTGAATCGAGATATCTTCAATTTTTCTGCTGGTCTGACCTGAATGTCTGCGATTCTGGAAAACGCGCATTGCAGATTCGAGGTCTCATGCGTAACTAGGTCAGAACAGTCAGAACCTACGAGAATCAAGGGTTTTTCAGCCAAATACCGACTTTTTTCTGAATTTTCGGTGCGGAGCAGCTAAGTGTCTGGAGCTCTGTCGAACCCACCCGAGAATTTCAGGATCGGTTCATAAACAGTCGAGATTTGTTGAAAAATGTCGAATTTCTGGCTATCTTGTCTCTAAATCAAGATTCCTCAATTTTTCTGCTGGTCTTACCTGAATGTCTGCGATTTCGACAAACGCGCAATGCAATTTGAGGTTTCATCCGTAACTTGGTCAGAACGGTCAGAACCGACGAGAATCGAGGGTTTCTCAGCCAAATACAAACTTTTTTCTGAATTTTTGGTGCGGGGCAGCTAAGTGTCTGGAGCTCTGTCGAACCCACCCGAAAATTCCAGGATCGGTTCATAAACAGCCGAGATTTGTTGAAAAATGTCGAATTTCTGGCTATCTTGTCTCTAAATCAAGATTCCTCAATTTTTCTGCTGGTCTTACCTGAATGTCTGCGATTCCGACAAACGCGCAATGCAATTTGAGGTTTCATCCGTAACTTGGTCAGAACGGTCAGAACCGACGAGAATCGAGGGTTTCTCAGCCAAATACCAACTTTTTTCTGAATTTTTGATGCGGGGCAGCTGAGTGTCTGGAGCTCTGTCGAACCCACCCAAAAATTTCAGGATCGCTTTATAAACAGCCGAGATTTGTTGAAAAATGTCGAATTTCTGGCTATCTTGTCTCGAAATCAAGATTCCTCAATTTTTCTGCTGGTCTTACCTGAATGTCTGCGATTCCGACAAACGCGCATTGCAATTTGAGGTCTCATCCGTAACTTGGTCAGAACGGTCAGAACCGACGAGAATCGAGGGTTTCTCAGCCAAATACCAACTTTTTTCTGAATTTTTGGTGCGGGGCAGCTGAGTGTCTGGAGCCCTGTCGAACCCACCTAAGAATTTCAGGATCGGTTCATGAACAGCCGAGATTTGTTGAAAAATGTCGAATTTCTGGCTATCTTGTCTCTAAATCAAGATTCCTCAATTTTTCTGCTGATCTTACCTAAATGTCTGCGATTCCGACAATCGCGCATTGCAATTTGAGGTCTCATCCGTAACTTGGTCAGAACGATCAGAACCGACGAGAATCGAGGGTTTCTCAGCCAAATACCAACTTTTTTCTGAATTTTTGGTGCGGGGCAGCTGAGTGTCTGGAGCTTTGTCGATCCCAGCCAAAAATTTTAGGATCGGTTTATAAACAGCCGAGATTTGTTTAAAAATGTGGAATTTCTGGCTATCTTGTCTCTAAATCAAGATTCCTCAATTTTTCTGCTGGTCTTACCTGAATGTCTGCGATTCCGACAATCGCGCATTGCAATTTGAGGTCTCATCCGTAACTTGGTCAGAACGATCAGAACCGACGAGAATCGAGGGTTTCTCAGCCAAATACCAACTTTTTTCTGAATTTTTGGTGCGGGGCAGCTGAGTGTCTGGAGCTTTGTCGATCCCAGCCAAAAATTTTAGGATCGGTTTATAAACAGCCGAGATTTGTTTAAAAATGTCGAATTTCTGGCTATCTTGTCTCTAAATCAAGATTCCTCAATTTTTCTGCTGGTCTTACCTGAATGTCTGCGATTCCGACAAACGCGCATTGCAATTTGAGGTCTCATCCGTAACTTGGTCAGAACGGTCAGAACCGACGAGAATCGAGGGTTTCTCAGCCAAATACCAACTTTTTTCTGAATTTTTGGTGCGGGGCAGCTGAGTGTCCGGAGCTCTGTCGAACCCACCCAAAAATTTCAGGATCGGTTCATAAACAGCCGAGATTTGTTGAAAAATGTCGAATTTCTGGCTATCTTGTCTCTAAATCAAGATTCCTCAATTTTTCTGCTGGTCTTACCTGAATGTCTGCGATTCTGACAAACGCGCATTGCAATTTGAGGTTTCATCCGTAACTTGGTCAGAACGGTCAGAACCGACGAGAATCGAGGGTTTCTCGGCCAAATACGAACTTTTTTCTGAATTTTCGGTGCGGGGCAGCCGAGTGTCTGGAGCCCTGTCAAACCCACCCAAAAATTTCAGGATCGGTTCATAAACAGCCGAGATTTGTTGAAAAATGTCGAATTTCTGGCTATCTTGTCTCGAAATCAAGATTCCTCAATTTTTCTGCTGATCTTACCTGAATGTCTGCGATTCCGACAAACGCGCATTGCAATTTGAGGTCTCATCCGTAACTTGGTCAGAACGGTCGGAACCGACGAGAATCGAGGGTTTCTCAGCCAAATACGAACTTTTTTCCTGAATTTTCGGAGCGGGGCAGCCGAGTGTCTGGAGCCCTGTCGAACCCACCCAAAAATTTCAGGATCGGTTCATAAACAGCCGAGATTGGTTGAAAAATGTCGAATTTCTGGCTATCTTGTCTCGAAATCAAGATTCCTCAATTTTTCTGCTGGTCTTACCTGAATGTCTGCGATTCCGACAATCGCGCATTGCAATTTGAGGTCTCATCCGTAACTTGGTCAGAACGATCAGAACCGACGAGAATCGAGGGTTTCTCAGCCAAATACCAACTTTTTTCTGAATTTTTGGTGCGGGGCAGCTGAGTGTCTGGAGCTTTGTCGATCCCAGCCAAAAATTTTAGGATCGGTTCATAAACAGCCGAGATTTGTTTAAAAATGTCGAATTTCTGGCTATCTTGTCTCTAAATCAAGATTCCTCAATTTTTCTGCTGGTCTTACCTGAATGTCTGCGATTCCGACAAACGCGCATTGCAATTTGAGGTCTCATCCGTAACTTGGTCAGAACGGTCAGAACCGACGAGAATCGAGGGTTTCTCAGCCAAATACCAACTTTTTTCTGAATTTTTGGTGCGGGGCAGCTGAGTGTCCGGAGCTCTGTCGAACCCACCCAAAAATTTCAGGATCGGTTCATAAACAGCCGAGATTTGTTGAAAAATGTCGAATTTCTGGCTATCTTGTCTCTAAATCAAGATTCCTCAATTTTTCTGCTGGTCTTACCTGAATGTCTGCGATTCTGACAAACGCGCATTGCAATTTGAGGTTTCATCCGTAACTTGGTCAGAACGGTCAGAACCGACGAGAATCGAGGGTTTCTCGGCCAAATACGAACTTTTTTCTGAATTTTCGGTGCGGGGCAGCCAAGTGTCTGGAGCCCTGTCAAACCCACCCAAAAATTTCAGGATCGGTTCATAAACAGCCGAGATTTGTTGAAAAATGTCGAATTTCTGGCTATCTTGTCTCGAAATCAAGATTCCTCAATTTTTCTGCTGATCTTACCTGAATGTCTGCGATTCCGACAAACGCGCATTGCAATTTGAGGTCTCATCCGTAACTTGGTCAGAACGGTCGGAACCGACGAGAATCGAGGGTTTCTCAGCCAAATACGAACTTTTTTCCTGAATTTTTGGAGCGGGGCAGCCGAGTGTCTGGAGCCCTGTCGAACCCACCCAAAAATTTCAGGATCGGTTCATAAACAGCCGAGATTGGTTGAAAAATGTCGAATTTCTGGCTATCTTGTCTCTAAATCAAGATTCCTCAATTTTTCTGCTGGTCTTACCTGAATGTCTGCGATTCCGACAAACGCGCATTGCAATTTGAGGTCTCATCCGTAACTTGGTCAGAACGGTCAGAACCGACGAGAATCGAGGGTTTCTCAGCCAAATACCAACTTTTTTCTGAATTTTTGGTGCGGGGCAGCTGAGTGTCTGGAGCCCTGACAAACCCACCCAAGAATTTCAGGATCGGTTCATAAACAGCCGAGATTCGTTGAAAAATGTCGAATTTCTGGCTATCTTGTCTCTAAATCAAGATTCCTCGATTTTTCTGCTCGTCTGACCCGAATGTCTGCGATTCCGAAGAACGCGCATTGCAATTCGACGTCTCATCCGTAACTTGGTCAGAACGGTCAGAACCGACAAGAATCGAGGGTATCTCGGCCAAATACTAACTTTTTTCTGAATTTTTGGTGCGGGGCGGCTGAGTGTCTGGAGCCCTGACGAACCCGCCCAAGAATTTCAGGATCGGTTCATAAATAGCCGAGATTCGTTGAAAAATGTCGAATTTCTGGCTATCTCGTCTCGAAATCAAGATTCCTCGATTTTTCTGCTCGTCTGACCCGAATGTCTGCGATTCCGAAGAACGCGCATTGCAATTTGACGTCTCATCCGTAACTTGGTCAGAACGGTCAGAACCGACAAGAATCGAGGGTATCTCGGCCAAATACTAACTTTTTTCTGAATTTTCGGTGCGGGGCAGCTGAGTGTCTGGAGCCCTGACGAACCCACCCAAGAATTTCAGGATCGGTTCATAAATAGCCGAGATTCGTTGAAAAATGTCGAATTTCTGGCTATCTTGTCTCTAAATCAAGATTCTTCAATTTTTCTGCTCGTCTGACCCGCATGTCTGCGATTCCGACGAACGCGCATTGCAATTTGAGGTCTCATCCGCAACTTGGTCAGAACGGTCAGAACCGACAAGAATCGAGGGTATCTCGGCCAAATACTAACTTTTTTCTGAATTTTCGGTGCGGGGCAGCTGAGTGTCTGGAGCCCTGACGAACCCGCCCAAAAATTTCAGGATCGGTTCATAAACAGCCGAGATTGGTTGAAAAATGTCGAATTTCTGGCTATCTTGTCTCTAAATCAAGATTCCTCAATTTTTCTGCTGGTCTTACCTGAATGTCTGCGATTCCGACAAACGCGCATTGCAATTTGAGGTCTCATCCGTAACTTGGTCAGAACGGTCAGAACCGACGAGAATCGAGGGTTTCTCAGCCAAATACCAACTTTTTTCTGAATTTTTGGTGCGGGGCAGCTGAGTGTCCGGAGCTCTGTCGAACCCACCCAAAAATTTCAGGATCGGTTCATAAACAGCCGAGATTTGTTGAAAAATGTCGAATTTCTGGCTATCTTGTCTCTAAATCAAGATTCCTCAATTTTTCTGCTGGTCTTACCTGAATGTCTGCGATTCTGACAAACGCGCATTGCAATTTGAGGTTTCATCCGTAACTTGGTCAGAACGGTCAGAACCGACGAGAATCGAGGGTTTCTCGGCCAAATACGAACTTTTTTCTGAATTTTCGGTGCGGGGCAGCCGAGTGTCTGGAGCCCTGTCAAACCCACCCAAAAATTTCAGGATCGGTTCATAAACAGCCGAGATTTGTTGAAAAATGTCGAATTTCTGGCTATCTTGTCTCGAAATCAAGATTCCTCAATTTTTCTGCTGATCTTACCTGAATGTCTGCGATTCCGACAAACGCGCATTGCAATTTGAGGTCTCATCCGTAACTTGGTCAGAACGGTCGGAACCGACGAGAATCGAGGGTTTCTCAGCCAAATACGAACTTTTTTCCTGAATTTTCGGAGCGGGGCAGCCGAGTGTCTGGAGCCCTGTCGAACCCACCCAAAAATTTCAGGATCGGTTCATAAACAGCCGAGATTGGTTGAAAAATGTCGAATTTCTGGCTATCTTGTCTCGAAATCAAGATTCCTCAATTTTTCTGCTGGTCTTACCTGAATGTCTGCGATTCCGACAATCGCGCATTGCAATTTGAGGTCTCATCCGTAACTTGGTCAGAACGATCAGAACCGACGGGAATCGAGGGTTTCTCAGCCAAATACCAACTTTTTTCTGAATTTTTGGTGCGGGGCAGCTGAGTGTCTGGAGCTTTGTCGATCCCAGCCAAAAATTTTAGGATCGGTTTATAAACAGCCGAGATTTGTTTAAAAATGTCGAATTTCTGGCTATCTTGTCTCTAAATCAAGATTCCTCAATTTTTCTGCTGGTCTTACCTGAATGTCTGCGATTCCGACAAACGCGCATTGCAATTTGAGGTCTCATCCGTAACTTGGTCAGAACGGTCAGAACCGACGAGAATCGAGGGTTTCTCAGCCAAATACCAACTTTTTTCTGAATTTTTGGTGCGGGGCAGCTGAGTGTCCGGAGCTCTGTCGAACCCACCCAAAAATTTCAGGATCGGTTCATAAACAGCCGAGATTTGTTGAAAAATGTCGAATTTCTGGCTATCTTGTCTCTAAATCAAGATTCCTCAATTTTTCTGCTGGTCTTACCTGAATGTCTGCGATTCTGACAAACGCGCATTGCAATTTGAGGTTTCATCCGTAACTTGGTCAGAACGGTCAGAACCGACGAGAATCGAGGGTTTCTCGGCCAAATACGAACTTTTTTCTGAATTTTCGGTGCGGGGCAGCCAAGTGTCTGGAGCCCTGTCAAACCCACCCAAAAATTTCAGGATCGGTTCATAAACAGCCGAGATTTGTTGAAAAATGTCGAATTTCTGGCTATCTTGTCTCGAAATCAAGATTCCTCAATTTTTCTGCTGATCTTACCTGAATGTCTGCGATTCCGACAAACGCGCATTGCAATTTGAGGTCTCATCCGTAACTTGGTCAGAACGGTCGGAACCGACGAGAATCGAGGGTTTCTCAGCCAAATACGAACTTTTTTCCTGAATTTTTGGAGCGGGGCAGCCGAGTGTCTGGAGCCCTGTCGAACCCACCCAAAAATTTCAGGATCGGTTCATAAACAGCCGAGATTGGTTGAAAAATGTCGAATTTCTGGCTATCTTGTCTCTAAGTCAAGATTCCTCAATTTTTCTGCTGGTCTTACCTGAATGTCTGCGATTCCGACAAACGCGCATTGCAATTTGAGGTCTCATCCGTAACTTGGTCAGAACGGTCAGAACCGACGAGAATCGAGGGTTTCTCAGCCAAATACCAACTTTTTTCTGAATTTTTGGTGCGGGGCAGCTGAGTGTCTGGAGCCCTGACAAACACACCCAAGAATTTCAGGATCGGTTCATAAACAGCCGAGATTCGTTGAAAAATGTCGAATTTCTGGCTATCTTGTCTCTAAATCAAGATTCCTCGATTTTTCTGCTCGTCTGACCCGAATGTCTGCGATTCCGAAGAACGCGCATTGCAATTCGACGTCTCATCCGTAACTTGGTCAGAACGGTCAGAACCGACAAGAATCGAGGGTATCTCGGCCAAATACTAACTTTTTTCTGAATTTTTGGTGCGGGGCGGCTGAGTGTCTGGAGCCCTGACGAACCCGCCCAAGAATTTCAGGATCGGTTCATAAATAGCCGAGATTCGTTGAAAAATGTCGAATTTCTGGCTATCTCGTCTCGAAATCAAGATTCCTCGATTTTTCTGCTCGTCTGACCCGAATGTCTGCGATTCCAAAGAACGCGCATTGCAATTTGACGTCTCATCCGTAACTTGGTCAGAACGGTCAGAACCGACAAGAATCGAGGGTATCTCGGCCAAATACTAACTTTTTTCTGAATTTTCGGTGCGGGGCGGCTGAGTGTCTGGAGCCCTGACGAACCCACCCAAGAATTTCAGGATCGGTTCATAAATAGCCGAGATTCGTTGAAAGATGTCAAATTTCTGGCTATCTTGTCTCTAAATCAAGATTCCTTAATTTTTCTGCTCGTCTGACCCGAATGTCTGCGATTCCGAAGAACGCGCATTGCAATTCGACGTCTCATCCGTAACTTGGTCAGAACGGTCAGAACCGACAAGAATCGAGGGTATCTCGGCCAAATACTAACTTTTTTCTGAATTTTCGGTGCGGGGCAGCTGAGTGTCTGGAGCCCTGACGAACCCACCCAAGAATTTCAGGATCGGTTCATAAATAGCCGAGATTCGTTGAAAAATGTCGAATTTCTGGCTATCTTGTCTCTAAATCAAGATTCTTCAATTTTTCTGCTCGTCTGACCCGCATGTCTGCGATTCCGACGAACGCGCATTGCAATTTGAGGTCTCATCCGCAACTTGGTCAGAACGGTCAGAACCGACGAGAATCGAGGGTTTCTCGGCCAAATACGAACTTTTTTCTGAATTTTCGGTGCGGGGCAGCCGAGTGTCTGGAGCCCTGTCAAACCCACCCAAAAATTTCAGGATCGGTTCATAAACAGCCGAGATTTGTTGAAAAATGTCGAATTTCTGGCTATCTTGTCTCGAAATCAAGATTCCTCAATTTTTCTGCTGATCTTACCTGAATGTCTGCGATTCCGACAAACGCGCATTGCAATTTGAGGTCTCATCCGTAACTTGGTCAGAACGGTCGGAACCGACGAGAATCGAGGGTTTCTCAGCCAAATACGAACTTTTTTCCTGAATTTTCGGAGCGGGGCAGCCGAGTGTCTGGAGCCCTGTCGAACCCACCCAAAAATTTCAGGATCGGTTCATAAACAGCCGAGATTGGTTGAAAAATGTCGAATTTCTGGCTATCTTGTCTCGAAATCAAGATTCCTCAATTTTTCTGCTGGTCTTACCTGAATGTCTGCGATTCCGACAATCGCGCATTGCAATTTGAGGTCTCATCCGTAACTTGGTCAGAACGATCAGAACCGACGGGAATCGAGGGTTTCTCAGCCAAATACCAACTTTTTTCTGAATTTTTGGTGCGGGGCAGCTGAGTGTCTGGAGCTTTGTCGATCCCAGCCAAAAATTTTAGGATCGGTTTATAAACAGCCGAGATTTGTTTAAAAATGTCGAATTTCTGGCTATCTTGTCTCTAAATCAAGATTCCTCAATTTTTCTGCTGGTCTTACCTGAATGTCTGCGATTCCGACAAACGCGCATTGCAATTTGAGGTCTCATCCGTAACTTGGTCAGAACGGTCAGAACCGACGAGAATCGAGGGTTTCTCAGCCAAATACCAACTTTTTTCTGAATTTTTGGTGCGGGGCAGCTGAGTGTCCGGAGCTCTGTCGAACCCACCCAAAAATTTCAGGATCGGTTCATAAACAGCCGAGATTTGTTGAAAAATGTCGAATTTCTGGCTATCTTGTCTCTAAATCAAGATTCCTCAATTTTTCTGCTGGTCTTACCTGAATGTCTGCGATTCTGACAAACGCGCATTGCAATTTGAGGTTTCATCCGTAACTTGGTCAGAACGGTCAGAACCGACGAGAATCGAGGGTTTCTCGGCCAAATACGAACTTTTTTCTGAATTTTCGGTGCGGGGCAGCCAAGTGTCTGGAGCCCTGTCAAACCCACCCAAAAATTTCAGGATCGGTTCATAAACAGCCGAGATTTGTTGAAAAATGTCGAATTTCTGGCTATCTTGTCTCGAAATCAAGATTCCTCAATTTTTCTGCTGATCTTACCTGAATGTCTGCGATTCCGACAAACGCGCATTGCAATTTGAGGTCTCATCCGTAACTTGGTCAGAACGGTCGGAACCGACGAGAATCGAGGGTTTCTCAGCCAAATACGAACTTTTTTCCTGAATTTTTGGAGCGGGGCAGCCGAGTGTCTGGAGCCCTGTCGAACCCACCCAAAAATTTCAGGATCGGTTCATAAACAGCCGAGATTGGTTGAAAAATGTCGAATTTCTGGCTATCTTGTCTCTAAATCAAGATTCCTCAATTTTTCTGCTGGTCTTACCTGAATGTCTGCGATTCCGACAAACGCGCATTGCAATTTGAGGTCTCATCCGTAACTTGGTCAGAACGGTCAGAACCGACGAGAATCGAGGGTTTCTCAGCCAAATACCAACTTTTTTCTGAATTTTTGGTGCGGGGCAGCTGAGTGTCTGGAGCCCTGACAAACACACCCAAGAATTTCAGGATCGGTTCATAAACAGCCGAGATTCGTTGAAAAATGTCGAATTTCTGGCTATCTTGTCTCTAAATCAAGATTCCTCGATTTTTCTGCTCGTCTGACCCGAATGTCTGCGATTCCGAAGAACGCGCATTGCAATTCGACGTCTCATCCGTAACTTGGTCAGAACGGTCAGAACCGACAAGAATCGAGGGTATCTCGGCCAAATACTAACTTTTTTCTGAATTTTTGGTGCGGGGCGGCTGAGTGTCTGGAGCCCTGACGAACCCGCCCAAGAATTTCAGGATCGGTTCATAAATAGCCGAGATTCGTTGAAAAATGTCGAATTTCTGGCTATCTCGTCTCGAAATCAAGATTCCTCGATTTTTCTGCTCGTCTGACCCGAATGTCTGCGATTCCAAAGAACGCGCATTGCAATTTGACGTCTCATCCGTAACTTGGTCAGAACGGTCAGAACCGACAAGAATCGAGGGTATCTCGGCCAAATACTAACTTTTTTCTGAATTTTCGGTGCGGGGCGGCTGAGTGTCTGGAGCCCTGACGAACCCACCCAAGAATTTCAGGATCGGTTCATAAATAGCCGAGATTCGTTGAAAGATGTCAAATTTCTGGCTATCTTGTCTCTAAATCAAGATTCCTTAATTTTTCTGCTCGTCTGACCCGAATGTCTGCGATTCCGAAGAACGCGCATTGCAATTCGACGTCTCATCCGTAACTTGGTCAGAACGGTCAGAACCGACAAGAATCGAGGGTATCTCGGCCAAATACTAACTTTTTTCTGAATTTTCGGTGCGGGGCAGCTGAGTGTCTGGAGCCCTGACGAACCCACCCAAGAATTTCAGGATCGGTTCATAAATAGCCGAGATTCGTTGAAAAATGTCGAATTTCTGGCTATCTTGTCTCTAAATCAAGATTCTTCAATTTTTCTGCTCGTCTGACCCGCATGTCTGCGATTCCGACGAACGCGCATTGCAATTTGAGGTCTCATCCGCAACTTGGTCAGAACGGTCAGAACCGACAAGAATCGAGGGTATCTCGGCCAAATACTAACTTTTTTCTGAATTTTCGGTGCGGGGCAGCTGAGTGTCTGGAGCCCTGACGAACCCGCCCAAGAATTTCAGGATCGGTTCATAAATAGCCGAGATTCGTTGAAAAATGTCGAATTTCTGGCTATCTCGTCTCGAAATCAAGATTCCTCGATTTTTCTGCTCGTCTGACCCGAATGCCTGCGATTCCGAAGAACGCGCATTGCAATTCGACGTCTCATCCGTAACTTGGTCAGAACGGTCAGAACCGACAAGAATCGAGGGTATCTCGGCCGAATACTAACTTTTTTCCGAATTTTCGGTGCGTGGCAGCTGAGTGTCTGGAGCCCTCACAAACCCACCCAAGAATTTCAGGATCGGTTCATAAATAGCCGAGATTCGTTGAAAAATGTCGAATTTCTGGCTATCTTGTCTCTAAATCAAGATTCCTCAATTTTTCTGCTGGTCTTACCTGAATGTCTGCGATTCCGACAATCGCGCATTGCAATTTGAGGTCTCATCCGTAACTTGGTCAGAACGATCAGAACCGACGAGAATCGAGGGTTTCTCAGCCAAATACCAACTTTTTTCTGAATTTTTGGTGCGGGGCAGCTGAGTGTCTGGAGCTTTGTCGATCCCAGCCAAAAATTTTAGGATCGGTTTATAAACAGCCGAGATTTGTTTAAAAATGTCGAATTTCTGGCTATCTTGTCTCTAAATCAAGATTCCTCAATTTTTCTGCTGGTCTTACCTGAATGTCTGCGATTCCGACAAACGCGCATTGCAATTTGAGGTCTCATCCGTAACTTGGTCAGAACGGTCAGAACCGACGAGAATCGAGGGTTTCTCAGCCAAATACCAACTTTTTTCTGAATTTTTGGTGCGGGGCAGCTGAGTGTCCGGAGCTCTGTCGAACCCACCCAAAAATTTCAGGATCGGTTCATAAACAGCCGAGATTTGTTGAAAAATGTCGAATTTCTGGCTATCTTGTCTCTAAATCAAGATTCCTCAATTTTTCTGCTGGTCTTACCTGAATGTCTGCGATTCTGACAAACGCGCATTGCAATTTGAGGTTTCATCCGTAACTTGGTCAGAACGGTCAGAACCGACGAGAATCGAGGGTTTCTCGGCCAAATACGAACTTTTTTCTGAATTTTCGGTGCGGGGCAGCCAAGTGTCTGGAGCCCTGTCAAACCCACCCGAAAATTTCAGGATCGGTTCATAAACAGCCGAGATTTGTTGAAAAATGTCGAATTTCTGGCTATCTTGTCTCGAAATCAAGATTCCTCAATTTTTCTGCTGATCTTACCTGAATGTCTGCGATTCCGACAAACGCGCATTGCAATTTGAGGTCTCATCCGTAACTTGGTCAGAACGGTCGGAACCGACGAGGATCGAGGGTTTCTCAGCCAAATACGAACTTTTTTCCTGAATTTTTGGAGCGGGGCAGCCGAGTGTCTGGAGCCCTGTCGAACCCACCCAAAAATTTCAGGATCGGTTCATAAACAGCCGAGATTGGTTGAAAAATGTCGAATTTCTGGCTATCTTGTCTCTAAATCAAGATTCCTCAATTTTTCTGCTGGTCTTACCTGAATGTCTGCGATTCCGACAAACGCGCATTGCAATTTGAGGTCTCATCCGTAACTTGGTCAGAACGGTCAGAACCGACGAGAATCGAGGGTTTCTCAGCCAAATACCAACTTTTTTCTGAATTTTTGGTGCGGGGCAGCTGAGTGTCTGGAGCCCTGACAAACCCACCCAAGAATTTCAGGATCGGTTCATAAACAGCCGAGATTCGTTGAAAAATGTCGAATTTCTGGCTATCTTGTCTCTAAATCAAGATTCCTCGATTTTTCTGCTCGTCTGACCCGAATGTCTGCGATTCCGAAGAACGCGCATTGCAATTCGACGTCTCATCCGTAACTTGGTCAGAACGGTCAGAACCGACAAGAATCGAGGGTATCTCGGCCAAATACTAACTTTTTTCTGAATTTTTGGTGCGGGGCGGCTGAGTGTCTGGAGCCCTGACGAACCCGCCCAAGAATTTCAGGATCGGTTCATAAATAGCCGAGATTCGTTGAAAAATGTCGAATTTCTGGCTATCTCGTCTCGAAATCAAGATTCCTCGATTTTTCTGCTCGTCTGACCCGAATGTCTGCGATTCCGAAGAACGCGCATTGCAATTTGACGTCTCATCCGTAACTTGGTCAGAACGGTCAGAACCGACAAGAATCGAGGGTATCTCGGCCAAATACTAACTTTTTTCTGAATTTTCGGTGCGGGGCGGCTGAGTGTCTGGAGCCCTGACGAACCCACCCAAGAATTTCAGGATCGGTTCATAAATAGCCGAGATTCGTTGAAAGATGTCAAATTTCTGGCTATCTTGTCTCTAAATCAAGATTCCTTAATTTTTCTGCTCGTCTGACCCGAATGTCTGCGATTCCGAAGAACGCGCATTGCAATTCGACGTCTCATCCGTAACTTGGTCAGAACGGTCAGAACCGACAAGAATCGAGGGTATCTCGGCCAAATACTAACTTTTTTCTGAATTTTCGGTGCGGGGCAGCTGAGTGTCTGGAGCCCTGACGAACCCACCCAAGAATTTCAGGATCGGTTCATAAATAGCCGAGATTCGTTGAAAAATGTCGAATTTCTGGCTATCTTGTCTCTAAATCAAGATTCTTCAATTTTTCTGCTCGTCTGACCCGCATGTCTGCGATTCCGACGAACGCGCATTGCAATTTGAGGTCTCATCCGCAACTTGGTCAGAACGGTCAGAACCGACAAGAATCGAGGGTATCTCGGCCAAATACTAACTTTTTTCTGAATTTTCGGTGCGGGGCAGCTGAGTGTCTGGAGCCCTGACGAACCCGCCCAAGAACTTCAGGATCGGTTCATAAATAGCCGAGATTCGTTGAAAAATGTCGAATTTCTGGCTATCTCGTCTCGAAATCAAGATTCCTCGATTTTTCTGCTCGTCTGACCCGAATGCCTGCGATTCCGAAGAACGCGCATTGCAATTCGACGTCTCATCCGTAACTTGGTCAGAACGGTCAGAACCGACAAGAATCGAGGGTATCTCGGCCGAATACTAACTTTTTTCCGAATTTTCGGTGCGTGGCAGCTGAGTGTCTGGAGCCCTCACAAACCCACCCAAGAATTTCAGGATCGGTTCATAAATAGCCGAGATTCGTTGAAAAATGTCGAATTTCTGGCTATCTTGTCTCTAAATCAAGATTCCTCAATTTTTCTGCTCGTCTGACCCGCATGTCTGCGATTCCGACGAACGCGCATTGCAATTCGAGGTCTCATCCGCAACTTGGTCAGAACGGTCAGAACCGACAAGAATCGAGGGTATCTCGGCCAAATACTAACTTTTTTCTGAATTTTCGGTGCGGGGCAGCTGAGTGTCTGGAGCCCTGACGAACCCGCCCAAGAATTTCAGGATCGGTTCATAAATAGCCGAGATTCGTTGAAAAATGTCAAATTTCTGGCTATCTTGTCTCTAAATCAAGATTCCTTAATTTTTCTGCTCGTCTGACCCGAATGTCTGCGATTCCGAAGAACGCGCATTGCAATTCGACGTCTCATCCGTAACTTGGTCAGAACGGTCAGAACCGACAAGAATCGAGGGTATCTCGGCCAAATACTAACTTTTTTCTGAATTTTCGGTGCGGGGCAGCTGAGTGTCTGGAGCCCTGACGAACCCACCCAAGAATTTCAGGATCGGTTCATAAATAGCCGAGATTCGTTGAAAAATGTCGAATTTCTGGCTATCTTGTCTCTAAATCAAGATTCTTCAATTTTTCTGCTCGTCTGACCCGCATGTCTGCGATTCCGACGAACGCGCATTGCAATTTGAGGTCTCATCCGCAACTTGGTCAGAACGGTCAGAACCGACAAGAATCGAGGGTATCTCGGCCAAATACTAACTTTTTTCTGAATTTTCGGTGCGGGGCAGCTGAGTGTCTGGAGCCCTGACGAACCCGCCCAAGAATTTCAGGATCGGTTCATAAATAGCCGAGATTCGTTGAAAAATGTCGAATTTCTGGCTATCTCGTCTCGAAATCAAGATTCCTCGATTTTTCTGCTCGTCTGACCCGAATGCCTGCGATTCCGAAGAACGCGCATTGCAATTCGACGTCTCATCCGTAACTTGGTCAGAACGGTCAGAACCGACAAGAATCGAGGGTATCTCGGCCGAATACTAACTTTTTTCCGAATTTTCGGTGCGTGGCAGCTGAGTGTCTGGAGCCCTCACAAACCCACCCAAGAATTTCAGGATCGGTTCATAAATAGCCGAGATTCGTTGAAAAATGTCGAATTTCTGGCTATCTTGTCTCTAAATCAAGATTCCTCAATTTTTCTGCTCGTCTGACCCGCATGTCTGCGATTCCGACGAACGCGCATTGCAATTCGAGGTCTCATCCGCAACTTGGTCAGAACGGTCAGAACCGACAAGAATCGAGGGTATCTCGGCCAAATACTAACTTTTTTCTGAATTTTCGGTGCGGGGCAGCTGAGTGTCTGGAGCCCTGACGAACCCGCCCAAGAATTTCAGGATCGGTTCATAAATAGCCGAGATTCGTTGAAAAATGTCGAATTTCTGGCTATCTCGTCTCGAAATCAAGATTCCTCGATTTTTCTGCTCGTCTGACCCGAATGCCTGCGATTCCGAAGAACGCGCATTGCAATTCGACGTCTCATCCGTAACTTGGTCAGAACGGTCAGAACCGACAAGAATCGAGGGTATCTCGGCCAAATACTAACTTTTTTCTGAATTTTCGGTGCGGGGCAGCTGAGTGTCTGGAGCCCTGACGAACCCACCCAAGAATTTCAGGATCGGTTCATAAATAGCCGAGATTCGTTGAAAAATGTCGAATTTCTGGCTATCTTGTCTCTAAATCAAGATTCTTCAATTTTTCTGCTCGTCTGACCCGCATGTCTGCGATTCCGACGAACGCGCATTGCAATTTGAGGTCTCATCCGCAACTTGGTCAGAACGGTCAGAACCGACAAGAATCGAGGGTATCTCGGCCAAATACTAACTTTTTTCTGAATTTTCGGTGCGGGGCAGCTGAGTGTCTGGAGCCCTGACGAACCCGCCCAAGAATTTCAGGATCGGTTCATAAATAGCCGAGATTCGTTGAAAAATGTCGAATTTCTGGCTATCTCGTCTCGAAATCAAGATTCCTCGATTTTTCTGCTCGTCTGACCCGAATGCCTGCGATTCCGAAGAACGCGCATTGCAATTCGACGTCTCATCCGTAACTTGGTCAGAACGGTCAGAACCGACAAGAATCGAGGGTATCTCGGCCGAATACTAACTTTTTTCCGAATTTTCGGTGCGTGGCAGCTGAGTGTCTGGAGCCCTCACAAACCCACCCAAGAATTTCAGGATCGGTTCATAAATAGCCGAGATTCGTTGAAAAATGTCGAATTTCTGGCTATCTTGTCTCTAAATCAAGATTCCTCAATTTTTCTGCTCGTCTGACCCGCATGTCTGCGATTCCGACGAACGCGCATTGCAATTCGAGGTCTCATCCGCAACTTGGTCAGAACGGTCAGAACCGACAAGAATCGAGGGTATCTCGGCCAAATACTAACTTTTTTCTGAATTTTCGGTGCGGGGCAGCTGAGTGTCTGGAGCCCTGACAAACCCACCCAAGAATTTCAGGATCGGTTCATAAATAGCCGAGATTCGTTGAAAAATGTCGAATTTCTGGCTATCTTGTCTCGAAATCAAGATTCCTCAATTTTTCTGCTCGTCTGACCCGAATGTCTGCGATTCCGAAGAACGCGCATTGCAATTCGACGTCTCATCCGTCACTTGGTCAGAACGGTCAGAACCGACAAGAATCAAGGGTATCTCGGCCAAATACTAACTTTTTTCTGAATTTTCGGTGCGGGGCAGCTGAGTGTCTTGAGCCCTGACGAACCCACCCAAGAATTTCAGGATCGGTTCATAAATAGCCGAGATTCGTTGAAAAATGTCGAATTTCTGGCTATCTTGTCTCTAAATCAAGATTCCTCAATTTTTCTGCTCGTCTGACCCGAATGTCTGCGAATCCGAAGAACGCGCATTGCAATTCGACGTCACATCCGTAACTTGGTCAGAACGGTCAGAACGGACAAGAATCGAGGGTATCTCGGCCAAATACTAACTTTTTTCTGAATTTTCGGTGCGGGGCGGCTGAGTGTCTGGAGCCCTGACGAACCCACCCAAGAATTTCAGGATCGGTTCATAAATAGCCGAGATTCGTTGAAAGATGTCAAATTTCTGGCTATCTTGTCTCTAAATCAAGATTCCTTAATTTTTCTGCTCGTCTGACCCGAATGTCTGCGATTCCGAAGAACGCGCATTGCAATTCGACGTCTCATCCGTAACTTGGTCAGAACGGTCAGAACCGACAAGAATCGAGGGTATCTCGGCCAAATACTAACTTTTTTCTGAATTTTCGGTGCGGGGCAGCTGAGTGTCTGGAGCCCTGACGAACCCACCCAAGAATTTCAGGATCGGTTCATAAATAGCCGAGATTCGTTGAAAAATGTCGAATTTCTGGCTATCTTGTCTCTAAATCAAGATTCTTCAATTTTTCTGCTCGTCTGACCCGCATGTCTGCGATTCCGACGAACGCGCATTGCAATTTGAGGTCTCATCCGCAACTTGGTCAGAACGGTCAGAACCGACAAGAATCAAGGGTATCTCGGCCAAATACTAACTTTTTTCTGAATTTTCGGTGCGGGGCAGCTGAGTGTCTGGAGCCCTGACGAACCCGCCCAAGAATTTCAGGATCGGTTCATAAATAGCCGAGATTCGTTGAAAAATGTCGAATTTCTGGCTATCTCGTCTCGAAATCAAGATTCCTCGATTTTTCTGCTCGTCTGACCCGAATGCCTGCGATTCCGAAGAACGCGCATTGCAATTCGACGTCTCATCCGTAACTTGGTCAGAACGGTCAGAACCGACAAGAATCGAGGGTATCTCGGCCGAATACTAACTTTTTTCCGAATTTTCGGTGCGTGGCAGCTGAGTGTCTGGAGCCCTCACAAACCCACCCAAGAATTTCAGGATCGGTTCATAAATAGCCGAGATTCGTTGAAAAATGTCGAATTTCTGGCTATCTTGTCTCTAAATCAAGATTCCTCAATTTTTCTGCTCGTCTGACCCGCATGTCTGCGATTCCGACGAACGCGCATTGCAATTCGAGGTCTCATCCGCAACTTGGTCAGAACGGTCAGAACCGACAAGAATCGAGGGTATCTCGGCCAAATACTAACTTTTTTCTGAATTTTCGGTGCGGGGCAGCTGAGTGTCTGGAGCCCTGACAAACCCACCCAAGAATTTCAGGATCGGTTCATAAATAGCCGAGATTCGTTGAAAAATGTCGAATTTCTGGCTATCTTGTCTCGAAATCAAGATTCCTCAATTTTTCTGCTCGTCTGACCCGAATGTCTGCGATTCCGAAGAACGCGCATTGCAATTCGACGTCTCATCCGTCACTTGGTCAGAACGGTCAGAACCGACAAGAATCAAGGGTATCTCGGCCAAATACTAACTTTTTTCTGAATTTTCGGTGCGGGGCAGCTGAGTGTCTTGAGCCCTGACGAACCCACCCAAGAATTTCAGGATCGGTTCATAAATAGCCGAGATTCGTTGAAAAATGTCGAATTTCTGGCTATCTTGTCTCTAAATCAAGATTCCTCAATTTTTCTGCTCGTCTGACCCGAATGTCTGCGAATCCGAAGAACGCGCATTGCAATTCGACGTCACATCCGTAACTTGGTCAGAACGGTCAGAACGGACAAGAATCGAGGGTATCTCGGCCAAATACTAACTTTTTTCTGAATTTTCGGTGCGGGGCGGCTGAGTGTCTGGAGCCCTGACGAACCCACCCAAGAATTTCAGGATCGGTTCATAAATAGCCGAGATTCGTTGAAAGATGTCAAATTTCTGGCTATCTTGTCTCTAAATCAAGATTCCTTAATTTTTCTGCTCGTCTGACCCGAATGTCTGCGATTCCGAAGAACGCGCATTGCAATTCGACGTCTCATCCGTAACTTGGTCAGAACGGTCAGAACCGACAAGAATCGAGGGTATCTCGGCCAAATACTAACTTTTTTCTGAATTTTCGGTGCGGGGCAGCTGAGTGTCTGGAGCCCTGACGAACCCACCCAAGAATTTCAGGATCGGTTCATAAATAGCCGAGATTCGTTGAAAAATGTCGAATTTCTGGCTATCTTGTCTCTAAATCAAGATTCTTCAATTTTTCTGCTCGTCTGACCCGCATGTCTGCGATTCCGACGAACGCGCATTGCAATTTGAGGTCTCATCCGCAACTTGGTCAGAACGGTCAGAACCGACAAGAATCGAGGGTATCTCGGCCAAATACTAACTTTTTTCTGAATTTTCGGTGCGGGGCAGCTGAGTGTCTGGAGCCCTGACGAACCCGCCCAAGAATTTCAGGATCGGTTCATAAATAGCCGAGATTCGTTGAAAAATGTCGAATTTCTGGCTATCTTGTCTCGAAATCAAGATTCCTCAATTTTTCTGCTCGTCTGACCCGAATGTCTGCGATTCCGAAGAACGCGCATTGCAATTCGACGTCTCATCCGTAACTTGGTCAGAACGGTCAGAACCGACAGGAATCGAGGGTATCTCGGCCGAATACTAACTTTTTTCCGAATTTTCGGTGCGTGGCAGCTAAGTGTCTGGAGCCCTGACGAACCCACCCAAGAATTGCAGGATCGGTTCATAAATAGCCGAGATTCGTTGAAAAATGTCGAATTTCTGGCTATCTTGTCTCTAAATCAAGATTCCTCAATTTTTCTGCTCGTCTGACCCGAATGTCTGCGAATCCGAAGAACGCGCATTGCAATTCGACGTCTCATCCGTAACTTGGTCAGAACCGTCAGAACGGACAAGAATCGAGGGTATCTCGGCCAAATACTAACTTTTTCCCGAATTTTCGGTGCGTGGCAGCTGAGTGTCTGGAGCCCTGACGAACCCACCCAAGAATTGCAGGATCGGTTCATAAATAGCCGAGATTCGTTGAAAAATGTCGAATTTCTGGCTATCTTGTCTCTAAATCAAGATTCTTCAATTTTTCTGCTGGTCTGACCCGCATGTCTGCGATTCCGACGAACGCGCATTGCAATTTGAGGTCTCATCCGCAACTTGGTCAGAACGGTCAGAACCGACAAGAATCGAGGGTATCTCGGCCAAATACTAACTTTTTTCTGAATTTTCGGTGCGGGGCAGCTGAGTGTCTGGAGCCCTGACGAACCCGCCCAAGAATTTCAGGATCGGTTCATAAATAGCCGAGATTCGTTGAAAAATGTCGAATTTCTGGCTATCTCGTCTCGAAATCAAGATTCCTCGATTTTTCTGCTCGTCTGACCCGAATGCCTGCGATTCCGAAGAACGCGCATTGCAATTCGACGTCTCATCCGTAACTTGGTCAGAACGGTCAGAACCGACAAGAATCGAGGGTATCTCGGCCGAATACTAACTTTTTTCCGAATTTTCGGTGCGTGGCAGCTGAGTGTCTGGAGCCCTCACAAACCCACCCAAGAATTTCAGGATCGGTTCATAAATAGCCGAGATTCGTTGAAAAATGTCGAATTTCTGGCTATCTTGTCTCTAAATCAAGATTCCTCAATTTTTCTGCTGGTCTTACCTGAATGTCTGCGATTCCGACAATCGCGCATTGCAATTTGAGGTCTCATCCGTAACTTGGTCAGAACGATCAGAACCGACGAGAATCGAGGGTTTCTCAGCCAAATACCAACTTTTTTCTGAATTTTTGGTGCGGGGCAGCTGAGTGTCTGGAGCTTTGTCGATCCCAGCCAAAAATTTTAGGATCGGTTTATAAACAGCCGAGATTTGTTTAAAAATGTCGAATTTCTGGCTATCTTGTCTCTAAATCAAGATTCCTCAATTTTTCTGCCGGTCTTACCTGAATGTCTGCGATTCCGACAAACGCGCATTGCAATTTGAGGTCTCATCCGTAACTTGGTCAGAACGGTCAGAACCGACGAGAATCGAGGGTTTCTCAGCCAAATACCAACTTTTTTCTGAATTTTTGGTGCGGGGCAGCTGAGTGTCCGGAGCTCTGTCGAACCCACCCAAAAATTTCAGGATCGGTTCATAAACAGCCGAGATTTGTTGAAAAATGTCGAATTTCTGGCTATCTTGTCTCTAAATCAAGATTCCTCAATTTTTCTGCTGGTCTTACCTGAATGTCTGCGATTCCGACAAACGCGCATTGCAATTTGAGGTCTCATCCGTAACTTGGTCAGAACGGTCAGAACCGACGAGAATCGAGGGTTTCTCAGCCAAATACCAACTTTTTTCTGAATTTTTGGTGCGGGGCAGCTGAGTGTCTGGAGCCCTGACAAACCCACCCAAGAATTTCAGGATCGGTTCATAAACAGCCGAGATTCGTTGAAAAATGTCGAATTTCTGGCTATCTTGTCTCTAAATCAAGATTCCTCGATTTTTCTGCTCGTCTGACCCGAATGTCTGCGATTCCGAAGAACGCGCATTGCAATTCGACGTCTCATCCGTAACTTGGTCAGAACGGTCAGAACCGACAAGAATCGAGGGTATCTCGGCCAAATACTAACTTTTTTCTGAATTTTTGGTGCGGGGCGGCTGAGTGTCTGGAGCCCTGACGAACCCGCCCAAGAATTTCAGGATCGGTTCATAAATAGCCGAGATTCGTTGAAAAATGTCGAATTTCTGGCTATCTCGTCTCGAAATCAAGATTCCTCGATTTTTCTGCTCGTCTGACCCGAATGTCTGCGATTCCGAAGAACGCGCATTGCAATTTGACGTCTCATCCGTAACTTGGTCAGAACGGTCAGAACCGACAAGAATCGAGGGTATCTCGGCCAAATACTAACTTTTTTCTGAATTTTCGGTGCGGGGCGGCTGAGTGTCTGGAGCCCTAACGAACCCACCCAAGAATTTCAGGATCGGTTCATAAATAGCCGAGATTCGTTGAAAGATGTCAAATTTCTGGCTATCTTGTCTCTAAATCAAGATTCCTTAATTTTTCTGCTCGTCTGACCCGAATGTCTGCGATTCCGAAGAACGCGCATTGCAATTCGACGTCTCATCCGTAACTTGGTCAGAACGGTCAGAACCGACAAGAATCGAGGGTATCTCGGCCAAATACTAACTTTTTTCTGAATTTTCGGTGCGGGGCAGCTGAGTGTCTGGAGCCCTGACGAACCCACCCAAGAATTTCAGGATCGGTTCATAAATAGCCGAGATTCGTTGAAAAATGTCGAATTTCTGGCTATCTTGTCTCTAAATCAAGATTCTTCAATTTTTCTGCTCGTCTGACCCGCATGTCTGCGATTCCGACGAACGCGCATTGCAATTTGAGGTCTCATCCGCAACTTGGTCAGAACGGTCAGAACCGACAAGAATCGAGGGTATCTCGGCCAAATACTAACTTTTTTCTGAATTTTCGGTGCGGGGCAGCTGAGTGTCTGGAGCCCTGACGAACCCGCCCAAGAATTTCAGGATCGGTTCATAAATAGCCGAGATTCGTTGAAAAATGTCGAATTTCTGGCTATCTCGTCTCGAAATCAAGATTCCTCGATTTTTCTGCTCGTCTGACCCGAATGCCTGCGATTCCGAAGAACGCGCATTGCAATTCGACGTCTCATCCGTAACTTGGTCAGAACGGTCAGAACCGACAAGAATCGAGGGTATCTCGGCCGAATACTAACTTTTTTCCGAATTTTCGGTGCGTGGCAGCTGAGTGTCTGGAGCCCTCACAAACCCACCCAAGAATTTCAGGATCGGTTCATAAATAGCCGAGATTCGTTGAAAAATGTCGAATTTCTGGCTATCTTGTCTCTAAATCAAGATTCCTCAATTTTTCTGCTCGTCTGACCCGCATGTCTGCGATTCCGACGAACGCGCATTGCAATTCGAGGTCTCATCCGCAACTTGGTCAGAACGGTCAGAACCGACAAGAATCGAGGGTATCTCGGCCAAATACTAACTTTTTTCTGAATTTTCGGTGCGGGGCAGCTGAGTGTCTGGAGCCCTGACGAACCCGCCCAAGAATTTCAGGATCGGTTCATAAATAGCCGAGATTCGTTGAAAAATGTCAAATTTCTGGCTATCTTGTCTCTAAATCAAGATTCCTTAATTTTTCTGCTCGTCTGACCCGAATGTCTGCGATTCCGAAGAACGCGCATTGCAATTCGACGTCTCATCCGTAACTTGGTCAGAACGGTCAGAACCGACAAGAATCGAGGGTATCTCGGCCAAATACTAACTTTTTTCTGAATTTTCGGTGCGGGGCAGCTGAGTGTCTGGAGCCCTGACGAACCCACCCAAGAATTTCAGGATCGGTTCATAAATAGCCGAGATTCGTTGAAAAATGTCGAATTTCTGGCTATCTTGTCTCTAAATCAAGATTCTTCAATTTTTCTGCTCGTCTGACCCGCATGTCTGCGATTCCGACGAACGCGCATTGCAATTTGAGGTCTCATCCGCAACTTGGTCAGAACGGTCAGAACCGACAAGAATCGAGGGTATCTCGGCCAAATACTAACTTTTTTCTGAATTTTCGGTGCGGGGCAGCTGAGTGTCTGGAGCCCTGACGAACCCGCCCAAGAATTTCAGGATCGGTTCATAAATAGCCGAGATTCGTTGAAAAATGTCGAATTTCTGGCTATCTCGTCTCGAAATCAAGATTCCTCGATTTTTCTGCTCGTCTGACCCGAATGCCTGCGATTCCGAAGAACGCGCATTGCAATTCGACGTCTCATCCGTAACTTGGTCAGAACGGTCAGAACCGACAAGAATCGAGGGTATCTCGGCCGAATACTAACTTTTTTCCGAATTTTCGGTGCGTGGCAGCTGAGTGTCTGGAGCCCTCACAAACCCACCCAAGAATTTCAGGATCGGTTCATAAATAGCCGAGATTCGTTGAAAAATGTCGAATTTCTGGCTATCTTGTCTCTAAATCAAGATTCCTCAATTTTTCTGCTCGTCTGACCCGCATGTCTGCGATTCCGACGAACGCGCATTGCAATTCGAGGTCTCATCCGCAACTTGGTCAGAACGGTCAGAACCGACAAGAATCGAGGGTATCTCGGCCAAATACTAACTTTTTTCTGAATTTTCGGTGCGGGGCAGCTGAGTGTCTGGAGCCCTGACGAACCCGCCCAAGAATTTCAGGATCGGTTCATAAATAGCCGAGATTCGTTGAAAAATGTCGAATTTCTGGCTATCTCGTCTCGAAATCAAGATTCCTCGATTTTTCTGCTCGTCTGACCCGAATGCCTGCGATTCCGAAGAACGCGCATTGCTATTCGACGTCTCATCCGTAACTTGGTCAGAACGGTCAGAACCGACAAGAATCGAGGGTATCTCGGCCGAATACTAACTTTTTTCCGAATTTTCGGTGCGTGGCAGCTGAGTGTCTGGAGCCCTCACAAACCCACCCAAGAATTTCAGGATCGGTTCATAAATAGCCGAGATTCGTTGAAAAATGTCGAATTTCTGGCTATCTTGTCTCTAAATCAAGATTCCTCAATTTTTCTGCTCGTCTGACCCGCATGTCTGCGATTCCGACGAACGCGCATTGCAATTCGAGGTCTCATCCGCAACTTGGTCAGAACGGTCAGAACCGACAAGAATCGAGGGTATCTCGGCCAAATACTAACTTTTTTCTGAATTTTCGGTGCGGGGCAGCTGAGTGTCTGGAGCCCTGACGAACCCGCCCAAGAATTTCAGGATCGGTTCATAAATAGCCGAGATTCGTTGAAAAATGTCAAATTTCTGGCTATCTTGTCTCTAAATCAAGATTCCTTAATTTTTCTGCTCGTCTGACCCGAATGTCTGCGAATCCGAAGAACGCGCATTGCAATTCGACGTCTCATCCGTAACTTGGTCAGAACCGTCAGAACGGACAAGAATCGAGGGTATCTCGGCCAAATACTAACTTTTTCCCGAATTTTCGGTGCGTGGCAGCTGAGTGTCTGGAGCCCTGACGAACCCACCCAAGAATTTCAGGATCGGTTCATAAATAGCCGAGATTCGTTGAAAAATGTCGAATTTCTGGCTATCTTGTCTCTAAATCAAGATTCTTCAATTTTTCTGCTGGTCTGACCCGCATGTCTGCGATTCCGACGAACGCGCATTGCAATTTGAGGTCTCATCCGCAACTTGGTCAGAACGGTCAGAACCGACAAGAATCGAGGGTATCTCGGCCAAATACTAACTTTTTTCTGAATTTTCGGTGCGGGGCAGCTGAGTGTCTGGAGCCCTGACGAACCCGCCCAAGAATTTCAGGATCGGTTCATAAATAGCCGAGATTCGTTGAAAAATGTCGAATTTCTGGCTATCTCGTCTCGAAATCAAGATTCCTCGATTTTTCTGCTCTTCTGACCCGAATGCCTGCGATTCCGAAGAACGCGCATTGCAATTCGACGTCTCATCCGTAACTTGGTCAGAACGGTCAGAACCGACAAGAATCGAGGGTATCTCGGCCGAATACTAACTTTTTTCCGAATTTTCGGTGCGTGGCAGCTGAGTGTCTGGAGCCCTCACAAACCCACCCAAGAATTTCAGGATCGGTTCATAAATAGCCGAGATTCGTTGAAAAATGTCGAATTTCTGGCTATCTTGTCTCTAAATCAAGATTCCTCAATTTTTCTGCTCGTCTGACCCGCATGTCTGCGATTCCGACGAACGCGCATTGCAATTCGAGGTCTCATCCGCAACTTGGTCAGAACGGTCAGAACCGACAAGAATCGAGGGTATCTCGGCCAAATACTAACTTTTTTCTGAATTTTCGGTGCGGGGCAGCTGAGTGTCTGGAGCCCTGACGAACCCGCCCAAGAATTTCAGGATCGGTTCATAAATAGCCGAGATTCGTTGAAAAATGTCAAATTTCTGGCTATCTTGTCTCTAAATCAAGATTCCTTAATTTTTCTGCTCGTCTGACCCGAATGTCTGCGATTCCGAAGAACGCGCATTGCAATTCGACGTCTCATCCGTAACTTGGTCAGAACGGTCAGAACCGACAAGAATCGAGGGTATCTCGGCCAAATACTAACTTTTTTCTGAATTTTCGGTGCGGGGCAGCTGAGTGTCTGGAGCCCTGACGAACCCACCCAAGAATTTCAGGATCGGTTCATAAATAGCCGAGATTCGTTGAAAAATGTCGAATTTCTGGCTATCTTGTCTCTAAATCAAGATTCTTCAATTTTTCTGCTCGTCTGACCCGCATGTCTGCGATTCCGACGAACGCGCATTGCAATTTGAGGTCTCATCCGCAACTTGGTCAGAACGGTCAGAACCGACAAGAATCGAGGGTATCTCGGCCAAATACTAACTTTTTTCTGAATTTTCGGTGCGGGGCAGCTGAGTGTCTGGAGCCCTGACGAACCCGCCCAAGAATTTCAGGATCGGTTCATAAATAGCCGAGATTCGTTGAAAAATGTCGAATTTCTGGCTATCTCGTCTCGAAATCAAGATTCCTCGATTTTTCTGCTCGTCTGACCCGAATGCCTGCGATTCCGAAGAACGCGCATTGCAATTCGACGTCTCATCCGTAACTTGGTCAGAACGGTCAGAACCGACAAGAATCGAGGGTATCTCGGCCGAATACTAACTTTTTTCCGAATTTTCGGTGCGTGGCAGCTGAGTGTCTGGAGCCCTCACAAACCCACCCAAGAATTTCAGGATCGGTTCATAAATAGCCGAGATTCGTTGAAAAATGTCGAATTTCTGGCTATCTTGTCTCTAAATCAAGATTCCTCAATTTTTCTGCTCGTCTGACCCGCATGTCTGCGATTCCGACGAACGCGCATTGCAATTCGAGGTCTCATCCGCAACTTGGTCAGAACGGTCAGAACCGACAAGAATCGAGGGTATCTCGGCCAAATACTAACTTTTTTCTGAATTTTCGGTGCGGGGCAGCTGAGTGTCTGGAGCCCTGACAAACCCACCCAAGAATTTCAGGATCGGTTCATAAATAGCCGAGATTCGTTGAAAAATGTCGAATTTCTGGCTATCTTGTCTCGAAATCAAGATTCCTCAATTTTTCTGCTCGTCTGACCCGAATGTCTGCGATTCCGAAGAACGCGCATTGCAATTCGACGTCTCATCCGTCACTTGGTCAGAACGGTCAGAACCGACAAGAATCAAGGGTATCTCGGCCAAATACTAACTTTTTTCTGAATTTTCGGTGCGGGGCAGCTGAGTGTCTTGAGCCCTGACGAACCCACCCAAGAATTTCAGGATCGGTTCATAAATAGCCGAGATTCGTTGAAAAATGTCGAATTTCTGGCTATCTTGTCTCTAAATCAAGATTCCTCAATTTTTCTGCTCGTCTGACCCGAATGTCTGCGAATCCGAAGAACGCGCATTGCAATTCGACGTCACATCCGTAACTTGGTCAGAACGGTCAGAACGGACAAGAATCGAGGGTATCTCGGCCAAATACTAACTTTTTTCTGAATTTTCGGTGCGGGGCGGCTGAGTGTCTGGAGCCCTGACGAACCCACCCAAGAATTTCAGGATCGGTTCATAAATAGCCGAGATTCGTTGAAAGATGTCAAATTTCTGGCTATCTTGTCTCTAAATCAAGATTCCTTAATTTTTCTGCTCGTCTGACCCGAATGTCTGCGATTCCGAAGAACGCGCATTGCAATTCGACGTCTCATCCGTAACTTGGTCAGAACGGTCAGAACCGACAAGAATCGAGGGTATCTCGGCCAAATACTAACTTTTTTCTGAATTTTCGGTGCGGGGCAGCTGAGTGTCTGGAGCCCTGACGAACCCACCCAAGAATTTCAGGATCGGTTCATAAATAGCCGAGATTCGTTGAAAAATGTCGAATTTCTGGCTATCTTGTCTCTAAATCAAGATTCTTCAATTTTTCTGCTCGTCTGACCCGCATGTCTGCGATTCCGACGAACGCGCATTGCAATTTGAGGTCTCATCCGCAACTTGGTCAGAACGGTCAGAACCGACAAGAATCGAGGGTATCTCGGCCAAATACTAACTTTTTTCTGAATTTTCGGTGCGGGGCAGCTGAGTGTCTGGAGCCCTGACGAACCCGCCCAAGAATTTCAGGATCGGTTCATAAATAGCCGAGATTCGTTGAAAAATGTCGAATTTCTGGCTATCTCGTCTCGAAATCAAGATTCCTCGATTTTTCTGCTCGTCTGACCCGAATGCCTGCGATTCCGAAGAACGCGCATTGCAATTCGACGTCTCATCCGTAACTTGGTCAGAACGGTCAGAACCGACAAGAATCGAGGGTATCTCGGCCGAATACTAACTTTTTTCCGAATTTTCGGTGCGTGGCAGCTGAGTGTCTGGAGCCCTCACAAACCCACCCAAGAATTTCAGGATCGGTTCATAAATAGCCGAGATTCGTTGAAAAATGTCGAATTTCTGGCTATCTTGTCTCTAAATCAAGATTCCTCAATTTTTCTGCTCGTCTGACCCGCATGTCTGCGATTCCGACGAACGCGCATTGCAATTCGAGGTCTCATCCGCAACTTGGTCAGAACGGTCAGAACCGACAAGAATCGAGGGTATCTCGGCCAAATACTAACTTTTTTCTGAATTTTCGGTGCGGGGCAGCTGAGTGTCTGGAGCCCTGACAAACCCACCCAAGAATTTCAGGATCGGTTCATAAATAGCCGAGATTCGTTGAAAAATGTCGAATTTCTGGCTATCTTGTCTCGAAATCAAGATTCCTCAATTTTTCTGCTCGTCTGACCCGAATGTCTGCGATTCCGAAGAACGCGCATTGCAATTCGACGTCTCATCCGTCACTTGGTCAGAACGGTCAGAACCGACAAGAATCAAGGGTATCTCGGCCAAATACTAACTTTTTTCTGAATTTTCGGTGCGGGGCAGCTGAGTGTCTTGAGCCCTGACGAACCCACCCAAGAATTTCAGGATCGGTTCATAAATAGTCGAGATTCGTTGAAAAATGTCGAACTTCTGGCTATCTTGTCTCTAAATCAAGATTCCTCAATTTTTCTGCTCGTCTGACCCGAATGTCTGCGAATCCGAAGAACGCGCATTGCAATTCGACGTCACATCCGTAACTTGGTCAGAACGGTCAGAACGGACAAGAATCGAGGGTATCTCGGCCAAATACTAACTTTTTTCTGAATTTTCGGTGCGGGGCGGCTGAGTGTCTGGAGCCCTGACGAACCCACCCAAGAATTTCAGGATCGGTTCATAAATAGCCGAGATTCGTTGAAAGATGTCAAATTTCTGGCTATCTTGTCTCTAAATCAAGATTCCTTAATTTTTCTGCTCGTCTGACCCGAATGTCTGCGATTCCGAAGAACGCGCATTGCAATTCGACGTCTCATCCGTAACTTGGTCAGAACGGTCAGAACCGACAAGAATCGAGGGTATCTCGGCCAAATACTAACTTTTTTCTGAATTTTCGGTGCGGGGCAGCTGAGTGTCTGGAGCCCTGACGAACCCACCCAAGAATTTCAGGATCGGTTCATAAATAGCCGAGATTCGTTGAAAAATGTCGAATTTCTGGCTATCTTGTCTCTAAATCAAGATTCTTCAATTTTTCTGCTCGTCTGACCCGCATGTCTGCGATTCCGACGAACGCGCATTGCAATTTGAGGTCTCATCCGCAACTTGGTCAGAACGGTCAGAACCGACAAGAATCGAGGGTATCTCGGCCAAATACTAACTTTTTTCTGAATTTTCGGTGCGGGGCAGCTGAGTGTCTGGAGCCCTGACGAACCCGCCCAAGAATTTCAGGATCGGTTCATAAATAGCCGAGATTCGTTGAAAAATGTCGAATTTCTGGCTATCTTGTCTCGAAATCAAGATTCCTCAATTTTTCTGCTCGTCTGACCCGAATGTCTGCGATTCCGAAGAACGCGCATTGCAATTCGACGTCTCATCCGTAACTTGGTCAGAACGGTCAGAACCGACAGGAATCGAGGGTATCTCGGCCGAATACTAACTTTTTTCCGAATTTTCGGTGCGTGGCAGCTAAGTGTCTGGAGCCCTGACGAACCCACCCAAGAATTGCAGGATCGGTTCATAAATAGCCGAGATTCGTTGAAAAATGTCGAATTTCTGGCTATCTTGTCTCTAAATCAAGATTCCTCAATTTTTCTGCTCGTCTGACCCGAATGTCTGCGAATCCGAAGAACGCGCATTGCAATTCGACGTCTCATCCGTAACTTGGTCAGAACCGTCAGAACGGACAAGAATCGAGGGTATCTCGGCCAAATACTAACTTTTTCCCGAATTTTCGGTGCGTGGCAGCTGAGTGTCTGGAGCCCTGACGAACCCACCCAAGAATTTCAGGATCGGTTCATAAATAGCCGAGATTCGTTGAAAAATGTCGAATTTCTGGCTATCTTGTCTCTAAATCAAGATTCTTCAATTTTTCTGCTGGTCTGACCCGCATGTCTGCGATTCCGACGAACGCGCATTGCAATTTGAGGTCTCATCCGCAACTTGGTCAGAACGGTCAGAACCGACAAGAATCGAGGGTATCTCGGCCAAATACTAACTTTTTTCTGAATTTTCGGTGCGGGGCAGCTGAGTGTCTGGAGCCCTGACGAACCCGCCCAAGAATTTCAGGATCGGTTCATAAATAGCCGAGATTCGTTGAAAAATGTCGAATTTCTGGCTATCTCGTCTCGAAATCAAGATTCCTCGATTTTTCTGCTCGTCTGACCCGAATGTCTGCGATTCCGAAGAACGCGCATTGCAATTCGACGTCTCATCCGTAACTTGGTCAGAACGGTCAGAACCGACAAGAATCGAGGGTATCTCGGCCGAATACTTACTTTTTTCCGAATTTTCAGTGCGTGGCAGCTGAGTGTCTGGAGCCCTGACGAACCCACCCAAGAATTTCAGGATCGGTTCATAAATAGCCGAGATTCGTTGAAAAATGTCGAATTTCTGGCTATCTTGTCTCTAAATCAAGGATCCTCAATTTTTCTGCTCGTCTGACCCGCATGTCTGCGATTTCGACGAACGCGCATTGCAATTCGAGGTCTCATCCGCAACTTGGTCAGAACGGTCAGAACCGACAAGAATCGAGGGTATCTCGGCCAAATACTAACTTTTTTCTGAATTTTCGGTGCGGGGCAGCTGAGTGTCTGAAGCCCTGACGAACCCACCCAAGAATTTCAGGATCGGTTCATAAATAGCCGAGATTCGTTGAAAAATGTCGAATTTCTGGCTATCTTGTCTCTAAATCAAGATTCCTCAATTTTTCTGCTCGTGTAACCCGCATGTCTGCGATTCCGACGAACGCGCATTGCAATTTGAGGTCTCATCCGCAACTTGGTCAGAACGGTCAGAACCGACAAGAATCGAGGGTATCTCGGCCAAATACTAACTTTTTTCTGAATTTTCGGTGCGGGGCAGCTGAGTGTCTGGAGCCCTGACGAACCCACCCAAGAATTTCAGGATCGGTTCATAAATAGCCGAGATTCGTTGAAAAATGTCGAATTTCTGGCTATCTTGTCTCTAAATCAAGATTCTTCAATTTTTCTGCTCGTCTGACCCGCATGTCTGCGATTCCGACGAACGCGCATTGCAATTCGAGGTCTCATCCGCAACTTGGTCAGAACGGTCAGAACCGACAAGAATCGAGGGTATCTCGGCCAAATACTAACTTTTTTCTGAATTTTCGGTGCGGGGCAGCTGAGTGTCTGGAGCCCTGACGAACCCGCCCAAGAATTTCAGGATCGGTTCATAAATAGCCGAGATTCGTTGAAAAATGTCGAATTTCTGGCTATCTCGTCTCGAAATCAAGATTCCTCGATTTTTCTGCTCGTCTGACCCGAATGTCTGCGATTCCGAAGAACGCGCATTGCAATTCGACGTCTCATCCGTAACTTGGTCAGAACGGTCAGAACCGACAAGAATCGAGGGTATCTCGGCCGAATACTCACTTTTTTCCGAATTTTCAGTGCGTGGCAGCTGAGTGTCTGGAGCCCTGACGAACCCACCCAAGAATTTCAGGATCGGTTCATAAATAGCCGAGATTCGTTGAAAAATGTCGAATTTCTGGCTATCTTGTCTCTAAATCAAGATTCCTCAATTTTTCTGCTCGTCTGACCCGCATGTCTGCGATTTCGACGAACGCGCATTGCAATTCGAGGTCTCATCCGCAACTTGGTCAGAACGGTCAGAACCGACAAGAATCGAGGGTATCTCGGCCAAATACTAACTTTTTTCTGAATTTTCGGTGCGTGGCAGCTGAGTGTCTGAAGCCCTGACGAACCCACCCAAGAATTTCAGGATCGGTTCATAAATAGCCGAGATTCGTTGAAAAATGTTGAATTTCTGGCTATCTTGTCTCTAAATCAAGATTCCTCAATTTTTCTGCTCGTGTAACCCGCATGTCTGCGATTCCGACGAACGCGCATTGCAATTTGAGGTCTCATCCGCAACTTGGTCAGAACGGTCAGAACCGACAAGAATCGAGGGTATCTCGGCCAAATACTAACTTTTTTCTGAATTTTCGGTGCGGGGCAGCTGAGTGTCTGGAGCCCTGACAAACCCACCCAAGAATTTCAGAATCGGTTCATAAATAGCTGAGATTCGTTGAAAAATGTCGAATTTCTGGCTATCTTGTCTCTAAATCAAGATTCCTCAATTTTTCTGCTCGTCTGACCCGAATGTCTGCGATTCCGAAGAACGCGCATTGCAATTCGACGTCTCATCCGTAACTTGGTCAGAACGGTCAGAACCGACAAGAATCGAGGGTATCTCGGCCGAATACTAACTTTTTTCCGAATTTTCGGTGCGTGGCAGCTGAGTGTCTGAAGCCCTGACGAACCCACCCAAGAATTTCAGGATCGGTTCATAAATAGCCGAGATTCGTTGAAAAATGTCGAATTTCTGGCTATCTTGTCTCTAAATCAAGATTCCTCAATTTTTCTGCTCGTCTGACCCGCATGTCTGCGATTTCGACGAACGCGCATTGCAATTCGAGGTCTCATCCGCAACTTGGTCAGAACGGTCAGAACCGACAAGAATCGAGGGTATCTCGGCCAAATACTAACTTTTTTCTGAATTTTCGGTGCGTGGCAGCTGAGTGTCTGAAGCCCTGACGAACCCACCCAAGAATTTCAGGATCGGTTCATAAATAGCCGAGATTCGTTGAAAAATGTCGAATTTCTGGCTATCTTGTCTCTAAATCAAGATTCCTCAATTTTTCTGCTCGTGTAACCCGCATGTCTGCGATTCCGACGAACGCGCATTGCAATTTGAGGTCTCATCCGCAACTTGGTCAGAACGGTCAGAACCGACAAGAATCGAGGGTATCTCGGCCAAATACTAACTTTTTTCTGAATTTTCGGTGCGGGGCAGCTGAGTGTCTGGAGCCCTGACAAACCCACCCAAGAATTTCAGAATCGGTTCATAAATAGCTGAGATTCGTTGAAAAATGTCGAATTTCTGGCTATCTTGTCTCTAAATCAAGATTCCTCAATTTTTCTGCTCGTCTGACCCGAATGTCTGCGATTCCGAAGAACGCGCATTGCAATTTGACGTCTCATCCGTAACTTGGTCAGAACGGTCAGAACCGACAAGAATCGAGGGTATCTCGGCCGAATACTAACTTTTTTCCGAATTTTCGGTGCGTGGCAGCTGAGTGTCTGGAGCCCTAACGAACCCACCCAAGAATTTCAGGATCGGTTCATAAATAGCCGAGATTCGTTGAAAAATGTCGAATTTCTGGCTATCTTGTCTCTAAATCAAGATTCCTCAATTTTTCTGCTCGTCTGACCCGAATGTCTGCGAATCCGAAGAACGCGCATTGCAATTCGACGTCTCATCCGTAACTTGGTCAGAACGGTCAGAACGGACAAGAATCGAGGGTATCTCGGCCAAATACTAACTTTTTTTTGAATTTTCGGTGCGGGGCAGCTGAGTGTCTGGAGCCCTGACGAACCCACCCAAGAATTTCAGGATCGGTTCATAAATAGCCGAGATTCGTTGAAAAATGTCGAATTTCTGGCTATCTTGTCTCTAAATCAAGATTCCTCAATTTTTCTGCTCGTCTGACCCGAATGTCTGCGATTCCGAAGAACGCGCATTGCAATTCGACGTCTCATCCGTAACTTGGTCAGAACGGTCAGAACCGACAAGAATCAAGGGTATCTCGGCCGAATACTAACTTTTTTCCGAATTTTTGGTGCGTGGCAGCTGAGTGTCTGGAGCCCTGACGAACCCACCCAAGAATTTCAGGATCGGTTCATAAATAGCCGAGATTCGTTGAAAAATGTCGAATTTCTGGCTATCTTGTCTCTAAATCAAGATTCCTCAATTTTTCTGCTCGTGTAACCCGCATGTCTGCGATTCCGACGAACGCGCATTGCAATTTGAGGTCTCATCCGCAACTTGGTCAGAACGGTCAGAACCGACAAGAATCGAGGGTATCTCGGCCAAATACTAACTTTTTTCTGAATTTTCGGTGCGGGGCAGCTGAGTGTCTGGAGCCCTGACGAACCCACCCAAGAATTTCAGGATCGGTTCATAAATAGCCGAGATTCGTTGAAAAATGTCGAATTTCTGGCTATCTTGTCTCTAAATCAAGATTCTTCAATTTTTCTGCTCGTCTGACCCGCATGTCTGCGATTCCGACGAACGCGCATTGCAATTTGAGGTCTCATCCGCAACTTGGTCAGAACGGTCAGAACCGACAAGAATCGAGGGTATCTCGGCCAAATACTAACTTTTTTCTGAATTTTCGGTGCGGGGCAGCTGAATGTCTGGAGCCCTGACGAACCCGCCCAAGAATTTCAGGATCGGTTCATAAATAGCCGAGATTCGTTGAAAAATCTCGAATTTCTGGCTATCTCGTCTCGAAATTAAGATTCCTCGATTTTTCTGCTCGTCTGACCCGAATGTCTGCGATTCCGAAGAACGCGCATTGCAATTCGACGTCTCATCCGTAACTTGGTCAGAACGGTCAGAACCGACAAGAATCGAGGGTATCTCGGCCGAATACTCACTTTTTTCCGAATTTTCAGTGCGTGGCAGCTGAGTGTCTGGAGCCCTGACGAACCCACCCAAGAATTTCAGGATCGGTTCATAAATAGCCGAGATTCGTTGAAAAATGTCGAATTTCTGGCTATCTTGTCTCTAAATCAAGATTCCTCAATTTTTCTGCTCGTCTGACCCGCATGTCTGCGATTTCGACGAACGCGCATTGCAATTCGAGGTCTCATCCGCAACTTGGTCAGAACGGTCAGAACCGACAAGAATCGAGGGTATCTCGGCCAAATACTAACTTTTTTCTGAATTTTCGGTGCGTGGCAGCTGAGTGTCTGAAGCCCTGACGAACCCACCCAAGAATTTCAGGATCGGTTCATAAATAGCCGAGATTCGTTGAAAAATGTCGAATTTCTGGCTATCTTGTCTCTAAATCAAGATTCTTCAATTTTTCTGCTCGTCTGACCCGCATGTCTGCGATTCCGACGAACGCGCATTGCAATTTGAGGTCTCATCCGCAACTTGGTCAGAACGGTCAGAACCGACAAGAATCGAGGGTATCTCGGCCAAATACTAACTTTTTTCTGAATTTTCGGTGCGGGGCAGCTGAATGTCTGGAGCCCTGACGAACCCGCCCAAGAATTTCAGGATCGGTTCATAAATAGCCGAGATTCGTTGAAAAATCTCGAATTTCTGGCTATCTCGTCTCGAAATTAAGATTCCTCGATTTTTCTGCTCGTCTGACCCGAATGTCTGCGATTCCGAAGAACGCGCATTGCAATTCGACGTCTCATCCGTAACTTGGTCAGAACGGTCAGAACCGACAAGAATCGAGGGTATCTCGGCCGAATACTCACTTTTTTCCGAATTTTCAGTGCGTGGCAGCTGAGTGTCTGGAGCCCTGACGAACCCACCCAAGAATTTCAGGATCGGTTCATAAATAGCCGAGATTCGTTGAAAAATGTCGAATTTCTGGCTATCTTGTCTCTAAATCAAGATTCCTCAATTTTTCTGCTCGTCTGACCCGCATGTCTGCGATTTCGACGAACGCGCATTGCAATTCGAGGTCTCATCCGCAACTTGGTCAGAACGGTCAGAACCGACAAGAATCGAGGGTATCTCGGCCAAATACTAACTTTTTTCTGAATTTTCGGTGCGTGGCAGCTGAGTGTCTGAAGCCCTGACGAACCCACCCAAGAATTTCAGGATCGGTTCATAAATAGCCGAGATTCGTTGAAAAATGTCGAATTTCTGGCTATCTTGTCTCTAAATCAAGATTCCTCAATTTTTCTGCTCGTGTAACCCGCATGTCTGCGATTCCGACGAACGCGCATTGCAATTTGAGGTCTCATCCGCAACTTGGTCAGAACGGTCAGAACCGACAAGAATCGAGGGTATCTCGGCCAAATACTAACTTTTTTCTGAATTTTCGGTGCGGGGCAGCTGAGTGTCTGGAGCCCTGACAAACCCACCCAAGAATTTCAGAATCGGTTCATAAATAGCCGAGATTCGTTGAAAAATGTCGAATTTCTGGCTATCTTGTCTCTAAATCAAGATTCCTCAATTTTTCTGCTCGTCTGACCCGAATGTCTGCGATTCCGAAGAACGCGCATTGCAATTCGACGTCTCATCCGTAACTTGGTCAGAACGGTCAGAACCGACAAGAATCGAGGGTATCTCGGCCGAATACTAACTTTTTTCCGAATTTTCGGTGCGTGGCAGCTGAGTGTCTGGAGCCCTAACGAACCCACCCAAGAATTTCAGGATCGGTTCATAAATAGCCGAGATTCGTTGAAAAATGTCGAATTTCTGGCTATCTTGTCTCTAAATCAAGATTCCTCAATTTTTCTGCTCGTCTGACCCGAATGTCTGCGAATCCGAAGAACGCGCGTTGCAATTCGACGTCTCATCCGTAACTTGGTCAGAACGGTCAGAACGTACAAGAATCGAGGGTATCTCGGCCAAATACTAACTTTTTTCTGAATTTTCGGTGCGGGGCAGCTGAGTGTCTGGAGCCCTGACGAACCCACCCAAGAATTTCAGGATCGGTTCATAAATAGCCGAGATTCGTTGAAAAATGTCGAATTTCTGGCTATCTTGTCTCTAAATCAAGATTCCTCAATTTTTCTGCTCGTCTGACCCGAATGTCTGCGATTCCGAAGAACGCGCATTGCAATTCGACGTCTCATCCGTAACTTGGTCAGAACGGTCAGAACCGACAAGAATCAAGGGTATCTCGGCCGAATACAAACTTTTTTCCGAATTTTTGGTGCGTGGCAGCTGAGTGTCTGGAGCCCTGACGAACCCACCCAAGAATTTCAGGATCGGTTCATAAATAGCCGAGATTCGTTGAAAAATGTCGAATTTCTGGCTATCTTGTCTCTAAATCAAGATTCCTCAATTTTTCTGCTCGTCTGACCCGAATGTCTGCGATTCCGAAGAACGCGCATTGCAATTCGACGTCTCATCCGTAACTTGGTCAGAACGGTCAGAACCGACAAGAATCGAGGGTATCTCGGCCGAATACTAACTTTTTTCCGAATTTTCGGTGCGTGGCAGCTGAGTGTCTGAAGCCCTGACGAACCCACCCAAGAATTTCAGGATCGGTTCATAAATAGCCGAGATTCGTTGAAAAATGTCGAATTTCTGGCTATCTTGTCTCTAAATCAAGATTCCTCAATTTTTCTGCTCGTCTGACCCGCATGTCTGCGATTTCGACGAACGCGCATTGCAATTCGAGGTCTCATCCGCAACTTGGTCAGAACGGTCAGAACCGACAAGAATCGAGGGTATCTCGGCCAAATACTAACTTTTTTCTGAATTTTCGGTGCGTGGCAGCTGAGTGTCTGAAGCCCTGACGAACCCACCCAAGAATTTCAGGATCGGTTCATAAATAGCCGAGATTCGTTGAAAAATGTCGAATTTCTGGCTATCTTGTCTCTAAATCAAGATTCCTCAATTTTTCTGCTCGTGTAACCCGCATGTCTGCGATTCCGACGAACGCGCATTGCAATTTGAGGTCTCATCCGCAACTTGGTCAGAACGGTCAGAACCGACAAGAATCGAGGGTATCTCGGCCAAATACTAACTTTTTTCTGAATTTTCGGTGCGGGGCAGCTGAGTGTCTGGAGCCCTGACAAACCCACCCAAGAATTTCAGAATCGGTTCATAAATAGCTGAGATTCGTTGAAAAATGTCGAATTTCTGGCTATCTTGTCTCTAAATCAAGATTCCTCAATTTTTCTGCTCGTCTGACCCGAATGTCTGCGATTCCGAAGAACGCGCATTGCAATTCGACGTCTCATCCGTAACTTGGTCAGAACGGTCAGAACCGACAAGAATCGAGGGTATCTCGGCCGAATACTAACTTTTTTCCGAATTTTCGGTGCGTGGCAGCTGAGTGTCTGGAGCCCTAACGAACCCACCCAAGAATTTCAGGATCGGTTCATAAATAGCCGAGATTCGTTGAAAAATGTCGAATTTCTGGCTATCTTGTCTCTAAATCAAGATTCCTCAATTTTTCTGCTCGTCTGACCCGAATGTCTGCGAATCCGAAGAACGCGCATTGCAATTCGACGTCTCATCCGTAACTTGGTCAGAACGGTCAGAACGGACAAGAATCGAGGGTATCTCGGCCAAATACTAACTTTTTTTTGAATTTTCGGTGCGGGGCAGCTGAGTGTCTGGAGCCCTGACGAACCCACCCAAGAATTTCAGGATCGGTTCATAAATAGCCGAGATTCGTTGAAAAATGTCGAATTTCTGGCTATCTTGTCTCTAAATCAAGATTCCTCAATTTTTCTGCTCGTCTGACCCGAATGTCTGCGATTCCGAAGAACGCGCATTGCAATTCGACGTCTCATCCGTAACTTGGTCAGAACGGTCAGAACCGACAAGAATCGAGGGTATCTCGGCCGAATACTAACTTTTTTCCGAATTTTCGGTGCGTGGCAGCTGAGTGTCTGGAGCCCTAACGAACCCACCCAAGAATTTCAGGATCGGTTCATAAATAGCCGAGATTCGTTGAAAAATGTCGAATTTCTGGCTATCTTGTCTCTAAATCAAGATTCCTCAATTTTTCTGCTCGTCTGACCCGAATGTCTGCGAATCCGAAGAACGCGCATTGCAATTCGACGTCTCATCCGTAACTTGGTCAGAACGGTCAGAACGGACAAGAATCGAGGGTATCTCGGCCAAATACTAACTTTTTTTTGAATTTTCGGTGCGGGGCAGCTGAGTGTCTGGAGCCCTGACGAACCCACCCAAGAATTTCAGGATCGGTTCATAAATAGCCGAGATTCGTTGAAAAATGTCGAATTTCTGGCTATCTTGTCTCTAAATCAAGATTCTTCAATTTTTCTGCTCGTCTGACCCGCATGTCTGCGATTCCGACGAACGCGCATTGCAATTTGAGGTCTCATCCGCAACTTGGTCAGAACGGTCAGAACCGACAAGAATCGAGGGTATCTCGGCCAAATACTAACTTTTTTCTGAATTTTCGGTGCGGGGCAGCTGAGTGTCTGGAGCCCTGACGAACCCGCCCAAGAATTTCAGGATCGGTTCATAAATAGCCGAGATTCGTTGAAAAATCTCGAATTTCTGGCTATCTCGTCTCGAAATTAAGATTCCTCGATTTTTCTGCTCGTCTGACCCGAATGTCTGCGATTCCGAAGAACGCGCATTGCAATTCGACGTCTCATCCGTAACTTGGTCAGAACGGTCAGAACCGACAAGAATCGAGGGTATCTCGGCCGAATACTCACTTTTTTCCGAATTTTCAGTGCGTGGCAGCTGAGTGTCTGGAGCCCTGACGAACCCACCCAAGAATTTCAGGATCGGTTCATAAATAGCCGAGATTCGTTGAAAAATGTCGAATTTCTGGCTATCTTGTCTCTAAATCAAGATTCCTCAATTTTTCTGCTCGTCTGACCCGCATGTCTGCGATTTCGACGAACGCGCATTGCAATTCGAGGTCTCATCCGCAACTTGGTCAGAACGGTCAGAACCGACAAGAATCGAGGGTATCTCGGCCAAATACTAACTTTTTTCTGAATTTTCGGTGCGTGGCAGCTGAGTGTCTGAAGCCCTGACGAACCCACCCAAGAATTTCAGGATCGGTTCATAAATAGCCGAGATTCGTTGAAAAATGTCGAATTTCTGGCTATCTTGTCTCTAAATCAAGATTCCTCAATTTTTCTGCTCGTGTAACCCGCATGTCTGCGATTCCGACGAACGCGCATTGCAATTTGAGGTCTCATCCGCAACTTGGTCAGAACGGTCAGAACCGACAAGAATCGAGGGTATCTCGGCCAAATACTAACTTTTTTCTGAATTTTCGGTGCGGGGCAGCTGAGTGTCTGGAGCCCTGACAAACCCACCCAAGAATTTCAGAATCGGTTCATAAATAGCCGAGATTCGTTGAAAAATGTCGAATTTCTGGCTATCTTGTCTCTAAATCAAGATTCCTCAATTTTTCTGCTCGTCTGACCCGAATGTCTGCGATTCCGAAGAACGCGCATTGCAATTCGACGTCTCATCCGTAACTTGGTCAGAACGGTCAGAACCGACAAGAATCGAGGGTATCTCGGCCGAATACTAACTTTTTTCCGAATTTTCGGTGCGTGGCAGCTGAGTGTCTGGAGCCCTAACGAACCCACCCAAGAATTTCAGGATCGGTTCATAAATAGCCGAGATTCGTTGAAAAATGTCGAATTTCTGGCTATCTTGTCTCTAAATCAAGATTCCTCAATTTTTCTGCTCGTCTGACCCGAATGTCTGCGAATCCGAAGAACGCGCATTGCAATTCGACGTCTCATCCGTAACTTGGTCAGAACGGTCAGAACGTACAAGAATCGAGGGTATCTCGGCCAAATACTAACTTTTTTCTGAATTTTCGGTGCGGGGCAGCTGAGTGTCTGGAGCCCTGACGAACCCACCCAAGAATTTCAGGATCGGTTCATAAATAGCCGAGATTCGTTGAAAAATGTCGAATTTCTGGCTATCTTGTCTCTAAATCAAGATTCCTCAATTTTTCTGCTCGTCTGACCCGAATGTCTGCGATTCCGAAGAACGCGCATTGCAATTCGACGTCTCATCCGTAACTTGGTCAGAACGGTCAGAACCGACAAGAATCAAGGGTATCTCGGCCGAATACTAACTTTTTTCCGAATTTTTGGTGCGTGGCAGCTGAGTGTCTGGAGCCCTGACGAACCCACCCAAGAATTTCAGGATCGGTTCATAAATAGCCGAGATTCGTTGAAAAATGTCGAATTTCTGGCTATCTTGTCTCTAAATCAAGATTCCTCAATTTTTCTGCTCGTCTGACCCGAATGTCTGCGATTCCGAAGAACGCGCATTGCAATTCGACGTCTCATCCGTAACTTGGTCAGAACGGTCAGAACCGACAGGAATCGAGGGTATCTCGGCCGAATACTAACTTTTTTCCGAATTTTCGGTGCGTGGCAGCTAAGTGTCTGGAGCCCTGACGAACCCACCCAAGAATTGCAGGATCGGTTCATAAATAGCCGAGATTCGTTGAAAAATGTCGAATTTCTGGCTATCTTGTCTCTAAAATAAGATTCCTCAATTTTTCTGCTCGTCTGACCCGAATGTCTGCGAATCCGAAGAACGCGCATTGCAATTCGACGTCTCATCCGTAACTTGGTCAGAACGGTCAGAACGGACAAGAATCGAGGGTATCTCGGCCAAATACTAACTTTTTTCCGAATTTTCGGTGCGTGGCAGCTGAGTGTCTGGAGCCCTGACGAACCCACCCAAGAATTTCAGGATCGGTTCATAAATAGCCGAGATTCGTTGAAAAATGTCGAATTTCTAGCTATCTTGTCTCTAAATCAAGATTCTTCAATTTTTCTGCTGGTCTGACCCGCATGTCTGCGATTCCGACGGACGCGCATTGCAATTTGAGGTCTCATCCGCAACTTGGTCAGAACGGTCAGAACCGACAAGAATCGAGGGTATCTCGGCCAAATACTAACTTTTTTCTGAATTTTCGGTGCGGGGCAGCTGAGTGTCTGGAGCCCTGACGAACCCGCCCAAGAATTTCAGGATCGGTTCATAAATAGCCGAGATTCGTTGAAAAATGTCGAATTTCTGGCTATCTCGTCTCGAAATCAAGATTCCTCGATTTTTCTGCTCGTCTGACCCGAATGCCTGCGATTCCGAAGAACGCGCATTGCAATTCGACGTCTCATCCGTAACTTGGTCAGAACGGTCAGAACCGACAAGAATCGAGGGTATCTCGGCCGAATACTAACTTTTTTCCGAATTTTCGGTGCGTGGCAGCTGAGTGTCTGGAGCCCTCACAAACCCACCCAAGAATTTCAGGATCGGTTCATAAATAGCCGAGATTCGTTGAAAAATGTCGAATTTCTGGCTATCTTGTCTCTAAATCAAGATTCCTCAATTTTTCTGCTCGTCTGACCCGCATGTCTGCGATTCCGAAGAACGCGCATTGCAATTCGACGTCTCATCCGTAACTTGGTCAGAACGGTCAGAACCGACAAGAATCGAGGGTATCTCGGCCAAATACTAACTTTTTTCTGAATTTTCGGTGCGGGGCAGCTGAGTGTCTGGAGCCCTGACGAACCCACCCAAGAATTTCAGGATCGGTTCATAAATAGCCGAGATTCGTTGAAAAATGTCGAATTTCTGGCTATCTTGTCTCTAAATCAAGATTCCTCGATTTTTCTGCTCGTCTGACCCGAATGTCTGCGATTCCGGAGAACGCGCATTGCAATTCGACGTCTCATCCGTAACTTGGTCAGAACGGTCAGAACCGACAAGAATCGAGGGTATCTCGGCCAAATACTAACTTTTTTCTGAATTTCCGGTGCGGGGCAGCTGAGTGTCTGGAGCCCTGACGAACCCACCCAAGAATTTCAGGATCGGTTCATAAATAGCCGAGATTCGTTGAAAAATGTCGAATTTCTGGCTATCTTGTCTCTAAATCAAGATTCCTCAATTTTTCTGCTCGTCTGACCCGAATGTCTGCGATTCCGGAGAACGCGCATTGCAATTCGTCGTCTCATCCGTAACTTGGTCAGAACGGTTTGAACCGACAAGAATCGAGGGTATCTCGGCCAAATACTAACTTTTTTCTGAATTTTCGGTGCGGGGCAGCTAGGTGTCTGGAGCCCTGACGAACCCACCCAAGAATTTCAGGATCGGTTCATAAATAGCCGAGATTCGTTGAAAAATGTCGAATTTCTGGCTATCTTGTCTCTAAATCAAGATTCCTCAATTTTTCTGCTCGTCTGACCCGAATGTCTGCGATTCCGAAGAACGCGCGTTGCAATTCGACGTCTCATCCGTAACTTGGTCAGAACGGTCAGAACCGACAAGAATCGAGGGTATCTCGGCCAAATACTAACTTTTTTCTGAATTTTCGGTGCGGGGCAGCTGAGTGTCTGGAGCCCTGACAAACCCACCCAAGAATTTCAGGATCGGTTCATAAATAGCCGAGATTCGTTGAAAAATGTCGAATTTCTGGCCATCTTGTCTCTAAAGCAAGATTCCTCAATTTTTCTGCTCGTCTGACCCGCATGTCTGCGATTCCGACGAACGCGCATTGCAATTTGAGGTCTCATCCGCAACTTGGTCAGAACGGTCAGAACCGACAAGAATCGAGGGTATCTCGGCCAAATACTAACTTTTTTCTGAATTTTCGGTGCAGGGCAGCTGAGTGTCTGGAGCCCTGACGAACCCGCCCAAGAATTTCAGGATCGGTTCATAAATAGCCGAGATTCGTTGAAAAATGTCGAATTTCTGGCTATCTTGTCCCGAAATCAAGATTCCTCAATTTTTCTGCTCGTCTGACCCGAATGACTGCGATTCCGGAGAACGCGCATTGCAATTCGTCGTCTCATCCGTAACTTGGTCAGAACGGTCAGAACCGACAAGAATCGAGGGTATCTCGGCCAAATACTAACTTTTTTCTGAATTTTCGGTGCAGGGCAGCTGAGTGTCTGGAGCCCTGACGAACCCACCCAAGAATTTCAGGATCGGTTCATAAATAGCCGAGATTCGTTGAAAAATGTCGAATTTCTGGCTATCTTGTCTCTAAATCAAGATTTCTCAATTTTTCTGCTCGTCTGACCCGAATGTCTGCGATTCCGAGGAACGCGCATTGCAATTCGACGTCTCATCCGTGTCTGGTCAGAACGGTCAGAACCGACAAGAATCGAGGGTATCTCGGCCAAATACTAACTTTTTTCTGAATTTTCGGTGCGGGGCAGCTGAGTGTCTGGAGCCCTGACGAACCCACCCAAGAATTTCAGGATCGGTTCATAAATAGCCGAGATTCGTTGAAAAATGTCGAATTTCTGGCTATCTTGTCTCTAAATCAAGATTTCTCAATTTTTCTGCTTGTCTGACCCGAATGTCTGCGATTCCGAGGAACGCGCATTGCAATTCGACGTCTCATCCGTGACTTGGTCAGAACGGTCAGAACCGACAAGAATCGAGGGTATCTCGGCCAAATACTAACTTTTTTCTGAATTTTCGGTGCGGGGCAGCTGAGTGTCTGGAGCCCTGACGAACCCACCCAAGAATTTCAGGATCGGTTCATAAATAGCCGAGATTCGTTGAAAAATGTCGAATTTCTGGCTATCTTGTCTCTAAATCAAGATTTCTCAATTTTTCTGCTCGTCTGACCCGAATGTCTGCGATTCCAAGGAACGCGCATTGCAATTCGACGTCTCATCCGTGACTTGGTCAGAACGGTCAGAACCGACAAGAATCGAGGGTATCTCGGCCGAATACTAACTTTTTTCTGAATTTTCGGTGCGGGGCAGCTGAGTGTCTGGAGCCCTGACGAACCCACCCAAGAATTTCAGGATCGGTTCATAAATAGCCGAGATTCGTTGAAAAATGTCGAATTTCTGGCTATCTTGTCTCTAAATCAAGATTCCTCAATTTTTCTGCTCGTCTGACCCGAATGTCTGCGATTCCGAAGAACGCGCGTTGCAATTCGACGTCTCATCCGTCACTTGGTCAGAACGGTCAGAACCGACAAGAATCGAGGGTATCTCGGCCAAATACTAACTTTTTTCTGAATTTTCGGTGCGGGGCAGCTGAGTGTCTGGAGCCCTGACGAACCCACCCAAGAATTTCAGGATCGGTTCATAAATAGCCGAGATTCGTTGAAAAATGTCGAATTTCTGGCCATCTTGTCTCTAAAGCAAGATTCCTCAATTTTTCTGCTCGTCTGACCCGCATGTCTGCGATTCCGACGAACGCGCATTGCAATTTGAGGTCTCATCCGCAACTTGGTCAGAACGGTCAGAACCGACAAGAATCGAGGGTATCTCGGCCAAATACTAACTTTTTTCTGAATTTTCGGTGCAGGGCAGCTGAGTGTCTGGAGCCCTGACGAACCCGCCCAAGAATTTCAGGATCGGTTCATAAATAGCCGAGATTCGTTGAAAAATGTCGAATTTCTGGCTATCTTGTCCCGAAATCAAGATTCCTCAATTTTTCTGCTCGTCTGACCCGAATGACTGCGATTCCGGAGAACGCGCATTGCAATTCGTCGTCTCATCCGTAACTTGGTCAGAACGGTCAGAACCGACAAGAATCGAGGGTATCTCGGCCAAATACTAACTTTTTTCTGAATTTTCGGTGCAGGGCAGCTGAGTGTCTGGAGCCCTGACGAACCCACCCAAGAATTTCAGGATCGGTTCATAAATAGCCGAGATTCGTTGAAAAATGTCGAATTTCTGGCTATCTTGTCTCTAAATCAAGATTTCTCAATTTTTCTGCTCGTCTGACCCGAATGTCTGCGATTCCGAGGAACGCGCATTGCAATTCGACGTCTCATCCGTGTCTGGTCAGAACGGTCAGAACCGACAAGAATCGAGGGTATCTCGGCCAAATACTAACTTTTTTCTGAATTTTCGGTGCGGGGCAGCTGAGTGTCCGGAGCCCTGACGAACCCACCCAAGAATTTCAGGATCGGTTCATAAATAGCCGAGATTCGTTGAAAAATGTCGAATTTCTGGCTATCTTGTCTCTAAATCAAGATTTCTCAATTTTTCTGCTTGTCTGACCCGAATGTCTGCGATTCCGAGGAACGCGCATTGCAATTCGACGTCTCATCCGTGACTTGGTCAGAACGGTCAGAACCGACAAGAATCGAGGGTATCTCGGCCAAATACTAACTTTTTTCTGAATTTTCGGTGCGGGGCAGCTGAGTGTCTGGAGCCCTGACGAACCCACCCAAGAATTTCAGGATCGGTTCATAAATAGCCGAGATTCGTTGAAAAATGTCGAATTTCTGGCTATCTTGTCTCTAAATCAAGATTTCTCAATTTTTCTGCTCGTCTGACCCGAATGTCTGCGATTCCAAGGAACGCGCATTGCAATTCGACGTCTCATCCGTGACTTGGTCAGAACGGTCAGAACCGACAAGAATCGAGGGTATCTCGGCCGAATACTAACTTTTTTCTGAATTTTCGGTGCGGGGCAGCTGAGTGTCTGGAGCCCTGACGAACCCACCCAAGAATTTCAGGATCGGTTCATAAATAGCCGAGATTCGTTGAAAAATGTCGAATATCTGGCTATCTTGTCTCTAAATCAAGATTCCTCAATTTTTCTGCTCGTCTGACCCGAATGTCTGCGATTCCGAAGAACGCGCATTGCAATTCGACGTCTCATCCGTAACTTGGTCAGAACCGTCAGAACCGACAAGAATCGAGGGTATCTCGGCCAAATACTAACTTTTTTCTGAATTTTCGGTGCGGGGCAGCTGAGTGTCTGGAGCCCTGACGAACCCACCCAAGAATTTCAGGATCGGTTCATAAATAGCCGAGATTCGTTGAAAAATGTCGAATTTCTGGCTATCTTGTCTCTAAATCAAGATTTCTCAATTTTTCTGCTCGTCTGACCCGAATGTCTGCGATTCCGAGGAACGCGCATTGCAATTCGACGTCTCATCCGTGACTTGGTCAGAACGGTCAGAACCGACAAGAATCGAGGGTATCTCGGCCAAATACTAACTTTTTTCTGAATTTTCGGTGCGGGGCAGCTGAGTGTCTGGAGCCCTGACGAACCCACCCAAGAATTTCAGGATCGGTTCATAAATAGCCGAGATTCGTTGAAAAATGTCGAATTTCTGGCTATCTTGTCTCTAAATCAAGATTTCTCAATTTTTCTGCTCGTCTGACCCGAATGTCTGCGATTCCAAGGAACGCGCATTGCAATTCGACGTCTCATCCGTGACTTGGTCAGAACGGTCAGAACCGACAAGAATCGAGGGTATCTCGGCCGAATACTAACTTTTTTCTGAATTTTCGGTGCGGGGCAGCTGAGTGTCTGGAGCCCTGACGAACCCACCCAAGAATTTCAGGATCGGTTCATAAATAGCCGAGATTCGTTGAAAAATGTCGAATTTCTGGCTATCTTGTCTCTAAATCAAGATTCCTCAATTTTTCTGCTCGTCTGACCCGAATGTCTGCGATTCCGAAGAACGCGCGTTGCAATTCGACGTCTCATCCGTCACTTGGTCAGAACGGTCAGAACCGACAAGAATCGAGGGTATCTCGGCCAAATACTAACTTTTTTCTGAATTTTCGGTGCGGGGCAGCTGAGTGTCTGGAGCCCTGACGAACCCACCCAAGAATTTCAGGATCGGTTCATAAATAGCCGAGATTCGTTGAAAAATGTCGAATTTCTGGCCATCTTGTCTCTAAAGCAAGATTCCTCAATTTTTCTGCTCGTCTGACCCGCATGTCTGCGATTCCGACGAACGCGCATTGCAATTTGAGGTCTCATCCGCAACTTGGTCAGAACGGTCAGAACCGACAAGAATCGAGGGTATCTCGGCCAAATACTAACTTTTTTCTGAATTTTCGGTGCAGGGCAGCTGAGTGTCTGGAGCCCTGACGAACCCGCCCAAGAATTTCAGGATCGGTTCATAAATAGCCGAGATTCGTTGAAAAATGTCGAATTTCTGGCTATCTTGTCCCGAAATCAAGATTCCTCAATTTTTCTGCTCGTCTGACCCGAATGACTGCGATTCCGGAGAACGCGCATTGCAATTCGTCGTCTCATCCGTAACTTGGTCAGAACGGTCAGAACCGACAAGAATCGAGGGTATCTCGGCCAAATACTAACTTTTTTCTGAATTTTCGGTGCAGGGCAGCTGAGTGTCTGGAGCCCTGACGAACCCACCCAAGAATTTCAGGATCGGTTCATAAATAGCCGAGATTCGTTGAAAAATGTCGAATTTCTGGCTATCTTGTCTCTAAATCAAGATTTCTCAATTTTTCTGCTCGTCTGACCCGAATGTCTGCGATTCCGAGGAACGCGCATTGCAATTCGACGTCTCATCCGTGTCTGGTCAGAACGGTCAGAACCGACAAGAATCGAGGGTATCTCGGCCAAATACTAACTTTTTTCTGAATTTTCGGTGCGGGGCAGCTGAGTGTCCGGAGCCCTGACGAACCCACCCAAGAATTTCAGGATCGGTTCATAAATAGCCGAGATTCGTTGAAAAATGTCGAATTTCTGGCTATCTTGTCTCTAAATCAAGATTTCTCAATTTTTCTGCTTGTCTGACCCGAATGTCTGCGATTCCGAGGAACGCGCATTGCAATTCGACGTCTCATCCGTGACTTGGTCAGAACGGTCAGAACCGACAAGAATCGAGGGTATCTCGGCCAAATACTAACTTTTTTCTGAATTTTCGGTGCGGGGCAGCTGAGTGTCTGGAGCCCTGACGAACCCACCCAAGAATTTCAGGATCGGTTCATAAATAGCCGAGATTCGTTGAAAAATGTCGAATTTCTGGCTATCTTGTCTCTAAATCAAGATTTCTCAATTTTTCTGCTCGTCTGACCCGAATGTCTGCGATTCCAAGGAACGCGCATTGCAATTCGACGTCTCATCCGTGACTTGGTCAGAACGGTCAGAACCGACAAGAATCGAGGGTATCTCGGCCGAATACTAACTTTTTTCTGAATTTTCGGTGCGGGGCAGCTGAGTGTCTGGAGCCCTGACGAACCCACCCAAGAATTTCAGGATCGGTTCATAAATAGCCGAGATTCGTTGAAAAATGTCGAATATCTGGCTATCTTGTCTCTAAATCAAGATTCCTCAATTTTTCTGCTCGTCTGACCCGAATGTCTGCGATTCCGAAGAACGCGCATTGCAATTCGACGTCTCATCCGTAACTTGGTCAGAACCGTCAGAACCGACAAGAATCGAGGGTATCTCGGCCAAATACTAACTTTTTTCTGAATTTTCGGTGCGGGGCAGCTGAGTGTCTGGAGCCCTGACGAACCCACCCAAGAATTTCAGGATCGGTTCATAAATAGCCGAGATTCGTTGAAAAATGTCGAATTTCTGGCTATCTTGTCTCTAAATCAAGATTTCTCAATTTTTCTGCTCGTCTGACCCGAATGTCTGCGATTCCGAGGAACGCGCATTGCAATTCGACGTCTCATCCGTGACTTGGTCAGAACGGTCGGAACCGACAAGAATCGAGGGTATCTCGGCCGAATACTAACTTTTTTCTGAATTTTCGGTGCGGGGCAGCTGAGTGTCTGGAGCCCTGACGAACCCACCCAAGAATTTCAGGATCGGTTCATAAATAGCCGAGATTCGTTGAAAAATGTCTAATTTCTGGCTATCTTGTCTCTAAATCAAGATTCCTCAATTTTTCTGCTCGTCTGACCCGCATGTCGGCGATTCCGACGAACGCGCATTGCAATTTGAGGTCTCATCCGCAACTTGGTCAGAACGGTCAGAACCGACAAGTATCGAGGGTATCTCGGCCAAATACTAACTTTTTTCTGAATTTTCGGCGCGGGGCAGCTGAGTGTCTGGAGCCCTGACGAACCCGCCCAAGAATTTCAGGATCGGTTCATAAATAGCCGAGATTCGTTGAAAAATGTCGAATTTCTGGCTATCTTGTCTCTAAATCAAGATTCCTCGATTTTTCTGCTCGTCTGACCCGAATGTCTGCGATTCCGAGGAACGCGCATTGCAATTCGACGTCTCATCCGTGACTTGGTCAGAACGGTCAGAACCGACAAGAATCGAGGGTATCTCGGCCAAATACTAACTTTTTTCTGAATTTTCGGTGCGGGGCAGCTGAGTGTCTGGAGCCCTGACGAACCCACCCAAGAATTTCACAATCGGTTCATAAATAGCCGAGATTCGTTGAAAAATGTCGAATTTCTGGCTATCTTGTCTCTAAATCAAGATTTCTCAATTTTTCTGCTCGTCTGACCCGAATGTCTGCGATTCCAAGGAACGCGCATTGCAATTCGACGTCTCATCCGTGACTTGGTCAGAACGGTCAGAACCGACAAGAATCGAGGGTATCTCGGCCAAATACTAACTTTTTTCTGAATTTCCCGTGCGGGGCAGCTGAGTGTCTGGAGCCCTGACGAACCCACCCAAGAATTTCAGGATCGGTTCATAAATAGCCGAGATTCGTTGAAAAATGTCGAATTTCTGGCTATCTTGTCTCTAAATCAAGATTCCTCAATTTTTCTGCCCGTCTGACCCGAATGTCTGCGATTCCGAAGAACGCGCGTTGCAATTCGACGTCTCATCCGTAACTTGGTCAGAACGGTCAGAACCGACAAGAATCGAGGGTATCTCGGCCAAATATTAACTTTTTTCTGAATTTTCGGTGCGGGGCAGCTGAGTGTCTGGAGCCCTGACGAACCCACCCAAGAATTTCAGGATCGGTTCATAAATAGCCGAGATTCGTTGAAAAATGTCGAATTTCTGACTATCTTGTCTGAAAATCAAGATTCCTCAATTTTTCTGCTCGTCTGACCCGCATGTCTGCGATTCCGACGAACGCGCATTACAATTTGAGGTCTCATCCGCAACTTGGTCAGAACGGTCAGAACCGACAAGAATCGAGGGTATCTCGGCCAAATACTAACTTTTTTCTGAATTTTCGGTGCGGGGCAGCTGAGTGTCTGGAGCCCTGACGAACCCACCCAAGAATTTCAGGATCGGTTCATAAATAGCCGAGATTCGTTGAAAAATGTCGAATTTCTGACTATCTTGTCTGTAAATCAAGATTCCTCAATTTTTCTGCTCGTCTGACCCGCATGTCTGCGATTCCGACGAACGCGCATTGCAATTTGAGGTCTCATCCGCAACTTGGTCAGAACGGTCAAAACCGACAAGAATCGAGGGTATCTCGGCCGAATACTAACTTTTTTCTGAATTTTCGGTGCAGGGCAGTTGAGTGTCTGGAGCCCTGACGAACCCGCCCAAGAATTTCAGGATCGGTTCATAAATAGCCGAGATTCGTTGAAAAATGTCGAATTTCTGGCTATCTTGTCTCTAAATCAAGATTCCTCAATTTTTCTGCTCGTCTGACCCGCATGTCTGCGATTCCGACGAACGCGCATTACAATTTGAGGTCTCATCCGCAACTTGGTCAGAACGGTCAGAACCGACAAGAATCGAGGGTATCTCGGCCAAATACTAACTTTTTTCTGAATTTTCGGTGCGGGGCAGCTGAGTGTCTGAAGCCCTGACGAACCCGCCCAAGAATTTCAGGATCGGTTCATAAATAGCCGAGATTCGTTGAAAAATGTCGAATTTCTGGCTATCTTGTCTCTAAATCAAGATTCCTCAATTTTTCTGCTCGTCTGACCCGCATGTCTGCGATTCCGACGAACGCGCATTGCAATTTGAGGTCTCATCCGCAACTTGGTCAGAACGGTCAAAACCGACAAGAATCGAGGGTATCTCGGCCGAATACTAACTTTTTACTGAATTTTCGGTGCAGGGCAGCTGAGTGTCTGGAGCCCTGACGAACCCGCCCAAGAATTTCAGGATCGGTTCATAAATAGCCGAGATTCGTTGAAAAATGTCGAATTTCTGGCTATCTTGTTCCAAAATCAAGATTCCTCAATTTTTCTGCTCGTCTGACCCGAATGTCTGCGATTCCGGAGAACGCGCATTGCAATTCGACGTCTCATCCGTAACTTGGTCAGAACGGTCAGAACCGACAAGAATCGAGGGTATCTCGGCCGAATACTAACTTTTTTCTGAATTTTTGGTGCGGGGCAGCTGAGTGTCTGGAGCCCTGACGAACCCACCCAAGAATTTCAGGATCGGTTCATAAATAGCCGAGATTCGTTGAAAAATGTCGAATTTCTGGCTATCTTGTCTCTAAATCAAGATTCCCCAATTTTTCTGCTCGTCTGACCCGAATGTCTGCGATTCCGAAGAACGCGCATTGCAATTCGACGTCTCATCCGTAACTTGGTCAGAACGGTCAGAACCGACAAGAATCGAGGGTATCTCGGCCAAATACTAACTTTTTTCTAAATTTTCGGTGCGGGGCAGCTGAGTGTCTGGAGCCCTGACGAACCCACCCAAGAATTTCAGGATCGGTTCATAAATAGCCGAGATTCGTTGAAAAATGTCGAATTTCTGGCTATCTTGTCTCTAAATCAAGATTCCTCAATTTTTCTGCTCGTCTGACCCGCATGTCTGCGATTCCGACGAACGCGCATTACAATTTGAGGTCTCATCCGCAACTTGGTCAGAACGGTCAGAACCGACAAGAATCGAGGGTATCTCGGCCAAATACTAACTTTTTTCTAAATTTTCGGTGCGGGGCAGCTGAGTGTCTGGAGCCCTGACGAACCCACCCAAGAATTTCAGGATCGGTTCATAAATAGCCGAGATTCGTTGAAAAATGTCGAATTTCTGGCTATCTTGTCTCTAAATCAAGATTCCTCAATTTTTCTGCTCGTCTGACCCGCATGTCTGCGATTCCGACGAACGCGCATTACAATTTGAGGTCTCATCCGCAACTTGGTCAGAACGGTCAGAACCGACAAGAATCGAGGGTATCTCGGCCAAATACTAACTTTTTTCTGAATTTTCGGTGCGGGGCAGCTGAGTGTCTGAAGCCCTGACGAACCCGCCCAAGAATTTCAGGATCGGTTCATAAATAGCCGAGATTCGTTGAAAAATGTCGAATTTCTGGCTATCTTGTCTCTAAATCAAGATTCCTCGATTTTTCTGCTCGTCTGACCCGAATGTCTGCAATTCCGAAGAACGCGCATTGCAATTCGACGTCTCATCCGTAACTTGGTCAGAACGGTCAGAACCGACAAGAATCGAGGGTATCTCGGCCAAATACTAACTTTTTTCTGAATTTCCCGTGCGGGGCAGCTGAGTGTCTGGAGCCCTGACGAACCCACCCAAGAATTTCAGGATCGGTTCATAAATAGCCGAGATTCGTTGAAAAATGTCGAATTTCTGGCTATCTTGTCTCTAAATCAAGATTCCTCAATTTTTCTGCTCGTCTGACCCGAATGTCTGCGATTCCGAAGAACGCGCGTTGCAATTCGACGTCTCATCCGTAACTTGGTCAGAACGGTCAGAACCGACAAGAATCGAGGGTATCTCGGCCAAATACTAACTTTTTTCCGAATTTTCGGTGCGGGGCAGCTGAGTGTCTGGAGCCCTGACGAACCCACCCAAGAATTTCAGGATCGGTTCATAAATAGCCGAGATTCGTTGAAAAATGTCGAATTTCTGACTATCTTGTCTGAAAATCAAGATTCCTCAATTTTTCTGCCCGTCTGACCCGCATGTCTGCGATTCCGACGAACGCGCATTGCAATTTGAGGTCTCATCCGCAACTTGGTCAGAACGGTCAAAACCGACAAGAATCGAGGGTATCTCGGCCGAATACTAACTTTTTTCTGAATTTTCGGTGCAGGGCAGCTGAGTGTCTGGAGCCCTGACGAACCCGCCCAAGAATTTCAGGATCGGTTCATAAATAGCCGAGATTCGTTGAAAAATGTCGAATTGCTGGCTATCTTGTCTCTAAATCAAGATTCCTCAATTTTTCTGCTCGTCTGACCCGCATGTCTGCGATTCCGACGAACGCGCATTACAATTTGAGGTCTCATCCGCAACTTGGTCAGAACGGTCAGAACCGACAAGAATCGAGGGTATCTCGGCCAAATACTAACTTTTTTCTGAATTTTCGGTGCGGGGCAGCTGAGTGTCTGAAGCCCTGACGAACCCGCCCAAGAATTTCAGGATCGGTTCATAAATAGCCGAGATTCGTTGAAAAATGTCGAATTTCTGGCTATCTTGTCTCTAAATCAAGATTCCTCGATTTTTCTGCTCGTCTGACCCGAATGTCTGCGATTCCGAAGAACGCGCATTGCAATTCGACGTTTCATCCGTAACTTGGTCAGAACGGTCAGAACCGACAAGAATCGAGGGTATCTCGGCCAAATACTAACTTTTTTCTGAATTTCCCGTGCGGGGCAGCTGAGTGTCTGGAGCCCTGACGAACCCACCCAAGAATTTCAGGATCGGTTCATAAATAGCCGAGATTCGTTGAAAAATGTCGAATTTCTGGCTATCTTGTCTCTAAATCAAGATTCCTCAATTTTTCTGCTCGTCTGACCCGAATGTCTGCGATTCCGAAGAACGCGCGTTGCAATTCGACGTCTCATCCGTAACTTGGTCAGAACGGTCAGAACCGACAAGAATCGAGGGTATCTCGGCCAAATACTAACTTTTTTCTGAATTTTCGGTGCGGGGCAGCTGAGTGTCTGGAGCCCTGACGAACCCACCCAAGAATTTCAGGATCGGTTCATAAATAGCCGAGATTCGTTGAAAAATGTCGAATTTCTGACTATCTTGTCTGAAAATCAAGATTCCTCAATTTTTCTGCTCGTCTGACCCGCATGTCTGCGATTCCGACGAACGCGCATTACAATTTGAGGTCTCATCCGCAACTTGGTCAGAACGGTCAGAACCGACAAGAATCGAGGGTATCTCGGCCAAATACTAACTTTTTTCTGAATTTTCGGTGCGGGGCAGCTGAGTGTCTGAAGCCCTGACGAACCCGCCCAAGAATTTCAGGATCGGTTCATAAATAGCCGAGATTCGTTGAAAAATGTCGAATTTCTGGCTATCTTGTCTCTAAATCAAGATTCCTCGATTTTTCTGCTCGTCTGACCCGAATGTCTGCGATTCCGAAGAACGCGCATTGCAATTCGACGTCTCATCCGTAACTTGGTCAGAACGGTCAGAACCGACAAGAATCGAGGGTATCTCGGCCAAATACTAACTTTTTTCTGAATTTCCCGTGCGGGGCAGCTGAGTGTCTGGAGCCCTGACGAACCCACCCAAGAATTTCAGGATCGGTTCATAAATAGCCGAGATTCGTTGAAAAATGTCGAATTTCTGGCTATCTTGTCTCTAAATCAAGATTCCTCAATTTTTCTGCTCGTCTGACCCGAATGTCTGCGATTTCGAAGAACGCGCGTTGCAATTCGACGTCTCATCCGTAACTTGGTCAGAACGGTCAGAACCGACAAGAATCGAGGGTATCTCGGCCAAATACTAACTTTTTTCTGAATTTTCGGTGCGGGGCAGCTGAGTGTCTGGAGCCCTGACGAACCCACCCAAGAATTTCAGGATCGGTTCATAAATAGCCGAGATTCGTTGAAAAATGTCGAATTTCTGGCTATCTTGTCTCTAAATCAAGATTCCTCAATTTTTCTGCTCGTCTGACCCGCATGTCTGCGATTCCGACGAACGCGCATTACAATTTGAGGTCTCATCCGCAACTTGGTCAGAACGGTCAGAACCGACAAGAATCGAGGGTATCTCGGCCAAATACTAACTTTTTTCTGAATTTTCGGTGCGGGGCAGCTGAGTGTCTGAAGCCCTGACGAACCCGCCCAAGAATTTCAGGATCGGTTCATAAATAGCCGAGATTCGTTGAAAAATGTCGAATTTCTGGCTATCTTGTCTCTAAATCAAGATTCCTCAATTTTTCTGCTCGTCTGACCCGAATGTCTGCGATTCCGAAGAACGCGCATTGCAATTCGACGTCTCATCCGTAACTTGGTCAGAACGGTCAGAACCGACAAGAATCGAGGGTATCTCGGCCAAATACTAACTTTCTTCTAAATTTTCGGTGCGGGGCAGCTGAGTGTCTGGAGCCCTGACGAACCCACCCAAGAATTTCAGGATCGGTTCATAAATAGCCGAGATTCGTTGAAAAATGTCGAATTTCTGGCTATCTTGTCTCTAAATCAAGATTCCTCAATTTTTCTGCTCGTCTGACCCGCATGTCTGCAATTCCGACGAACGCGCATTACAATTTGAGGTCTCATCCGCAACTTGATCAGAACAGTCAGAACCGACAAGAATCGAGGGTATCTCGGCCAAATACTAACTTTTTTCTGAATTTTCGGTGCGGGGCAGCTGAGTGTCTGAAGCCCTGACGAACCCGCCCAAGAATTTCAGGATCGGTTTATAAATAGCCAAGATTCGTTGAAAAATGTCGAATTTCTGGCTATCTTGTCTCTAAATCAAGATTTCTAAATTTTTCTGCTCGTCTGACCCGAATGTCTGCGATTCCGAGGAACGCGCATTGCAATTCGACGTCTCATCCGTGACTTGGTCAGAACGGTCAGAACCGACAAGAATCGAGGGTATCTCGGCCAAATACTAACTTTTTTCTGAATTTTCGGTGCAGGGCAGCTGAGTGTCTGGAGCCCTGACGAACCCGCCCAAGAATTTCAGGATCGGTTCATAAATAGCCGAGATTCGTTGAAAAATGTCGTTTTTCTGGCTATCTTGTCCCGAAATCAAGATTCCTCAATTTTTCTGCTCGTCTGACCCGAATGTCTGCGATTCCGGAGAACGCGCATTGCAATTCGTCGTCTCATCCGTAACTTGGTCAGAACGGTCAGAACCGACAAGAATCGAGGGTATCTCGGCCAAATACTAACTTTTTTCTGAATTTTCGGTGCGTGGCAGCTGAGTGTCTGGAGCCCTGACGAACCCACCCAAGAATTTCAGGATCGGTTCATAAATAGCCGAGATTCGTTGAAAAATGTCGAATTTCTGGCTATCTTGTCTCTAAATCAAGATTCCTCAATTTTTCTGCTCGTCTGACCCGAATGTCTGCGATTCCGAAGAACGCGCATTGCAATTCGACGTCTCATCCGTAACTTGGTCAGAACGGTCAGAACCGACAAGAATCGAGGGTATCTCGGCCGAATACTAACTTTTTTCTGAATTTTTGGTGCGGGGCAGCTGAGTGTCTGGAGCCCTGACGAACCCACCCAAGAATTTCAGGATCGGTTCATAAATAGCCGAGATTCGTTGAAAAATGTCGAATTTCTGGCTATCTTGTCTCTAAATCAAGATTCCTCAATTTTTCTGCTTGTCTGACCCGAATGTCTGCGATTCCGAAGAACGCGCATTGCAATTCGACGTCTCATCCGTAACTTGGTCAGAACGGTCAGAACCGACAAGAATCAAGGGTATCTCGGCCAAATACTAACTTTTTTCTGAATTTTCGGTGCGGGGCAGCTGAGTGTCTGGAGCCCTGACGAACCCACCCAAGAATTTCAGGATCGGTTCATAAATAGCCGAGATTCGTTGAAAAATGTCGAATTTCTGACTATCTTGTCTGAAAATCAAGATTCCTCAATTTTTCTGCTCGTCTGACCCGCATGTCTGCGATTCCGACGAACGCGCATTACAATTTGAGGTCTCATCCGCAACTTGGTCAGAACGGTCAGAACCGACAAGAATCGAGGGTATCTCGGCCAAATACTAACTTTTTTCTGAATTTTCGGTGCGGGGCAGCTGAGTGTCTGAAGCCCTGACGAACCCGCCCAAGAATTTCAGGATCGGTTCATAAATAGCCGAGATTCGTTGAAAAATGTCGAATTTCTGGCTATCTTGTCTCTAAATCAAGATTCCTCGATTTTTCTGCTCGTCTGACCCGAATGTCTGCGATTCCGAAGAACGCGCATTGCAATTCGACGTCTCATCCGTAACTTGGTCAGAACGGTCAGAACCGACAAGAATCGAGGGTATCTCGGCCAAATACTAACTTTTTTCTGAATTTCCCGTGCGGGGCAGCTGAGTGTCTGGAGCCCTGACGAACCCACCCAAGAATTTCAGGATCGGTTCATAAATAGCCGAGATTCGTTGAAAAATGTCGAATTTCTGGCTATCTTGTCTCTAAATCAAGATTCCTCAATTTTTCTGCTCGTCTGACCCGAATGTCTGCGATTTCGAAGAACGCGCGTTGCAATTCGACGTCTCATCCGTAACTTGGTCAGAACGGTCAGAACCGACAAGAATCGAGGGTATCTCGGCCAAATACTAACTTTTTTCTGAATTTTCGGTGCGGGGCAGCTGAGTGTCTGGAGCCCTGACGAACCCACCCAAGAATTTCAGGATCGGTTCATAAATAGCCGAGATTCGTTGAAAAATGTCGAATTTCTGGCTATCTTGTCTCTAAATCAAGATTCCTCAATTTTTCTGCTCGTCTGACCCGCATGTCTGCGATTCCGACGAACGCGCATTACAATTTGAGGTCTCATCCGCAACTTGGTCAGAACGGTCAGAACCGACAAGAATCGAGGGTATCTCGGCCAAATACTAACTTTTTTCTGAATTTTCGGTGCGGGGCAGCTGAGTGTCTGAAGCCCTGACGAACCCGCCCAAGAATTTCAGGATCGGTTCATAAATAGCCGAGATTCGTTGAAAAATGTCGAATTTCTGGCTATCTTGTCTCTAAATCAAGATTCCTCAATTTTTCTGCTCGTCTGACCCGAATGTCTGCGATTCCGAAGAACGCGCATTGCAATTCGACGTCTCATCCGTAACTTGGTCAGAACGGTCAGAACCGACAAGAATCGAGGGTATCTCGGCCAAATACTAACTTTCTTCTAAATTTTCGGTGCGGGGCAGCTGAGTGTCTGGAGCCCTGACGAACCCACCCAAGAATTTCAGGATCGGTTCATAAATAGCCGAGATTCGTTGAAAAATGTCGAATTTCTGGCTATCTTGTCTCTAAATCAAGATTCCTCAATTTTTCTGCTCGTCTGACCCGCATGTCTGCAATTCCGACGAACGCGCATTACAATTTGAGGTCTCATCCGCAACTTGATCAGAACAGTCAGAACCGACAAGAATCGAGGGTATCTCGGCCAAATACTAACTTTTTTCTGAATTTTCGGTGCGGGGCAGCTGAGTGTCTGAAGCCCTGACGAACCCGCCCAAGAATTTCAGGATCGGTTTATAAATAGCCAAGATTCGTTGAAAAATGTCGAATTTCTGGCTATCTTGTCTCTAAATCAAGATTTCTAAATTTTTCTGCTCGTCTGACCCGAATGTCTGCGATTCCGAGGAACGCGCATTGCAATTCGACGTCTCATCCGTGACTTGGTCAGAACGGTCAGAACCGACAAGAATCGAGGGTATCTCGGCCAAATACTAACTTTTTTCTGAATTTTCGGTGCAGGGCAGCTGAGTGTCTGGAGCCCTGACGAACCCGCCCAAGAATTTCAGGATCGGTTCATAAATAGCCGAGATTCGTTGAAAAATGTCGTTTTTCTGGCTATCTTGTCCCGAAATCAAGATTCCTCAATTTTTCTGCTCGTCTGACCCGAATGTCTGCGATTCCGAAGAACGCGCATTGCAATTCGTCGTCTCATCCGTAACTTGGTCAGAACGGTCAGAACCGACAAGAATCGAGGGTATCTCGGCCAAATACTAACTTTTTTCTGAATTTTCGGTGCGTGGCAGCTGAGTGTCTGGAGCCCTGACGAACCCACCCAAGAATTTCAGGATCGGTTCATAAATAGCCGAGATTCGTTGAAAAATGTCGAATTTCTGGCTATCTTGTCTCTAAATCAAGATTCCTCAATTTTTCTGCTCGTCTGACCCGAATGTCTGCGATTCCGAAGAACGCGCATTGCAATTCGACGTCTCATCCGTAACTTGGTCAGAACGGTCAGAACCGACAAGAATCGAGGGTATCTCGGCCGAATACTAACTTTTTTCTGAATTTTTGGTGCGGGGCAGCTGAGTGTCTGGAGCCCTGACGAACCCACCCAAGAATTTCAGGATCGGTTCATAAATAGCCGAGATTCGTTGAAAAATGTCGAATTTCTGGCTATCTTGTCTCTAAATCAAGATTCCTCAATTTTTCTGCTTGTCTGACCCGAATGTCTGCGATTCCGAAGAACGCGCATTGCAATTCGACGTCTCATCCGTAACTTGGTCAGAACGGTCAGAACCGACAAGAATCGAGGGTATCTCGGCCAAATACTAACTTTTTTCTAAATTTTCGGTGCGGGGCAGCTGAGTGTCTGGAGCCCTGACGAACCCACCCAAGAATTTCAGGATCGGTTCATAAATAGCCGAGATTCGTTGAAAAATGTCGAATTTCTGGCTATCTTGTCTCTAAATCAAGATTCCGCAATTTTTCTGCTCGTCTGACCCGCATGTCTGCGATTCCGACGAACGCGCATTACAATTTGAGGTCTCATCCGCAACTTGGTCAGAACGGTCAGAACCGACAAGAATCGAGGGTATCTCGGCCAAATACTAACTTTTTTCTGAATTTTCGGTGCGGGGCAGCTGAGTGTCCGAAGCCCTGACGAACCCGCCCAAGAATTTCAGGATCGGTTCATAAATAGCCGAGATTCGTTGAAAAATGTCGAATTTCTGGCTATCTTGTCTCTAAATCAAGATTCCTCAATTTTTCTGCTCGTCTGACCCGAATGTCTGCGATTCCGAAGAACGCGCATTGCAATTCGACGTCTCATCCGTAACTTGGTCAGAACGGTCAGAACCGACAAGAATCGAGGGTATCTCGGCCAAATACTAACTTTTTTCTAAATTTTCGGTGCGGGGCAGCTGAGTGTCTGGAGCCCTGACGAACCCACCCAAGAATTTCAGGATCGGTTCATAAATAGCCGAGATTCGTTGAAAAATGTCGAATTTCTGGCTATCTTGTCTCTAAATCAAGATTCCTCAATTTTTCTGCTCGTCTGACCCGCATGTCTGCGATTCCGACGAACGCGCATTACAATTTGAGGTCTCATCCGCAACTTGGTCAGAACGGTCAGAACCGACAAGAATCGAGGGTGTCTCGGCCAAATACTAACTTTTTTCTGAATTTTCGGTGCGGGGCAGCTGAGTGTCTGAAGCCCTGACGAACCCGCCCAAGAATTTCAGGATCGGTTTATAAATAGCCGAGATTCGTTGAAAAATGTCGAATTTCTGGCTATCTTGTCTCTAAATCAAGATTTCTAAATTTTTCTGCTCGTCTGACCCGAATGTCTGCGATTCCGAGGAACGCGCATTGCAATTCGACGTCTCATCCGTGACTTGGTCAGAACGGTCAGAACCGACAAGAATCGAGGGTATCTCGGCCAAATACTAACTTTTTTCTGAATTTTCGGTGCAGGGCAGCTGAGTGTCTGGAGCCCTGACGAACCCGCCGAAGAATTTCAGGATTGGTTCATAAATAGCCGAGATTCGTTGAAAAATGTCGAATTTCTGGCTATCTTGTCCCGAAATCAAGATTCCTCAATTTTTCTGCTCGTCTGCCCCGAATGTCTGCGATTCCGGAGAACGCGCATTGCAATTCGTCGTCTCATCCGTAACTTGGTCAAAACGGTCAGAACCGACAAGAATCGAGGGTATCTCGGCCAAATACTAACTTTTTTCTGAATTTTCGGTGCGGGGCAGCTGAGTGTCTGGAGCCCTGACGAACCCACCCAAGAATTTCAGGATCGGTTCATAAATAGCCGAGATTCGTTGAAAAATGTCGAATTTCTGGCTATCTTGTCTCTAAATCAAGATTTCTCAATTTTTCTGCTCGTCTGACCCGAATGTCTGCGATTCCGAGGAACGCGCATTGCAATGCGACGTCTCATCCGTGACTTGGTCAGAACGGTCGGAACCGACAAGAATCGAGGGTATCTCGGCCGAATACTAACTTCTTTCTGAATTTTCGGTGCGGGGCAGCTGAGTGTCTGGAGCCCTGACGAACCCACCCAAGAATTTCAGGATCGGTTCATAAATAGCCGAGATTCGTTGAAAAATGTCGAATTTCTGGCTATCTTGTCTCTAAATCAAGATTCCTCAATTTTTCTGCTCGTCTGACCCGCATGTCGGCGATTCCGACGAACGCGCATTGCAATTTGAGGTCTCATCCGCAACTTGGTCAGAACGGTCAGAACCGACAAGAATCGAGGGTATCTCGCCCAAATACTAACTTTTTTCTGAATTTTCGGCGCGGGGCAGCTGAGTGTCTGGAGCCCTGACGAACCCGCCCAAGAATTTCAGGATCGGTTCATAAATAGCCGAGATTCGTTGAAAAATGTCGAATTTCTGGCTATCTTGTCTCTAAATCAAGTTTCCTCGATTTTTCTGCTCGTCTGACCCGAATGTCTGCGATTCCGAAGAACGCGCATTGCAATTCGACGTCTCATCCGTAACTTGGTCAGAACGGTCAGAACCGACAAGAATCGAGGGTATCTCGGCCAAATACTAACTTTTTTCTGAATTTCCGGTGCGGGGCAGCTGAGTGTCTGGAGCCCTGACGAACCCACCCAAGAATTTCAGGATCGGTTTATAAATAGCCGAGATTCGTTGAAAAATGTCGAATTTCTGGCTATCTTGTCTCTAAATCAAGATTCCTCAATTTTTCTGCTCGTCTGACCCGAATGTCTGCGATTCCGAAGAACGCGCGTTGCAATTCGACGTCTCATCCGTAACTTGGTCAGAACGGTCAGAACCGACAAGAATCGAGGGTATCTCGGCCAAATACTAACTTTTTTCTGAATTTTCGGTGCGGGGCAGCTGAGTGTCTGGAGCCCTGACGAACCCGCCCAAGAATTTCAGGATCGGTTCATAAATAGCCGAGATTCGTTGAAAAATGTCGAATTTCTGGCTATCTTGTCCCGAAATCAAGATTCCTCAATTTTTCTGCTCGTCTGACCCGAATGTCTGCGATTCCGGAGAACGCGCATTGCAATTCGACGTCTCATCCGTAACTTGGTCAGAACGGTCAGAACCGACAAGAATCGAGGGTATCTCGGCCGAATACTAACTTTTTTCTGAATTTTTGGTGCGGGGCAGCTGAGTGTCTGGAGCCCTGACGAACCCACCCAAGAATTTCAGGATCGGTTCATAAATAGCCGAGATTCGTTGAAAAATGTCGAATTTCTGGCTATCTTGTCTCTAAATCAAGATTCCTCAATTTTTCTGCTCGTCTGACCCGAATGTCTGCGATTCCGAAGAACGCGCATTGCAATTCGACGTCTCATCCGTAACTTGGTCAGAACGGTCAGAACCGACAAGAATCGAGGGTATCTCGGCCAAATACTAACTTTTTTCTGAATTTTCGGTGCGGGGCAGCTGAGTGTCTGAAGCCCTGACGAACCCGCCCAAGAATTTCAGGATCGGTTCATAAATAGCCGAGATTCGTTGAAAAATGTCGAATTTCTGGCTATCTTGTCTCTAAATCAAGATTCCTCAATTTTTCTGCTCGTCTGACCCGAATGTCTGCGATTCCGAAGAACGCGCATTGCAATTCGACGTCTCATCCGTAACTTGGTCAGAACGGTCAGAACCGACAAGAATCGAGGGTATCTCGGCCAAATACTAACTTTTTTCTAAATTTTCGGTGCGGGGCAGCTGAGTGTCTGGAGCCCTGACGAACCCACCCAAGAATTTCAGGATCGGTTCATAAATAGCCGAGATTCGTTGAAAAATGTCGAATTTCTGGCTATCTTGTCTCTAAATCAAGATTCCTCAATTTTTCTGCTCGTCTGACCCGCATGTCTGCGATTTCGACGAACGCGCATTACAATTTGAGGTCTCATCCGCAACTTGGTCAGAACGGTCAGAACCGACAAGAATCGAGGATATCTCGGCCAAATACTAACTTTTTTCTGAATTTTCGGTGCGGGGCAGCTGAGTGTCTGAAGCCCTGACGAACCCGCCCAAGAATTTCAGGATCGGTTTATAAATAGCCGAGATTCGTTGAAAAATGTCGAATTTCTGGCTATCTTGTCTCTAAATCAAGATTTCTAAATTTTTCTGCTCGTCTGACCCGAATGTCTGCGATTCCGAGGAACGCGCATTGCAATTCGACGTCTCATCCGTGACTTGGTCAGAACGGTCAGAACCGACAAGAATCGAGGGTATCTCGGCCAAATACTAACTTTTTTCTGAATTTTCGGTGCAGGGCAGCTGAGTGTCTGGAGCCCTGACGAACCCGCCGAAGAATTTCAGGATCGGTTCATAAATAGCCGAGATTCGTTGAAAAATGTCGAATTTCTGGCTATCTTGTCCCGAAATCAAGATTCCTCAATTTTTCTGCTCGTCTGCCCCGAATGTCTGCGATTCCGGAGAACGCGCATTGCAATTCGTCGTCTCATCCGTAACTTGGTCAGAACGGTCAGAACCGACAAGAATCGAGGGTATCTCGGCCAAATACTAACTTTTTTCTGAATTTTCGGTGCGGGGCAGCTGAGTGTCTGGAGCCCTGACGAACCCACCCAAGAATTTCAGGATCGGTTCATAAATAGCCGAGATTCGTTGAAAAATGTCGAATTTCTGGCTATCTTGTCTCTAAATCAAGATTCCTCGATTTTTCTGCTCGTCTGACCCGAATGTCTGCGATTCCGAAGAACGCGCATTGCAATTCGACGTCTCATCCGTAACTTGGTCAGAACGGTCAGAACCGACAAGAATCGAGGGTATCTCGGCCAAATACTAACTTTTTTCTGAATTTCCGGTGCGGGGCAGCTGAGTGTCTGGAGCCCTGACGAACCCGCCCAAGAATTTCAGGATCGGTTCATAAATAGCCGAGATTCGTTGAAAAATGTCGAATTTCTGGCTATCTTGTCTCTAAATCAAGATTCCTCAATTTTTCTGCTCGTCTGACCCGAATGTCTGCGATTCCGGAGAACGCGCATTGCAATTCGTCGTCTCATCCGTAACTTGGTCAAAACGGTCAGAACCGACAAGAATCGAGGGTATCTCGGCCAAATACTAACTTTTTTCTGAATTTTCGGTGCGGGGCAGCTGAGTGTCTGGAGCCCTGACGAACCCACCCAAGAATTTCAGGATCGGTTCATAAATAGCCGAGATTCGTTGAAAAATGTCGAATTTCTGGCTATCTTGTCTCTAAATCAAGATTTCTCAATTTTTCTGCTCGTCTGACCCGAATGTCTGCGATTCCGAGGAACGCGCATTGCAATGCGACGTCTCATCCGTGACTTGGTCAGAACGGTCGGAACCGACAAGAATCGAGGGTATCTCGGCCGAATACTAACTTCTTTCTGAATTTTCGGTGCGGGGCAGCTGAGTGTCTGGAGCCCTGACGAACCCACCCAAGAATTTCAGGATCGGTTCATAAATAGCCGAGATTCGTTGAAAAATGTCGAATTTCTGGCTATCTTGTCTCTAAATCAAGATTCCTCAATTTTTCTGCTCGTCTGACCCGCATGTCGGCGATTCCGACGAACGCGCATTGCAATTTGAGGTCTCATCCGCAACTTGGTCAGAACGGTCAGAACCGACAAGAATCGAGGGTATCTCGCCCAAATACTAACTTTTTTCTGAATTTTCGGCGCGGGGCAGCTGAGTGTCTGGAGCCCTGACGAACCCGCCCAAGAATTTCAGGATCGGTTCATAAATAGCCGAGATTCGTTGAAAAATGTCGAATTTCTGGCTATCTTGTCTCTAAATCAAGTTTCCTCGATTTTTCTGCTCGTCTGACCCGAATGTCTGCGATTCCGGAGAACGCGCATTGCAATTCGACGTCTCATCCGTAACTTGGTCAGAACGGTCAGAACCGACAAGAATCGAGGGTATCTCGGCCGAATACTAACTTTTTTCTGAATTTTTGGTGCGGGGCAGCTGAGTGTCTGGAGCCCTGACGAACCCACCCAAGAATTTCAGGATCGGTTCATAAATAGCCGAGATTCGTTGAAAAATGTCGAATTTCTGGCTATCTTGTCTCTAAATCAAGATTCCTCAATTTTTCTGCTCGTCTGACCCGAATGTCTGCGATTCCGAAGAACGCGCATTGCAATTCGACGTCTCATCCGTAACTTGGTCAGAACGGTCAGAACCGACAAGAATCGAGGGTATCTCGGCCAAATACTAACTTTTTTCTGAATTTTCGGTGCGGGGCAGCTGAGTGTCTGAAGCCCTGACGAACCCGCCCAAGAATTTCAGGATCGGTTCATAAATAGCCGAGATTCGTTGAAAAATGTCGAATTTCTGGCCATCTTGTCTCTAAATCAAGATTCCTCAATTTTTCTGCTCGTCTGACCCGAATGTCTGCGATTCCGAAGAACGCGCATTGCAATTCGACGTCTCATCCGTAACTTGGTCAGAACGGTCAGAACCGACAAGAATCGAGGGTATCTCGGCCAAATACTAACTTTTTTCTAAATTTTCGGTGCGGGGCAGCTGAGTGTCTGGAGCCCTGACGAACCCACCCAAGAATTTCAGGATCGGTTTATAAATAGCCGAGATTCGTTGAAAAATGTCGAATTTCTGGCTATCTTGTCTCTAAATCAAGATTCCTCAATTTTTCTGCTCGTCTGACCCGCATGTCTGCGATTTCGACGAACGCGCATTACAATTTGAGGTCTCATCCGCAACTTGGTCAGAACGGTCAGAACCGACAAGAATCGAGGGTATCTCGGCCAAATACTAACTTTTTTCTGAATTTTCGGTGCGGGGCAGCTGAGTGTCTGAAGCCCTGACGAACCCGCCCAAGAATTTCAGGATCGGTTTATAAATAGCCGAGATTCGTTGAAAAATGTCGAATTTCTGGCTATCTTGTCTCTAAATCAAGATTTCTAAATTTTTCTGCTCGTCTGACCCGAATGTCTGCGATTCCGAGGAACGCGCATTGCAATTCGACGTCTCATCCGTGACTTGGTCAGAACGGTCAGAACCGACAAGAATCGAGGGTATCTCGGCCAAATACTAACTTTTTTCTGAATTTTCGGTGCAGGGCAGCTGAGTGTCTGGAGCCCTGACGAACCCGCCGAAGAATTTCAGGATCGGTTCATAAATAGCCGAGATTCGTTGAAAAATGTCGAATTTCTGGCTATCTTGTCCCGAAATCAAGATTCCTCAATTTTTCTGCTCGTCTGCCCCGAATGTCTGCGATTCCGGAGAACGCGCATTGCAATTCGTCGTCTCATCCGTAACTTGGTCAGAACGGTCAGAACCGACAAGAATCGAGGGTATCTCGGCCAAATACTAACTTTTTTCTGAATTTTCGGTGCGGGGCAGCTGAGTGTCTGGAGCCCTGACGAACCCACCCAAGAATTTCAGGATCGGTTCATAAATAGCCGAGATTCGTTGAAAAATGTCGAATTTCTGGCTATCTTGTCTCTAAATCAAGATTTCTCAATTTTTCTGCTCGTCTGACCCGAATGTCTGCGATTCCGAGGAACGCGCATTGCAATGCGACGTCTCATCCGTGACTTGGTCAGAACGGTCGGAACCGACAAGAATCGAGGGTATCTCGGCCGAATACTAACTTTTTCCTGAATTTTCGGTGCGGGGCAGCTGAGTGTCTGGAGCCCTGACGAACCCACCCAAGAATTTCAGGATCGGTTCATAAATAGCCGAGATTCGTTGAAAAATGTCGAATTTCTGGCTATCTTGTCTCTAAATCAAGATTTCTCAATTTTTCTGCTCGTCTGACCCGAATGTCTGCGATTCCGAGGAACGCGCATTGCAATGCGACGTCTCATCCGTGACTTGGTCAGAACGGTCGGAACCGACAAGAATCGAGGGTATCTCGGCCGAATACTAACTTTTTTCTGAATTTTCGGTGCGGGGCAGCTGAGTGTCTGGAGCCCTGACGAACCCACCCAAGAATTTCAGGATCGGTTCATAAATAGCCGAGATTCGTTGAAAAATGTCGAATTTCTGGCTATCTTGTCTCTAAATCAAGATTCCTCAATTTTTCTGCTCGTCTGACCCGCATGTCGGCGATTCCGACGAACGCGCATTGCAATTTGAGGTCTCATCCGCAACTTGGTCAGAACGGTCAGAACCGACAAGAATCGAGGGTATCTCGGCCAAATACTAACTTTTTTCTGAATTTTCGGCGCGGGGCAGCTGAGTGTCTGGAGCCCTGACGAACCCGCCCAAGAATTTCAGGATCGGTTCATAAATAGCCGAGATTCGTTGAAAAATGTCGAATTTCTGGCTATCTTGTCTCTAAATCAAGATTCCTCGATTTTTTTGCTCGTCTGACCCGAATGTCTGCGATTCCGAAGAACGCGCGTTGCAATTCGACGTCTCATCCGTAACTTGGTCAGAACGGTCAGAACCGACAAGAATCGAGGGTATCTCGGCCAAATACTAACTTTTTTCTGAATTTTCGGTGCGGGGCAGCTGAGTGTCTGGAGCCCTGACGAACCCACCCAAGAATTTCAGGATCGGTTCATAAATAGCCGAGATTCGTTGAAAAATGTCGAATTTCTGACTATCTTGTCTCTAAATCAAGATTCCTCAATTTTTCTGCTCGTCTGACCCGCATGTCTGCGATTCCGACGAACGCGCATTGCAATTTGAGGTCTCATCCGCAACTTGGTCAGAACGGTCAAAACCGACAAGAATCGAGGGTATCTCGGCCGAATACTAACTTTTTTCTGAATTTTCGGTGCAGGGCAGCTGAGTGTCTGGAGCCCTGACGAACCCGCCCAAGAATTTCAGGATCGGTTCATAAATAGCCGAGATTCGTTGAAAAATGTCGAATTTCTGGCTATCTTGTCCCGAAATCAAGATTCCTCAATTTTTCTGCTCGTCTGACCCGAATGTCTGCGATTCCGGAGAACGCGCATTGCAATTCTACGTCTCATCCGTAACTTGGTCAGAACGGTCAAAACCGACAAGAATCGAGGGTATCTCGGCCAAATACTAACTTTTTCCTGAATTTTCGGTGCGGGGCAGCTGAGTGTCTGGAGCCCTGACGAACCCGCCCAAGAATTTCAGGATCGGTTCATAAATAGCCGAGATTCGTTAAAAAATGTCGAATTTCTGGCTATCTTGTCTCTAAATCAAGATTCCTCAATTCTTCTGCTCGTCTGACCCGCATGTCGGCGATTCCGACGAACGCGCATTGCAATTCGAGGTTTCATCCGCAACTTGGTCAGAACGGTCAGAACCGACAAGAATCGAGGGTATCTCGGCCAAATACTAACTTTTTTCTGAATTTTCGGTGCGGGGCAGCTGAGTGTCTGGAGCCCTGACGAACCCGCCCAAGAATTTCAGGATCGGTTCATAAATAGCCGAGATTCGTTGAAAAATGTCGAATTTCTGGCTATCTTGTCTCTAAATCAAGATTCCTCGATTTTTCTGCTCGTCTGACCCGAATGTCTGCGATTCCGAAGAACGCGCATTGCAATTCGACGTCTCATCCGTAACTTGGTCAGAACGGTCAGAACCGACAAGAATCGAGGGTATCTCGGCCAAATACTAACTTTTTTCTGAATTTCCGGTGCGGGGCAGCTGAGTGTCCGGAGCCCTGACGAACCCACCCAAGAATTTCAGGATCGGTTCATAAATAGCCGAGATTCGTTGAAAAATGTCGAATTTCTGGCTATCTTGTCTCTAAATCAAGATTCCTCAATTTTTCTGCTTGTCTGACCCGAATGTCTGCGATTCCGAAGAACGCGCGTTGCAATTCGACGTCTCATCCGTAACTTGGTCAGAACGGTCAGAACCGACAAGAATCGAGGGTATCTCGGCCAAATACTAACTTTTTTCTGAATTTTCAGTGCGGGGCAGCTGAGTGTCTGGAGCCCTGACGAACCCACCCAAGAATTTCAGGATCGGTTTATAAATAGCCGAGATTCGTTGAAAAATGTCGAATTTCTGACTATCTTGTCTCTAAATCAAGATTTCTCAATTTTTCTGCTCGTCTGACCCGCATGTCTGCGATTCCGACGAACGCGCATTGCAATTTGAGGTCTCATCCGCAACTTGGTCAGAACGGTCAAAACCGACAAGAATCGAGGGTATCTCGGCCGAATACTAACTTTTTTCTGAATATTCGGTGCAGGGCAGCTGAGTGTCTGGAGCCCTGACGAACCCACCCAAGAATTTCAGGATCGGTTCATAAATAGCCGAGATTCGTTGAAAAATGTCGAATTTCTGGCTATCTTGTCTCTAAATCAAGATTTCTCAATTTTTCTGCTCGTCTGACCCGAATGTCTGCGATTCCGAGGAACGCGCGTTGCAATTCGACGTCTCATCCGTGACTTGGTCAGAACGGTCGGAACCGACAAGAATCGAGGGTATCTCGGCCGAATACTAACTTTTTTCTGAATTTTCGGTGCGGGGCAGCTGAGTGTCTGGAGCCCTGACGAACCCACCCAAGAATTTCAGGATCGGTTCATAAATAGCCGAGATTCGTTGAAAAATGTCGAATTTCTGGCTATCTTGTCTCTAAATCAAGATTCCTCAATTTTTCTGCTCGTCTGACCCGCATGTCGGCGATTCCGACGAACGCGCATTGCAATTTGAGGTCTCATCCGCAACTTGGTCAGAACGGTCAGAACCGACAAGAATCGAGGGTATCTCGGCCAAATACTAACTTTTTTCTGAATTTTCGGCGCGGGGCAGCTGAGTGTCTGGAGCCCTGACGAACCCACCCAAGAATTTCAGGATCGGTTCATAAATAGCCGAGATTCGTTGAAAAATGTCGAATTTCTGGCTATCTTGTCTCTAAATCAAGATTCCTCGATTTTTCTGCTCGTCTGACCCGAATGTCTGCGATTCCGAAGAACGCGCATTGCAATTCGACGTCTCATTCGTAACTTGGTCAGAACGGTCAGAACCGACAAGAATCGAGGGTATCTCGGCCAAATACTAACTTTTTTCTGAATTTCCGGTGCGGGGCAGCTGAGTGTCTGGAGCCCTGACGAACCCACCCAAGAATTTCAGGATCGGTTCATAAATAGCCGAGATTCGTTGAAAAATGTCGAATTTCTGGCTATCTTGTCTCTGAATCAAGATTCCTCAATTTTTCTGCTCGTCTGACCCGAATGTCTGCGACTCCGAAGAACGCGCGTTGCGATTCGACGTCTCATCCGTAACTTGGTCAGAACGGTCAGAACCGACAAGAATCGAGGGTATCTCGGCCAAATACTAACTTTTTTCTGAATTTTCGGTGCGGGGCAGCTGAGTGTCTGGAGCCCTGACGAACCCACCCAAGAATTTCAGGATCGGTTCATAAATAGCCGAGATTCGTTGAAAAATGTCGAATTTCTGACTATCTTGTCTCTAAATCAAGATTCCTCAATTTTTCTGCTCGTCTGACCCGCATGTCTGCGATTCCGACGAACGCGCATTGCAATTTGAGGTCTCATCCGCAACTTGGTCAGAACGGTCAAAACCGACAAGAATCGAGGGTATCTCGGCCGAATACTAACTTTTTTCTGAATTTTCGGTGCAGGGCAGCTGAGTGTCTGGAGCCCTGACGAACCCGCCCAAGAATTTCAGGATCGGTTCATAAATAGCCGAGATTCGTTGAAAAATGTCGAATTTCTGGCTATCTTGTCCCGAAATCAAGATTCCTCAATTTTTCTGCTCGTCTGACCCGAATGTCTGCGATTCCGGAGAACGCGCATTGCAATTCGACGTCTCATCCGTAACTTGGTCAGAACGGTCAAAACCGACAAGAATCGAGGGTATCTCGGCCAAATACTAACTTTTTCCTGAATTTTCGGTGCGGGGCAGCTGAGTGTCTGGAGCCCTGACGAACCCGCCCAAGAATTTCAGGATCGGTTCATAAATAGCCGAGATTCGTTAAAAAATGTCGAATTTCTGGCTATCTTGTCTCTAAATCAAGATTCCTCGATTTTTCTGCTCGTCTGACCCGAATGTCTGCGATTCCGAAGAACGCGCATTGCAATTCGACGTCTCATCCGTAACTTGGTCAGAACGGTCAGAACCGACAAGAATCGAGGGTATCTCGGCCAAATACTAACTTTTTTCTGAATTTCCGGTGCGGGGCAGCTGAGTGTCCGGAGCCCTGACGAACCCACCCAAGAATTTCAGGATCGGTTCATAAATAGCCGAGATTCGTTGAAAAATGTCGAATTTCTGGCTATCTTGTCTCTAAATCAAGATTCCTCAATTTTTCTGCTTGTCTGACCCGAATGTCTGCGATTCCGAAGAACGCGCGTTGCAATTCGACGTCTCATCCGTAACTTGGTCAGAACGGTCAGAACCGACAAGAATCGAGGGTATCTCGGCCAAATACTAACTTTTTTCTGAATTTTCAGTGCGGGGCAGCTGAGTGTCTGGAGCCCTGACGAACCCACCCAAGAATTTCAGGATCGGTTTATAAATAGCCGAGATTCGTTGAAAAATGTCGAATTTCTGACTATCTTGTCTCTAAATCAAGATTTCTCAATTTTTCTGCTCGTCTGACCCGCATGTCTGCGATTCCGACGAACGCGCATTGCAATTTGAGGTCTCATCCGCAACTTGGTCAGAACGGTCAAAACCGACAAGAATCGAGGGTATCTCGGCCGAATACTAACTTTTTTCTGAATATTCGGTGCAGGGCAGCTGAGTGTCTGGAGCCCTGACGAACCCACCCAAGAATTTCAGGATCGGTTCATAAATAGCCGAGATTCGTTGAAAAATGTCGAATTTCTGGCTATCTTGTCTCTAAATCAAGATTTCTCAATTTTTCTGCTCGTCTGACCCGAATGTCTGCGATTCCGAGGAACGCGCGTTGCAATTCGACGTCTCATCCGTGACTTGGTCAGAACGGTCGGAACCGACAAGAATCGAGGGTATCTCGGCCGAATACTAACTTTTTTCTGAATTTTCGGTGCGGGGCAGCTGAGTGTCTGGAGCCCTGACGAACCCACCCAAGAATTTCAGGATCGGTTCATAAATAGCCGAGATTCGTTGAAAAATGTCGAATTTCTGGCTATCTTGTCTCTAAATCAAGATTCCTCAATTTTTCTGCTCGTCTGACCCGCATGTCGGCGATTCCGACGAACGCGCATTGCAATTTGAGGTCTCATCCGCAACTTGGTCAGAACGGTCAGAACCGACAAGAATCGAGGGTATCTCGGCCAAATACTAACTTTTTTCTGAATTTTCGGCGCGGGGCAGCTGAGTGTCTGGAGCCCTGACGAACCCACCCAAGAATTTCAGGATCGGTTCATAAATAGCCGAGATTCGTTGAAAAATGTCGAATTTCTGGCTATCTTGTCTCTAAATCAAGATTCCTCGATTTTTCTGCTCGTCTGACCCGAATGTCTGCGATTCCGAAGAACGCGCATTGCAATTCGACGTCTCATTCGTAACTTGGTCAGAACGGTCAGAACCGACAAGAATCGAGGGTATCTCGGCCAAATACTAACTTTTTTCTGAATTTCCGGTGCGGGGCAGCTGAGTGTCTGGAGCCCTGACGAACCCACCCAAGAATTTCAGGATCGGTTCATAAATAGCCGAGATTCGTTGAAAAATGTCGAATTTCTGGCTATCTTGTCTCTGAATCAAGATTCCTCAATTTTTCTGCTCGTCTGACCCGAATGTCTGCGACTCCGAAGAACGCGCGTTGCGATTCGACGTCTCATCCGTAACTTGGTCAGAACGGTCAGAACCGACAAGAATCGAGGGTATCTCGGCCAAATACTAACTTTTTTCTGAATTTTCGGTGCGGGGCAGCTGAGTGTCTGGAGCCCTGACGAACCCACCCAAGAATTTCAGGATCGGTTCATAAATAGCCGAGATTCGTTGAAAAATGTCGAATTTCTGACTATCTTGTCTCTAAATCAAGATTCCTCAATTTTTCTGCTCGTCTGACCCGCATGTCTGCGATTCCGACGAACGCGCATTGCAATTTGAGGTCTCATCCGCAACTTGGTCAGAACGGTCAAAACCGACAAGAATCGAGGGTATCTCGGCCGAATACTAACTTTTTTCTGAATTTTCGGTGCAGGGCAGCTGAGTGTCTGGAGCCCTGACGAACCCGCCCAAGAATTTCAGGATCGGTTCATAAATAGCCGAGATTCGTTGAAAAATGTCGAATTTCTGGCTATCTTGTCCCGAAATCAAGATTCCTCAATTTTTCTGCTCGTCTGACCCGAATGTCTGCGATTCCGGAGAACGCGCATTGCAATTCGACGTCTCATCCGTAACTTGGTCAGAACGGTCAAAACCGACAAGAATCGAGGGTATCTCGGCCAAATACTAACTTTTTCCTGAATTTTCGGTGCGGGGCAGCTGAGTGTCTGGAGCCCTGACGAACCCGCCCAAGAATTTCAGGATCGGTTCATAAATAGCCGAGATTCGTTAAAAAATGTCGAATTTCTGGCTATCTTGTCTCTAAATCAAGATTCCTCAATTCTTCTGCTCGTCTGACCCGCATGTCGGCGATTCCGACGAACGCGCATTGCAATTTGAGGTTTCATCCGCAACTTGGTCAGAACGGTCAGAACCGACAAGAATCGAGGGTATCTCGGCCAAATACTAACTTTTTTCTGAATTTTCGGTGCGGGGCAGCTGAGTGTCTGGAGCCCTGACGAACCCGCCCAAGAATTTCAGGATCGGTTCATAAATAGCCGAGATTCGTTGAAAAATGTCGAATTTCTGGCTATCTTGTCTCTAAATCAAGATTCCTCGATTTTTCTGCTCGTCTGACCCGAATGTCTGCGATTCCGAAGAACGCGCATTGCAATTCGACGTCTCATCCGTAACTTGGTCAGAACGGTCAGAACCGACAAGAATCGAGGGTATCTCGGCCAAATACTAACTTTTTTCTGAATTTCCGGTGCGGGGCAGCTGAGTGTCTGGAGCCCTGACGAACCCACCCAAGAATTTCAGGATCGGTTCATAAATAGCCGAGATTCGTTGAAAAATGTCGAATTTCTGGCTATCTTGTCTCTAAATCAAGATTCCTCAATTTTTCTGCTCGTCTGACCCGAATGTCTGCGATTCCGAAGAACGCGCGTTGCAATTCGACGTCTCATCCGTAACTTGGTCAGAACGGTCAGAACCGACAAGAATCGAGGGTATCTCGGCCAAATACTAACTTTTTTCTGAATTTTCAGTGCGGGGCAGCTGAGTGTCTGGAGCCCTGACGAACCCACCCAAGAATTTCAGGATCGGTTTATAAATAGCCGAGATTCGTTGAAAAATGTCGAATTTCTGACTATCTTGTCTCTAAATCAAGATTTCTCAATTTTTCTGCTCGTCTGACCCGCATGTCTGCGATTCCGACGAACGCGCATTGCAATTTGAGGTCTCATCCGCAACTTGGTCAGAACGGTCAAAACCGACAAGAATCGAGGGTATCTCGGCCGAATACTAACTTTTTTCTGAATATTCGGTGCAGGGCAGCTGAGTGTCTGGAGCCCTGACGAACCCACCCAAGAATTTCAGGATCGGTTCATAAATAGCCGAGATTCGTTGAAAAATGTCGAATTTCTGGCTATCTTGTCTCTAAATCAAGATTTCTCAATTTTTCTGCTCGTCTGACCCGAATGTCTGCGATTCCGAGGAACGCGCGTTGCAATTCGACGTCTCATCCGTGACTTGGTCAGAACGGTCGGAACCGACAAGAATCGAGGGTATCTCGGCCGAATACTAACTTTTTTCTGAATTTTCGGTGCGGGGCAGCTGAGTGTCTGGAGCCCTGACGAACCCACCCAAGAATTTCAGGATCGGTTCATAAATAGCCGAGATTCGTTGAAAAATGTCGAATTTCTGGCTATCTTGTCTCTAAATCAAGATTCCTCCATTTTTCTGCTCGTCTGACCCGCATGTCGGCGATTCCGACGAACGCGCATTGCAATTTGAGGTCTCATCCGCAACTTGGTCAGAACGGTCAGAACCGACAAGAATCGAGGGTATCTCGGCCAAATACTAACTTTTTTCTGAATTTTCGGCGCGGGGCAGCTGAGTGTCTGGAGCCCTGACGAACCCGCCCAAGAATTTCAGGATCGGTTCATAAATAGCCGAGATTCGTTGAAAAATGTCGAATTTCTGGCTATCTTGTCCCGAAATCAAGATTCCTCAATTTTTCTGCTCGTCTGACCCGAATGTCTGCGATCCCGGAGAACGCGCATTGCAATTCGACGTCTCATCCGTAACTTGGTCAGAACGGTCAGAACCGACAAGAATCGAGGGTATCTCGGCCGAATACTAACTTTTTTTTGAATTTTTGGTGCGGGGCAGCTGAGTGTCTGGAGCCCTGACGAACCCACCCAAGAATTTCAGGATCGGTTCATAAATAGCCGAGATTCGTTGAAAAATGTCGAATTTCTGGCTATCTTGTCTCTAAATCAAGATTCCTCAATTTTTCTGCTCGTCTGACCCGAATGTCTGCGATTCCGAAGAACGCGCATTGCAATTCGACGTCTCATCCGTAACTTGGTCAGAACGGTCAGAACCGACAAGAATCGAGGGTATCTCGGCCAAATACTAACTTTTTTCTGAATTTCCGGTGCGGGGCAGCTGAGTGTCTGGAGCCCTGACGAACCCACCCAAGAATTTCAGGATCGGTTCATAAATAGCCGAGATTCGTTGAAAAATGTCGAATTTCTGGCTATCTTGTCTCTAAATCAAGATTCCTCAATTTTTCTGCTCGTCTGACCCGAATGTCTGCGATTCCGAAGAACGCGCGTTGCAATTCGACGTCTCATCCGTAACTTGGTCAGAACGGTCAGAACCGACAAGAATCGAGGGTATCTCGGCCAAATACTAACTTTTTTCTGAATTTTCGGTGCGGGGCAGCTGAGTGTCTGGAGCCCTGACGAACCCACCCAAGAATTTCAGGATCGGTTCATAAATAGCCGAGATTCGTTGAAAAATGTCGAATTTCTGACTATCTTGTCTCTAAATCAAGATTCCTCAATTTTTCTGCTCGTCTGACCCGCATGTCTGCGATTCCGACGAACGCGCATTGCAATTTGAGGTCTCATCCGCAACTTGGTCAGAACGGTCAAAACCGACAAGAATCGAGGGTATCTCGGCCGAATACTAACTTTTTTCTGAATTTTCGGTGCAGGGCAGCTGAGTGTCTGGAGCCCTGACGAACCCGCCCAAGAATTTCAGGATCGGTTCATAAATAGCCGAGATTCGTTGAAAAATGTCGAATTTCTGGCTATCTTGTCCCGAAATCAAGATTCCTCAATTTTTCTGCTCGTCTGACCCGAATGTCTGCGATTCCGGAGAACGCGCATTGCAATTCGACGTCTCATCCGTAACTTGGTCAGAACGGTCAAAACCGACAAGAATCGAGGGTATCTCGGCCAAATACTAACTTTTTCCTGAATTTTCGGTGCGGGGCAGCTGAGTGTCTGGAGCCCTGACGAACCCGCCCAAGAATTTCAGGATCGGTTCATAAATAGCCGAGATTCGTTAAAAAATGTCGAATTTCTGGCTATCTTGTCTCTAAATCAAGATTCCTCAATTCTTCTGCTCGTCTGACCCGCATGTCGGCGATTCCGACGAACGCGCATTGCAATTTGAGGTTTCATCCGCAACTTGGTCAGAACGGTCAGAACCGACAAGAATCGAGGGTATCTCGGCCAAATACTAACTTTTTTCTGAATTTTCGGTGCGGGGCAGCTGAGTGTCTGGAGCCCTGACGAACCCGCCCAAGAATTTCAGGATCGGTTCATAAATAGCCGAGATTCGTTGAAAAATGTCGAATTTCTGGCTATCTTGTCTCTAAATCAAGATTCCTCGATTTTTCTGCTCGTCTGACCCGAATGTCTGCGATTCCGAAGAACGCGCATTGCAATTCGACGTCTCATCCGTAACTTGGTCAGAACGGTCAGAACCGACAAGAATCGAGGGTATCTCGGCCAAATACTAACTTTTTTCTGAATTTCCGGTGCGGGGCAGCTGAGTGTCCGAAGCCCTGACGAACCCACCCAAGAATTTCAGGATCGGTTCATAAATAGCCGAGATTCGTTGAAAAATGTCGAATTTCTGGCTATCTTGTCTCTAAATCAAGATTCCTCAATTTTTCTGCTCGTCTGACCCGAATGTCTGCGATTCCGAAGAACGCGCGTTGCAATTCGACGTCTCATCCGTAACTTGGTCAGAACGGTCAGAACCGACAAGAATCGAGGGTATCTCGGCCAAATACTAACTTTTTTCTGAATTTTCAGTGCGGGGCAGCTGAGTGTCTGGAGCCCTGACGAACCCACCCAAGAATTTCAGGATCGGTTTATAAATAGCCGAGATTCGTTGAAAAATGTCGAATTTCTGACTATCTTGTCTCTAAATCAAGATTTCTCAATTTTTCTGCTCGTCTGACCCGCATGTCTGCGATTCCGACGAACGCGCATTGCAATTTGAGGTCTCATCCGCAACTTGGTCAGAACGGTCAAAACCGACAAGAATCGAGGGTATCTCGGCCGAATACTAACTTTTTTCTGAATATTCGGTGCAGGGCAGCTGAGTGTCTGGAGCCCTGACGAACCCACCCAAGAATTTCAGGATCGGTTCATAAATAGCCGAGATTCGTTGAAAAATGTCGAATTTCTGGCTATCTTGTCTCTAAATCAAGATTTCTCAATTTTTCTGCTCGTCTGACCCGAATGTCTGCGATTCCGAGGAACGCGCGTTGCAATTCGACGTCTCATCCGTGACTTGGTCAGAACGGTCGGAACCGACAAGAATCGAGGGTATCTCGGCCGAATACTAACTTTTTTCTGAAATTTCGGTGCGGGGCAGCTGAGTGTCTGGAGCCCTGACGAACCCACCCAAGAATTTCAGGATCGGTTCATAAATAGCCGAGATTCGTTGAAAAATGTCGAATTTCTGGCTATCTTGTCTCTAAATCAAGATTCCTCAATTTTTCTGCTCGTCTGACCCGCATGTCGGCGATTCCGACGAACGCGCATTGCAATTTGAGGTCTCATCCGCAACTTGGTCAGAACGGTCAGAACCGACAAGAATCGAGGGTATCTCGGCCAAATACTAACTTTTTTCTGAATTTTCGGCGCGGGGCAGCTGAGTGTCTGGAGCCCTGACGAACCCACCCAAGAATTTCAGGATCGGTTCATAAATAGCCGAGATTCGTTGAAAAATGTCGAATTTCTGGCTATCTTGTCTCTCAATCAAGATTCCTCAATTTTTCTGCTCGTCTGACCCGCATGTCGGCGATTCCGACGAACGCGCATTGCAATTTGAGGTTTCATCCGCAACTTGGTCAGAACGGTCAGAACCGACAAGAATCGAGGGTATCTCGGCCAAATACTAATTTTTTTCTGAATTTTCGGCGCGGGGCAGCTGAGTGTCTGGAGCCCTGACGAACCCGCCCAAGAATTTCAGGATCGGTTCATAAATAGCCGAGATTCGTTGAAAAATGTCGAATTTCTGGCTATCTTGTCTCTAAATCAAGATTCCTCGATTTTTCTGCTCGTCTGACCCGAATGTCTGCGATTCCGAAGAACGCGCATTGCAATTCGACGTCTCATCCGCAACTTGGTCAGAACGGTCAGAACCGACAAGAATCGAGGGTATCTCGGCCAAATACTAACTTTTTTCTGAATTTTCGGTGCGGGGCAGCTGAGTGTCTGGAGCCCTGACGAACCCACCCAAGAATTTCAGGATCGGTTCATAAATAGCCGAGATTCGTTGTAAAATGTCGAATTTCTGGCTATCTTGTCTCTAAATCAAGATTTCTCAATTTTTCCGCTTGTCTGACCCGAATGTCTGCGATTCCGAGGAACGCGCATTGCAATTCGACGTCTCATCCGTGACTTAGTCAGAACGGTCAGAACCGACAAGAATCGAGGGTATTTCGGCCAAATACTAACTTTTTTCTGAATTTTCGGTGCGGGGCGGCTGAGTGTCTGGAGCCCTGACGAACCCACCCAAGAATTTCAGGATCGGTTCATAAATAACCGAGATTCGTTGAAAAATGTCGAATTTCTGGCTATCTTGTCTCTAAATCAAGATTCCTCAATTTTTCTGCTCGTCTGACCCTAATGTCCGCGATTCCGAAGAACGCGCATTGCAATTCGACGTCTTATCCGTAACTTGGTCAGAACAGTCAGAACCGACAAGAATCGAGGGTATCTCGGCCAAATACTAACTTTTTTCTGAATTTTCGGTGCGGGGCAGCTGAGTGTCTGGAGCCCTGACGAACCCACCCAAGAATTTCAGGATCGGTTCATAAATAGCCGAGATTCGTTGAAAAATGTCGAATTTCTGGCTATCTTGTCTCTAAATCAAGATTCCTCAATTTTTCTGCTCGTCTGACCCGCATGTCTGCGATTCCGACGAACGCGCATTGCAATTTGAGGTCTCATCCGCAACTTGGTCAGAACGGTCAAAACCGACAAGAATCGAGGGTATCTCGGCCGAATACTAACTTTTTTCTGAATTTCCGGTGCAGGGCAGCTGAGTGTCTGGAGCCCTGACGAACCCGCCCAAGAATTTCAGGATCGGTTCATAAATAGCCGAGATTCGTTGAAAAATGTCGAATTTCTGGCTATCTTGTCTCTGAATCAAGATTCTTCAATTTTTCTGCTCGTCTGACCCGCATGTCTGCGATTCCGACGAACGCGCATTGCAATTTGAGGTCTCATCCGCAACTTGGTCAGAACGGTCAGAACCGACAAGAATCGAGGGTATCTCAGCCAAATACTAACTTTTTTCTGAATTTTCGGTGCGGGGCAGCTGAGTGTCTGGAGCCCTGACGAACCCGCCCAAGAATTTCAGGATCGGTTCATAAATAGCCGAAATTCGTTGAAAAATGTCGAATTTCTGGCTATCTCGTCTCGAAATCAAGATTCCTCGATTTTTCCGCTCGTCTGACCCGAATGTCTGCGATTCCGAAGAACGCGCATTGCAATTCGACGTCTCATCCGTAACTTGGTCAGAACGGTCAGAACCGACAAGAATCGAGGGTATCTCGGCCAAATACTAACTTTTTTCTGAATTTTCGGTGCGGGGCGGCTGAGTGTCTGGAGCCCTGACGAACCCACCCAAGAATTTCAGGATCGGTTCATAAATAGCCGAGATTCGTTGAAAAATGTCGAATTTCTGGCTATCTTGTCTCTAAATCAAGATTCCTCGATTTTTCTGCTCGTCTGACCCGAATGTCTGCGATTTCGAGAAACGCGCATTGCAATTCGACGTCTCATCCGTAACTTGGTCAGAACGGTCAGAACCGACAAGAATCGAGGGTATCTCGGCCAAATACTAACTTTTTTCTGAATTTCCGGTGCGGGGCAGCTGAGTGTCTGGAGCCCTGACGAACCCACCCAAGAATTTCAGGATCGGTTCATAAATAGCCGAGATTCGTTGAAAAATGTCGAATTTCTGGCTATCTTGTCTCTAAATCAAGATTCCTCAATTTTTCTGCTCGTCTGACCCGAATGTCTGCGATTCCGAAGAACGCGCATTGCAATTCGACGTCTCATCCGTAACTTGGTCAGAACGGTCAGAACCGACAAGAATCGAGGGTATCTCGGCCAAATACTAACTTTTTTCTGAATTTTCGGTGCGGGGCAGCTGAGTGTCTGGAGCCCTGACGAACCCGCCCAAGAATTTCAGGATTGGTTCATAAATAGCCGAGATTCGTTAAAAAATGTCGAATTTCTGGCTATCTTGTCTCTAAATCAAGATTCCTCAATTCTTCTGCTCGTCTGACCCGCATGTCGGCGATTCCGACGAACGCGCATTGCAATTTGAGGTCTCATCCGCAACTTGGTCAGAACGGTCAGAACCGACAAGAATCGAGGGTATCTCGGCCAAATACTAACTTTTTTCTGAATTTTCGGTGCAGGGCAGCTGAGTGTCTGGAGCCCTGACGAACCCGCCCAAGAATTTCAGGATCGGTTCATAAATAGCCGAGATTCGTTGAAAAATGTCGAATTTCTGGCTATCTTGTCTCGAAATCAAGATTCCTCAATTTTTCTGCTCGTCTGACCCGAATGTCTGCGTTTCCGGAGAACGCGCATTGCAATTCGACGTCTCATCCGTAACTTGGTCAGAACGGTCAGAACCGACAAGAATCGAGGGTATCTCGGCCAAATACTAATTTTTTTCTGAATTTTCGGCGCGGGGCAGCTGAGTGTCTGGAGCCCTGACGAACCCGCCCAAGAATTTCAGGATCGGTTCATAAATAGCCGAGATTCGTTGAAAAATGTCGAATTTCTGGCTATCTTGTCTCTAAATCAAGATTCCTCGATTTTTCTGCTCGTCTGACCCGAATGTCTGCGATTCCGAAGAACGCGCATCGCAATTCGACGTCTCATCCGCAACTTGGTCAGAACGGTCAGAACCGACAAGAATCGAGGGTATCTCGGCCAAATACTAACTTTTTTCTGAATTTCCGGTGCGGGGCAGCTGAGTGTCTGGAGCCCTGACGAACCCACCCAAGAATTTCAGGATCGGTTCATAAATAGCCGAGATTCGTTGAAAAACGTCGAATTTCTGGCTATCTTGTCTCTAAATCAAGATTCCTCAATTTTTCTGCTCGTCTGACCCGCATGTCTGCGATTCCGACGAACGCGCATTGCAATTTGAGGTCTCATCCGCAACTTGGTCAGAACGGTCAAAACCGACAAGAATCGAGGGTATCTCGGCCGAATACTAACTTTTTTCTGAATTTTCGGTGCAGGGCAGCTGAGTGTCTGGAGCCCTGACGAACCCGCCCAAGAATTTCAGGATCGGTTCATAAATAGCCGAGATTCGTTGAAAAATGTCGAATTTCTGGCTATCTTGTCCCGAAATCAAGATTCCTCAATTTTTCTGCTCGTCTGACCCGAATGTCTGCGATTCCGGAGAACGCGCATTGCAATTCGACGTCTCATCCGTAACTTGGTCAGAACGGTCAAAACCGACAAGAATCGAGGGTATCTCGGCCAAATACTAACTTTTTTCTGAATTTTCGGTGCGGGGCAGCTGAGTGTCTGGAGCCCTGACGAACCCACCCAAGAATTTCAGGATCGGTTCATAAATAGCCGAGATTCGTTGAAAAATGTCGAATTTCTGGCTATCTTGTCTCTAATTCAAGATTCCTCAATTTTTCTGCTCGTCTGACCCGCATGTCTGCGATTCCGACGAACGCGCATTGCAATTTGAGGTCTCATCCGCAACTTGGTCAGAACGGTCAGAACCGACAAGAATCGAGGGTATCTCGGCCAAATACTAACTTTTTTCTGAATTTTCGGTGCGGGGCAGCTGAGTGTCTGGAGCCCTGACGAACCCGCCCAAGAATTTCAGGATTGGTTCATAAATAGCCGAGATTCGTTAAAAAATGTCGAATTTCTGGCTATCTTGTCTCTAAATCAAGATTCCTCAATTCTTCTGCTCGTCTGACCCGCATGTCGGCGATTCCGACGAACGCGCATTGCAATTTGAGGTCTCATCCGCAACTTGGTCAGAACGGTCAGAACCGACAAGAATCGAGGGTATCTCGGCCAAATACTAACTTTTTTCTGAATTTTCGGTGCGGGGCAGCTGAGTGTCTGGAGCCCTGACGAACCCGCCCAAGAATTTCAGGATCGGTTCATAAATAGCCGAGATTCGTTGTAAAATGTCGAATTTCTGGCTATCTTGTCTCTAAATCAAGATTTCTCAATTTTTCTGCTTGTCTGACCCGAATGTCTGCGATTCCGAGGAACGCGCATTGCAATTCGACGTCTCATCCGTGACTTAGTCAGAACGGTCAGAACCGACAAGAATCGAGGGTATTTCGGCCAAATACTAACTTTTTTCTGAATTTTCGGTGCGGGGCGGCTGAGTGTCTGGAGCCCTGACGAACCCACCCAAGAATTTCAGGATCGGTTCATAAATAGCCGAGATTCGTTGAAAAATGTCGAATTTCTGGCTATCTTGTCTCTAAATCAAGATTCCTCAATTTTTCTGCTCGTCTGACCCGAATGTCTGCGATTCCGAAGAACGCGCATTGCAATTCGACGTCTTATCCGTAACTTGGTCAGAACGGTCAGAACCGACAAGAATCGAGGGTATCTCGGCCAAATACTAACTTTTTTCTGAATTTTCGGTGCGGGGCAGCTGAGTGTCTGGAGCCCTGACGAACCCACCCAAGAATTTCAGGATCGGTTCATAAATAGCCGAGATTCGTTGAAAAACGTCGAATTTCTGGCTATCTTGTCTCTAAATCAAGATTCCTCAATTTTTCTGCTCGTCTGACCCGCATGTCTGCGATTCCGACGAACGCGCATTGCAATTTGAGGTCTCATCCGCAACTTGGTCAGAACGGTCAAAACCGACAAGAATCGAGGGTATCTCGGCCGAATACTAACTTTTTTCTGAATTTTCGGTGCAGGGCAGCTGAGTGTCTGGAGCCCTGACGAACCCGCCCAAGAATTTCAGGATCGGTTCATAAATAGCCGAGATTCGTTGAAAAATGTCGAATTTCTGGCTATCTTGTCCCGAAATCAAGATTCCTCAATTTTTCTGCTCGTCTGACCCGAATGTCTGCGATTCCGGAGAACGCGCATTGCAATTCGACGTCTCATCCGTAACTTGGTCAGAACGGTCAAAACCGACAAGAATCGAGGGTATCTCGGCCAAATACTAACTTTTTTCTGAATTTTCGGTGCGGGGCAGCTGAGTGTCTGGAGCCCTGACGAACCCACCCAAGAATTTCAGGATCGGTTCATAAATAGCCGAGATTCGTTGAAAAATGTCGAATTTCTGGCTATCTTGTCTCTAAATCAAGATTCCTCAATTTTTCTGCTCGTCTGACCCGCATGTCTGCGATTCCGACGAACGCGCATTGCAATTTGAGGTCTCATCCGCAACTTGGTCAGAACGGTCAAAACCGACAAGAATCGAGGGTATCTCGGCCGAATACTAACTTTTTTCTGAATTTTCGGTGCAGGGCAGCTGAGTGTCTGGAGCCCTGACGAACCCGCCCAAGAATTTCAGGATCGGTTCATAAATAGCCGAGATTCGTTGAAAAATGTCGAATTTCTGGCTATCTTGTCCCGAAATCAAGATTCCTCAATTTTTCTGCTCGTCTGACCCGAATGTCTGCGATTCCGGAGAACGCGCATTGCAATTCGACGTCTCATCCGTAACTTGGTCAGAACGGTCAAAACCGACAAGAATCGAGGGTATCTCGGCCAAATACTAACTTTTTTCTGAATTTTCGGTGCGGGGCAGCTGAGTGTCTGGAGCCCTGACGAACCCACCCAAGAATTTCAGGATCGGTTCATAAATAGCCGAGATTCGTTGAAAAATGTCGAATTTCTGGCTATCTTGTCTCTAAATCAAGATTCCTCAATTTTTCTGCTCGTCTGACCCGCATGTCTGCGATTCCGACGAACGCGCATTGCAATTTGAGGTCTCATCCGCAACTTGGTCAGAACGGTCAGAACCGACAAGAATCGAGGGTATCTCGGCCAAATACTAACTTTTTTCTGAATTTTCGGTGCGGGGCAGCTGAGTGTCTGGAGCCCTGACGAACCCGCCCAAGAATTTCAGGATTGGTTCATAAATAGCCGAGATTCGTTAAAAAATGTCGAATTTCTGGCTATCTTGTCTCTAAATCAAGATTCCTCAATTCTTCTGCTCGTCTGACCCGCATGTCGGCGATTCCGACGAACGCGCATTGCAATTTGAGGTCTCATCCGCAACTTGGTCAGAACGGTCAGAACCGACAAGAATCGAGGGTATCTCGGCCAAATACTAACTTTTTTCTGAATTTTCGGTGCGGGGCAGCTGAGTGTCTGGAGCCCTGACGAACCCACCCAAGAATTTCAGGATCGGTTCATAAATAGCCGAGATTCGTTGAAAAATGTCGAATTCCTGGCTATCTTGTCTCTAAATCAAGATTCCTCAATTTTTCTGCTCGTCTGACCCGCATGTCTGCGATTCCGACGAACGCGCATCGCAATTTGAGGTCTTATCCGCAACTTGGTTAGAACGGTCAGAACCGACAAAAATCGAGGGTATCTCGGCCAAATACTAACTTTTTTCTGAATTTTCGGTGCGGGGCAGCTGAGTGTCTGGAGCCCTGACGAACCCACCCAAGAATTTCAGGATCGGTTCATAAATAGCCGAGATTCGTTGGAAAATGTCGAATTTCTGGCTATCTTGTCTCTAAATCAAGATTCCTCGATTTTTCTGCTCGTCTGACCCGAATGTCTGCGATTCCGAAGAACGCGCATTGCAATTCGACGTCTCATCCGTAACTTGGTCAGAACGGTCAGAACCGACAAGAATCGAGGGTATCTCGGCCAAATACTAACTTTTTTCTGAATTTTCGGTGCGGGGCGGCTGAGTGTCTGGAGCCCTGACGAACCCACCCAAGAATTTCAGGATCGGTTCATAAATAGCCGAGATTCGTTGAAAAATGTCGAATTTCTGGCTATCTTGTCTCTAAATCAAGATTCCTCAATTTTTCTGCTCGTCTGACCCGAATGTCTGCGATTCCGAAGAACGCGCATTGCAATTCGACGTCTCATCCGTAACTTGGTCAGAACGGTCAGAACCGACAAGAATCGAGGGTATCTCGGCCAAATACTAACTTTTTTCTGAATTTTCGGTGCGGGGCGGCTGAGTGTCTGGAGCCCTGACGAACCCACCCAAGAATTTCAGGATCGGTTCATAAATAGCCGAGATTCGTTGAAAAATGTCGAACTTCTGGCTATCTTGTCTCTAAATCAAGATTCCTCAATTTTTCTGCTCGTCTGACCCGAATGTCTGCGATTCCGAAGAACGCGCATTGCAATTCGACGTCTCATCCGTAACTTGGTCAGAACGGTCAGAACCGACAAGAATCGAGGGTATCTCGGCCAAATACTAACTTTTTTCTGAATTTTCGGTGCGGGGCGGCTGAGTGTCTGGAGCCCTGACGAACCCACCCAAGAATTTCAGGATCGGTTCATAAATGGCCGAGATTCGTTGAAAAATGTCGAATTTCTGGCTATCTTGTCTCTAAATCAAGATTCCTCAATTTTTCTGCTCGTCTGACCCGCATGTCTGCGATTCCGACGATCGCGCATTGCAATTTGAGGTCTCATCCGCAACTTGGTCAGAACGGTCAGAACCGACAAGAATCGAGGGTATCTCGGCCAAATACTAACTTTTTTCTGAATTTTCGGTGCGGGGCAGCTGAGTGTCTGGAGCCCTGACGAACCCACCCAAGAATTTCAGGATCGGTTCATAAATAGCCGAGATTCGTTGAAAAACGTCGAATTTCTGGCTATCTTGTCTCTAAATCAAGATTCCTCAATTTTTCTGCTCGTCTGACCCGCATGTCTGCGATTCCGACGAACGCGCATTGCAATTTGAGGTCTCATCCGCAACTTGGTCAGAACGGTCAAAACCGACAAGAATCGAGGGTATCTCGGCCGAATACTAACTTTTTTCTGAATTTTCGGTGCAGGGCAGCTGAGTGTCTGGAGCCCTGACGAACCCGCCCAAGAATTTCAGGATCGGTTCATAAATAGCCGAGATTCGTTGAAAAATGTCGAATTTCTGGCTATCTTGTCCCGAAATCAAGATTCCTCAATTTTTCTGCTCGTCTGACCCGAATGTCTGCGATTCCGGAGAACGCGCATTGCAATTCGACGTCTCATCCGTAACTTGGTCAGAACGGTCAAAACCGACAAGAATCGAGGGTATCTCGGCCAAATACTAACTTTTTTCTGAATTTTCGGTGCGGGGCAGCTGAGTGTCTGGAGCCCTGACGAACCCACCCAAGAATTTCAGGATCGGTTCATAAATAGCCGAGATTCGTTGAAAAATGTCGAATTTCTGGCTATCTTGTCTCTAAATCAAGATTCCTCAATTTTTCTGCTCGTCTGACCCGCATGTCTGCGATTCCGACGAACGCGCATTGCAATTTGAGGTCTCATCCGCAACTTGGTCAGAACGGTCAAAACCGACAAGAATCGAGGGTATCTCGGCCGAATACTAACTTTTTTCTGAATTTTCGGTGCAGGGCAGCTGAGTGTCTGGAGCCCTGACGAACCCGCCCAAGAATTTCAGGATCGGTTCATAAATAGCCGAGATTCGTTGAAAAATGTCGAATTTCTGGCTATCTTGTCCCGAAATCAAGATTCCTCAATTTTTCTGCTCGTCTGACCCGAATGTCTGCGATTCCGGAGAACGCGCATTGCAATTCGACGTCTCATCCGTAACTTGGTCAGAACGGTCAAAACCGACAAGAATCGAGGGTATCTCGGCCAAATACTAACTTTTTTCTGAATTTTCGGTGCGGGGCAGCTGAGTGTCTGGAGCCCTGACGAACCCACCCAAGAATTTCAGGATCGGTTCATAAATAGCCGAGATTCGTTGAAAAATGTCGAATTTCTGGCTATCTTGTCTCTAAATCAAGATTCCTCAATTTTTCTGCTCGTCTGACCCGCATGTCTGCGATTCCGACGAACGCGCATTGCAATTTGAGGTCTCATCCGCAACTTGGTCAGAACGGTCAGAACCGACAAGAATCGAGGGTATCTCGGCCAAATACTAACTTTTTTCTGAATTTTCGGTGCGGGGCAGCTGAGTGTCTGGAGCCCTGACGAACCCGCCCAAGAATTTCAGGATTGGTTCATAAATAGCCGAGATTCGTTAAAAAATGTCGAATTTCTGGCTATCTTGTCTCTAAATCAAGATTCCTCAATTCTTCTGCTCGTCTGACCCGCATGTCGGCGATTCCGACGAACGCGCATTGCAATTTGAGGTCTCATCCGCAACTTGGTCAGAACGGTCAGAACCGACAAGAATCGAGGGTATCTCGGCCAAATACTAACTTTTTTCTGAATTTTCGGTGCGGGGCAGCTGAGTGTCTGGAGCCCTGACGAACCCACCCAAGAATTTCAGGATCGGTTCATAAATAGCCGAGATTCGTTGAAAAATGTCGAATTCCTGGCTATCTTGTCTCTAAATCAAGATTCCTCAATTTTTCTGCTCGTCTGACCCGCATGTCTGCGATTCCGACGAACGCGCATCGCAATTTGAGGTCTCATCCGCAACTTGGTTAGAACGGTCAGAACCGACAAAAATCGAGGGTATCTCGGCCAAATACTAACTTTTTTCTGAATTTTCGGTGCGGGGCAGCTGAGTGTCTGGAGCCCTGACGAACCCACCCAAGAATTTCAGGATCGGTTCATAAATAGCCGAGATTCGTTGAAAAATGTCGAATTTCTGGCTATCTTGTCTCTAAATCAAGATTCCTCAATTTTTCTGCTCGTCTGACCCGCATGTCTGCGATTCCGACGAACGCGCATTGCAATTTGAGGTCTCATCCGCAACTTGGTCAGAACGGTCAAAACCGACAAGAATCGAGGGTATCTCGGCCGAATACTAACTTTTTTCTGAATTTTCGGTGCAGGGCAGCTGAGTGTCTGGAGCCCTGACGAACCCGCCCAAGAATTTCAGGATCGGTTCATAAATAGCCGAGATTCGTTGAAAAATGTCGAATTTCTGGCTATCTTGTCCCGAAATCAAGATTCCTCAATTTTTCTGCTCGTCTGACCCGAATGTCTGCGATTCCGGAGAACGCGCATTGCAATTCGACGTCTCATCCGTAACTTGGTCAGAACGGTCAAAACCGACAAGAATCGAGGGTATCTCGGCCAAATACTAACTTTTTTCTGAATTTTCGGTGCGGGGCAGCTGAGTGTCTGGAGCCCTGACGAACCCACCCAAGAATTTCAGGATCGGTTCATAAATAGCCGAGATTCGTTGAAAAATGTCGAATTTCTGGCTATCTTGTCTCTAAATCAAGATTCCTCAATTTTTCTGCTCGTCTGACCCGCATGTCTGCGATTCCGACGAACGCGCATTGCAATTTGAGGTCTCATCCGCAACTTGGTCAGAACGGTCAGAACCGACAAGAATCGAGGGTATCTCGGCCAAATACTAACTTTTTTCTGAATTTTCGGTGCGGGGCAGCTGAGTGTCTGGAGCCCTGACGAACCCGCCCAAGAATTTCAGGATTGGTTCATAAATAGCCGAGATTCGTTAAAAAATGTCGAATTTCTGGCTATCTTGTCTCTAAATCAAGATTCCTCAATTCTTCTGCTCGTCTGACCCGCATGTCGGCGATTCCGACGAACGCGCATTGCAATTTGAGGTCTCATCCGCAACTTGGTCAGAACGGTCAGAACCGACAAGAATCGAGGGTATCTCGGCCAAATACTAACTTTTTTCTGAATTTTCGGTGCGGGGCAGCTGAGTGTCTGGAGCCCTGACGAACCCACCCAAGAATTTCAGGATCGGTTCATAAATAGCCGAGATTCGTTGAAAAATGTCGAATTCCTGGCTATCTTGTCTCTAAATCAAGATTCCTCAATTTTTCTGCTCGTCTGACCCGCATGTCTGCGATTCCGACGAACGCGCATCGCAATTTGAGGTCTCATCCGCAACTTGGTTAGAACGGTCAGAACCGACAAAAATCGAGGGTATCTCGGCCAAATACTAACTTTTTTCTGAATTTTCGGTGCGGGGCAGCTGAGTGTCTGGAGCCCTGACGAACCCACCCAAGAATTTCAGGATCGGTTCATAAATAGCCGAGATTCGTTGGAAAATGTCGAATTTCTGGCTATCTTGTCTCTAAATCAAGATTCCTCGATTTTTCTGCTCGTCTGACCCGAATGTCTGCGATTCCGAAGAACGCGCATTGCAATTCGACGTCTCATCCGTAACTTGGTCAGAACGGTCAGAACCGACAAGAATCGAGGGTATCTCGGCCAAATACTAACTTTTTTCTGAATTTTCGGTGCGGGGCGGCTGAGTGTCTGGAGCCCTGACGAACCCACCCAAGAATTTCAGGATCGGTTCATAAATAGCCGAGATTCGTTGAAAAATGTCGAATTTCTGGCTATCTTGTCTCTAAATCAAGATTCCTCAATTTTTCTGCTCGTCTGACCCGAATGTCTGCGATTCCGAAGAACGCGCATTGCAATTCGACGTCTCATCCGTAACTTGGTCAGAACGGTCAGAACCGACAAGAATCGAGGGTATCTCGGCCAAATACTAACTTTTTTCTGAATTTTCGGTGCGGGGCGGCTGAGTGTCTGGAGCCCTGACGAACCCACCCAAGAATTTCAGGATCGGTTCATAAATAGCCGAGATTCGTTGAAAAATGTCGAACTTCTGGCTATCTTGTCTCTAAATCAAGATTCCTCAATTTTTCTGCTCGTCTGACCCGAATGTCTGCGATTCCGAAGAACGCGCATTGCAATTCGACGTCTCATCCGTAACTTGGTCAGAACGGTCAGAACCGACAAGAATCGAGGGTATCTCGGCCAAATACTAACTTTTTTCTGAATTTTCGGTGCGGGGCGGCTGAGTGTCTGGAGCCCTGACGAACCCACCCAAGAATTTCAGGATCGGTTCATAAATAGCCGAGATTCGTTGAAAAATGTCGAATTTCTGGCTATCTTGTCTCTAAATCAAGATTCCTCAATTTTTCTGCTCGTCTGACCCGCATGTCTGCGATTCCGACGAACGCGCATTGCAATTTGAGGTCTCATCCGCAACTTGGTCAGAACGGTCAGAACCGACAAGAATCGAGGGTATCTCGGCCAAATACTAACTTTTTTCTGAATTTTCGGTGCGGGGCAGCTGAGTGTCTGGAGCCCTGACGAACCCGCCCAAGAATTTCAGGATTGGTTCATAAATAGCCGAGATTCGTTAAAAAATGTCGAATTTCTGGCTATCTTGTCTCTAAATCAAGATTCCTCAATTCTTCTGCTCGTCTGACCCGCATGTCTGCGATTCCGACGAACGCGCATTGCAATTTGAGGTCTCATCCGCAACTTGGTCAGAACGGTCAGAACCGACAAGAATCGAGGGTATCTCGGCCAAATACTAACTTTTTTCTGAATTTTCGGTGCGGGGCAGCTGAGTGTCTGGAGCCCTGACGAACCCGCCCAAGAATTTCAGGATTGGTTCATAAATAGCCGAGATTCGTTAAAAAATGTCGAATTTCTGGCTATCTTGTCTCTAAATCAAGATTCCTCAATTCTTCTGCTCGTCTGACCCGCATGTCGGCGATTCCGACGAACGCGCATTGCAATTTGAGGTCTCATCCGCAACTTGGTCAGAACGGTCAGAACCGACAAGAATCGAGGGTATCTCGGCCAAATACTAACTTTTTTCTGAATTTTCGGTGCGGGGCAGCTGAGTGTCTGGAGCCCTGACGAACCCACCCAAGAATTTCAGGATCGGTTCATAAATAGCCGAGATTCGTTGAAAAATGTCGAATTCCTGGCTATCTTGTCTCTAAATCAAGATTCCTCAATTTTTCTGCTCGTCTGACCCGCATGTCTGCGATTCCGACGAACGCGCATCGCAATTTGAGGTCTCATCCGCAACTTGGTTAGAACGGTCAGAACCGACAAAAATCGAGGGTATCTCGGCCAAATACTAACTTTTTTCTGAATTTTCGGTGCGGGGCAGCTGAGTGTCTGGAGCCCTGACGAACCCACCCAAGAATTTCAGGATCGGTTCATAAATAGCCGAGATTCGTTGAAAAATGTCGAATTTCTGGCTATCTTGTCTCTAAATCAAGATTCCTCAATTTTTCTGCTCGTCTGACCCGCATGTCTGCGATTCCGACGAACGCGCATTGCAATTTGAGGTCTCATCCGCAACTTGGTCAGAACGGTCAAAACCGACAAGAATCGAGGGTATCTCGGCCGAATACTAACTTTTTTCTGAATTTTCGGTGCAGGGCAGCTGAGTGTCTGGAGCCCTGACGAACCCGCCCAAGAATTTCAGGATCGGTTCATAAATAGCCGAGATTCGTTGAAAAATGTCGAATTTCTGGCTATCTTGTCCCGAAATCAAGATTCCTCAATTTTTCTGCTCGTCTGACCCGAATGTCTGCGATTCCGGAGAACGCGCATTGCAATTCGACGTCTCATCCGTAACTTGGTCAGAACGGTCAAAACCGACAAGAATCGAGGGTATCTCGGCCAAATACTAACTTTTTTCTGAATTTTCGGTGCGGGGCAGCTGAGTGTCTGGAGCCCTGACGAACCCACCCAAGAATTTCAGGATCGGTTCATAAATAGCCGAGATTCGTTGAAAAATGTCGAATTTCTGGCTATCTTGTCTCTAAATCAAGATTCCTCAATTTTTCTGCTCGTCTGACCCGCATGTCTGCGATTCCGACGAACGCGCATTGCAATTTGAGGTCTCATCCGCAACTTGGTCAGAACGGTCAAAACCGACAAGAATCGAGGGTATCTCGGCCGAATACTAACTTTTTTCTGAATTTTCGGTGCAGGGCAGCTGAGTGTCTGGAGCCCTGACGAACCCGCCCAAGAATTTCAGGATCGGTTCATAAATAGCCGAGATTCGTTGAAAAATGTCGAATTTCTGGCTATCTTGTCCCGAAATCAAGATTCCTCAATTTTTCTGCTCGTCTGACCCGAATGTCTGCGATTCCGGAGAACGCGCATTGCAATTCGACGTCTCATCCGTAACTTGGTCAGAACGGTCAAAACCGACAAGAATCGAGGGTATCTCGGCCAAATACTAACTTTTTTCTGAATTTTCGGTGCGGGGCAGCTGAGTGTCTGGAGCCCTGACGAACCCACCCAAGAATTTCAGGATCGGTTCATAAATAGCCGAGATTCGTTGAAAAATGTCGAATTTCTGGCTATCTTGTCTCTAAATCAAGATTCCTCAATTTTTCTGCTCGTCTGACCCGCATGTCTGCGATTCCGACGAACGCGCATTGCAATTTGAGGTCTCATCCGCAACTTGGTCAGAACGGTCAGAACCGACAAGAATCGAGGGTATCTCGGCCAAATACTAACTTTTTTCTGAATTTTCGGTGCGGGGCAGCTGAGTGTCTGGAGCCCTGACGAACCCGCCCAAGAATTTCAGGATTGGTTCATAAATAGCCGAGATTCGTTAAAAAATGTCGAATTTCTGGCTATCTTGTCTCTAAATCAAGATTCCTCAATTCTTCTGCTCGTCTGACCCGCATGTCGGCGATTCCGACGAACGCGCATTGCAATTTGAGGTCTCATCCGCAACTTGGTCAGAACGGTCAGAACCGACAAGAATCGAGGGTATCTCGGCCAAATACTAACTTTTTTCTGAATTTTCGGTGCGGGGCAGCTGAGTGTCTGGAGCCCTGACGAACCCACCCAAGAATTTCAGGATCGGTTTATAAATAGCCGAGATTCGTTGAAAAATGTCGAATTCCTGGCTATCTTGTCTCTAAATCAAGATTCCTCAATTTTTCTGCTCGTCTGACCCGCATGTCTGCGATTCCGACGAACGCGCATCGCAATTTGAGGTCTCATCCGCAACTTGGTTAGAACGGTCAGAACCGACAAAAATCGAGGGTATCTCGGCCAAATACTAACTTTTTTCTGAATTTTCGGTGCGGGGCAGCTGAGTGTCTGGAGCCCTGACGAACCCACCCAAGAATTTCAGGATCGGTTCATAAATAGCCGAGATTCGTTGGAAAATGTCGAATTTCTGGCTATCTTGTCTCTAAATCAAGATTCCTCGATTTTTCTGCTCGTCTGACCCGAATGTCTGCGATTCCGAAGAACGCGCATTGCAATTCGACGTCTCATCCGTAACTTGGTCAGAACGGTCAGAACCGACAAGAATCGAGGGTATCTCGGCCAAATACTAACTTTTTTCTGAATTTTCGGTGCGGGGCGGCTGAGTGTCTGGAGCCCTGACGAACCCACCCAAGAATTTCAGGATCGGTTCATAAATAGCCGAGATTCGTTGAAAAATGTCGAATTTCTGGCTATCTTGTCTCTAAATCAAGATTCCTCAATTTTTCTGCTCGTCTGACCCGAATGTCTGCGATTCCGAAGAACGCGCATTGCAATTCGACGTCTCATCCGTAACTTGGTCAGAACGGTCAGAACCGACAAGAATCGAGGGTATCTCGGCCAAATACTAACTTTTTTCTGAATTTTCGGTGCGGGGCGGCTGAGTGTCTGGAGCCCTGACGAACCCACCCAAGAATTTCAGGATCGGTTCATAAATAGCCGAGATTCGTTGAAAAATGTCGAACTTCTGGCTATCTTGTCTCTAAATCAAGATTCCTCAATTTTTCTGCTCGTCTGACCCGAATGTCTGCGATTCCGAAGAACGCGCATTGCAATTCGACGTCTCATCCGTAACTTGGTCAGAACGGTCAGAACCGACAAGAATCGAGGGTATCTCGGCCAAATACTAACTTTTTTCTGAATTTTCGGTGCGGGGCGGCTGAGTGTCTGGAGCCCTGACGAACCCACCCAAGAATTTCAGGATCGGTTCATAAATGGCCGAGATTCGTTGAAAAATGTCGAATTTCTGGCTATCTTGTCTCTAAATCAAGATTCCTCAATTTTTCTGCTCGTCTGACCCGCATGTCTGCGATTCCGACGATCGCGCATTGCAATTTGAGGTCTCATCCGCAACTTGGTCAGAACGGTCAGAACCGACAAGAATCGAGGGTATCTCGGCCAAATACTAACTTTTTTTTGAATTTTCGGTGCGGGGCAGCTGAGTGTCTGGAGCCCTGACGAACCCACCCAAGAATTTCAGGATCGGTTCATAAATAGCCGAGATTCGTTGAAAAATGTCGAATTTCTGGCTATCTTGTCTCTAAATCAAGATTCCTCGATTTTTCTGCTCGTCTGACCCGAATGTCTGCGATTCCGAAGAACGCGCATTGCAATTCGACGTCTCATCCGTAACTTGGTCAGAACGGTCAGAACCGACAAGAATCGAGGGTATCTCAGCCAAATACTAACTTTTTTCTGAATTTTCGGTGCGGGGCGGCTGAGTGTCTGGAGCCCTGACGAACCCACCCAAGAATTTCAGGATCGGTTCATAAATAGCCGAGATTCGTTGAAAAATGTCGAATTTCTGGCTATCTTGTCTCTAAATCAAGATTCCTCAATTTTTCTGCTCATCTGACCCGCATGTCTGCGATTCCGACGAACGCGCATTGCAATTTGAGGCCTTATCCGCAACTTGGTCAGAACGGTCAGAACCGACAAGAATCGAGGGTATCTCGTCCAAATACTAACTTTTTTCTGAATTTTCGGTGCGGGGCGGCTGAGTGTCTGGAGCCCTGACGAACCCACCCAAATATTTCAGGATCGGTTGATAAATAGCCGAGATTCGTTGAAAAATGTCGAATTTCTGGCTATCTTGTCTCTAAATCAAGATTCCTCAATTTTTCTGCTCGTCTGACCCGCATGTCTGCGATTCCGACGAACGCGCATTGCAATTTGAGGTCTCATCCGCAACTTGGTTAGAACGGTCAGAACCGACAAGAATCGAGGGTATCTCGGCCAAATACTAACTTTTTTCTGAATTTTCGGTGCGGGGCAGCTGAGTGTCTGGAGCCCTGACGAACCCACCCAAGAATTTCAGGATCGGTTCATAAATAGCCGAGATTCGTTGAAAAATGTCGAACTTCTGGCTATCTTGTCTCTAAATCAAGATTCCTCAATTTTTCTGCTCGTCTGACCCGAATGTCTGCGATTCCGAAGAACGCGCATTGCAATTCGACGTCTCATCCGTAACTTGGTCAGAACGGTCAGAACCGACAAGAATCGAGGGTATCTCGGCCAAATACTAACTTTTTTCTGAATTTTCGGTGCGGGGCAGCTGAGTGTCTGGAGCCCTGACGAACCCACCCAAGAATTTCAGGATCGGTTCATAAATAGCCGAGATTCGTTGAAAAATGTCGAATTTCTGGCTATCTTGTCTCTAAATCAAGATTCCTCGATTTTTCTGCTCGTCTGACCCGAATGTCTGCGATTCCGAAGAACGCGCATTGCAATTCGACGTCTCATCCGTAACTTGGTCAGAACGGTCGGAACCGACAAGAATCGAGGGTATCTCGGCCAAATACTAACTTTTTTCTGAATTTTCGGTGCGGGGCGGCTGAGTGTCTGGAGCCCTGACGAACCCACCCAAATATTTCAGGATCGGTTGATAAATAGCCGAGATTCGTTGAAAAATGTCGAATTTCTGGCTATCTTGTCTCTAAATCAAGATTCCTCAATTTTTCTGCTCGTCTGACCCGCATGTCTGCGATTCCGACGAACGCGCATTGCAATTTGAGGTCTCATCCGCAACTTGGTTAGAACGGTCAGAACCGACAAAAATCGAGGGTATCTCGGCCAAATACTAACTTTTTTCTGAATTTTCGGTGCGGGGCAGCTGAGTGTCTGGAGCCCTGACGAACCCACCCAAGAATTTCAGGATCGGTTCATAAATAGCCGAGATTCGTTGGAAAATGTCGAATTTCTGGCTATCTTGTCTCTAAATCAAGATTCCTCGATTTTTCTGCTCGTCTGACCCGAATGTCTGCGATTCCGAAGAACGCGCATTGCAATTCGACGTCTCATCCGTAACTTGGTCAGAACGGTCAGAACCGACAAGAATCGAGGGTATCTCGGCCAAATACTAACTTTTTTCTGAATTTTCGGTGCGGGGCGGCTGAGTGTCTGGAGCCCTGACGAACCCACCCAAGAATTTCAGGATCGGTTCATAAATAGCCGAGATTCGTTGAAAAATGTCGAATTTCTGGCTATCTTGTCTCTAAATCAAGATTCCTCAATTTTTCTGCTCGTCTGACCCGAATGTCCGCGATTCCGAAGAACGCGCATTGCAATTCGACGTCTCATCCGTAACTTGGTCAGAACGGTCAGAACCGACAAGAATCGAGGGTATCTCGGCCAAATACTAACTTTTTTCTGAATTTTCGGTGCGGGGCGGCTGAGTGTCTGGAGCCCTGACGAACCCACCCAAGAATTTCAGGATCGGTTCATAAATAGCCGAGATTCGTTGAAAAATGTCGAACTTCTGGCTATCTTGTCTCTAAATCAAGATTCCTCAATTTTTCTGCTCGTCTGACCCGAATGTCTGCGATTCCGAAGAACGCGCATTGCAATTCGACGTCTCATCCGTAACTTGGTCAGAACGGTCAGAACCGACAAGAATCGAGGGTATCTCGGCCAAATACTAACTTTTTTCTGAATTTTCGGTGCGGGGCGGCTGAGTGTCTGGAGCCCTGACGAACCCACCCAAGAATTTCAGGATCGGTTCATAAATGGCCGAGATTCGTTGAAAAATGTCGAATTTCTGGCTATCTTGTCTCTAAATCAAGATTCCTCAATTTTTCTGCTCGTCTGACCCGCATGTCTGCGATTCCGACGATCGCGCATTGCAATTTGAGGTCTCATCCGCAACTTGGTCAGAACGGTCAGAACCGACAAGAATCGAGGGTATCTCGGCCAAATACTAACTTTTTTCTGAATTTTCGGTGCGGGGCAGCTGAGTGTCTGGAGCCCTGACGAACCCACCCAAGAATTTCAGGATCGGTTCATAAATAGCCGAGATTCGTTGAAAAATGTCGAATTTCTGGCTATCTTGTCTCTAAATCAAGATTCCTCGATTTTTCTGCTCGTCTGACCCGAATGTCTGCGATTCCGAAGAACGCGCATTGCAATTCGACGTCTCATCCGTAACTTGGTCAGAACGGTCAGAACCGACAAGAATCGAGGGTATCTCAGCCAAATACTAACTTTTTTCTGAATTTTCGGTGCGGGGCGGCTGAGTGTCTGGAGCCCTGACGAACCCACCCAAGAATTTCAGGATCGGTTCATAAATAGCCGAGATTCGTTGAAAAATGTCGAATTTCTGGCTATCTTGTCTCTAAATCAAGATTCCTCAATTTTTCTGCTCATCTGACCCGCATGTCTGCGATTCCGACGAACGCGCATTGCAATTTGAGGCCTTATCCGCAACTTGGTCAGAACGGTCAGAACCGACAAGAATCGAGGGTATCTCGTCCAAATACTAACTTTTTTCTGAATTTTCGGTGCGGGGCGGCTGAGTGTCTGGAGCCCTGACGAACCCACCCAAATATTTCAGGATCGGTTGATAAATAGCCGAGATTCGTTGAAAAATGTCGAATTTCTGGCTATCTTGACTCTAAATCAAGATTCCTCAATTTTTCTGCTCGTCTGACCCGCATGTCTGCGATTCCGACGAACGCGCATTGCAATTTGAGGTCTCATCCGCAACTTGGTTAGAACGGTCAGAACCGACAAGAATCGAGGGTATCTCGGCCAAATACTAACTTTTTTCTGAATTTTCGGTGCGGGGCAGCTGAGTGTCTGGAGCCCTGACGAACCCACCCAAGAATTTCAGGATCGGTTCATAAATAGCCGAGATTCGTTGAAAAATGTCGAACTTCTGGCTATCTTGTCTCTAAATCAAGATTCCTCAATTTTTCTGCTCGTCTGACCCGAATGTCTGCGATTCCGAAGAACGCGCATTGCAATTCGACGTCTCATCCGTAACTTGGTCAGAACGGTCAGAACCGACAAGAATCGAGGGTATCTCGGCCAAATACTAACTTTTTTCTGAATTTTCGGTGCGGGGCAGCTGAGTGTCTGGAGCCCTGACGAACCCACCCAAGAATTTCAGGATCGGTTCATAAATAGCCGAGATTCGTTGAAAAATGTCGAATTTCTGGCTATCTTGTCTCTAAATCAAGATTCCTCGATTTTTCTGCTCGTCTGACCCGAATGTCTGCGATTCCGAAGAACGCGCATTGCAATTCGACGTCTCATCCGTAACTTGGTCAGAACGGTCAGAACCGACAAGAATCGAGGGTATCTCGGCCAAATACTAACTTTTTTCTGAATTTTCGGTGCGGGGCGGCTGAGTGTCTGGAGCCCTGACGAACCCACCCAAATATTTCAGGATCGGTTGATAAATAGCCGAGATTCGTTGAAAAATGTCGAATTTCTGGCTATCTTGTCTCTAAATCAAGATTCCTCAATTTTTCTGCTCGTCTGACCCGCATGTCTGCGATTCCGACGAACGCGCATTGCAATTTGAGGTCTCATCCGCAACTTGGTTAGAACGGTCAGAACCGACAAAAATCGAGGGTATCTCGGCCAAATACTAACTTTTTTCTGAATTTTCGGTGCGGGGCAGCTGAGTGTCTGGAGCCCTGACGAACCCACCCAAGAATTTCAGGATCGGTTCATAAATAGCCGAGATTCGTTGGAAAATGTCGAATTTCTGGCTATCTTGTCTCTGAATCAAGATTCCTCGATTTTTCTGCTCGTCTGACCCGAATGTCTGCGATTCCGAAGAACGCACATTGCAATTCGACGTCTCATCCGTAACTTGGTCAGAACGGTCAGAACCGACAAGAATCGAGGGTATCTCGGCCAAATACTAACTTTTTTCTGAATTTTCGGTGCGGGGCGACTGAGTGTCTGGAGCCCTGACGAACCCACCCAAGAATTTCAGGATCGGTTCATAAATAGCCGAGATTCGTTGAAAAATGTCGAATTTCTGGCTATCTTGTCTCTAAATCAAGATTCCTCAATTTTTCTGCTCGTCTGACCCGAATGTCTGCGATTCCGAAGAACGCGCATTGCAATTCGACGTCTCATCCGTAACTTGGTCAGAACGGTCAGAACCGACAAGAATCGAGGGTATCTCGGCCAAATACTAACTTTTTTCTGAATTTTCGGTGCGGGGCGGCTGAGTGTCTGGAGCCCTGACGAACCCACCCAAGAATTTCAGGATCGGTTCATAAATAGCCGAGATTCGTTGAAAAATGTCGAACTTCTGGCTATCTTGTCTCTAAATCAAGATTCCTCAATTTTTCTGCTCGTCTGACCCGAATGTCTGCGATTCCGAAGAACGCGCATTGCAATTCGACGTCTCATCCGTAACTTGGTCAGAACGGTCAGAACCGACAAGAATCGAGGGTATCTCGGCCAAATACTAACTTTTTTCTGAATTTTCGGTGCGGGGCGGCTGAGTGTCTGGAGCCCTGACGAACCCACCCAAGAATTTCAGGATCGGTTCATAAATGGCCGAGATTCGTTGAAAAATGTCGAATTTCTGGCTATCTTGTCTCTAAATCAAGATTCCTCAATTTTTCTGCTCGTCTGACCCGCATGTCTGCGATTCCGACGAACGCGCATTGCAATTTGAGGTCTCATCCGCAACTTGGTCAGAACGGTCAGAACCGACAAGAATCGAGGGTATCTCGGCCAAATACTAACTTTTTTCTGAATTTTCGGTGCGGGGCAGCTGAGTGTCTGGAGCCCTGACGAACCCACCCAAGAATTTCAGGATCGGTTCATAAATAGCCGAGATTCGTTGAAAAATGTCGAATTTCTGGCTATCTTGTCTCTAAATCAAGATTCCTCGATTTTTCTGCTCGTCTGACCCGAATGTCTGCGATTCCGAAGAACGCGCATTGCAATTCGACGTCTCATCCGTAACTTGGTCAGAACGGTCAGAACCGACAAGAATCGAGGGTATCCCGGCCAAATACTAACTTTTTTCTGAATTTTCGGTGCGGGGCGGCTGAGTGTCTGGAGCCCTGACGAACCCACCCAAATATTTCAGGATCGGTTGATAAATAGCCGAGATTCGTTGAAAAATGTCGAATTTCTGGCTATCTTGTCTCTAAATCAAGATTCCTCAATTTTTCTGCTCGTCTGACCCGCATGTCTGCGATTCCGACGAACGCGCATTGCAATTTGAGGTCTCATCCGCAACTTGGTTAGAACGGTCAGAACCGACAAAAATCGAGGGTATCTCGGCCAAATACTAACTTTTTTCTGAATTTTCGGTGCGGGGCAGCTGAGTGTCTGGAGCCCTGACGAACCCACCCAAGAATTTCAGGATCGGTTCATAAATAGCCGAGATTCGTTGGAAAATGTCGAATTTCTGGCTATCTTGTCTCTAAATCAAGATTCCTCGATTTTTCTGCTCGTCTGACCCGAATGTCTGCGATTCCGAAGAACGCGCATTGCAATTCGACGTCTCATCCGTAACTTGGTCAGAACGGTCAGAACCGACAAGAATCGAGGGTATCTCGGCCAAATACTAACTTTTTTCTGAATTTTCGGTGCGGGGCGGCTGAGTGTCTGGAGCCCTGACGAACCCACCCAAGAATTTCAGGATCGGTTCATAAATAGCCGAGATTCGTTGAAAAATGTCGAATTTCTGGCTATCTTGTCTCTAAATCAAGATTCCTCAATTTTTCTGCTCGTCTGACCCGAATGTCTGCGATTCCGAAGAACGCGCATTGCAATTCGACGTCTCATCCGTAACTTGGTCAGAACGGTCAGAACCGACAAGAATCGAGGGTATCTCGGCCAAATACTAACTTTTTTCTGAATTTTCGGTGCGGGGCGGCTGAGTGTCTGGAGCCCTGACGAACCCACCCAAGAATTTCAGGATCGGTTCATAAATAGCCGAGATTCGTTGAAAAATGTCGAATTTCTGGCTATCTTGTCTCTAAATCAAGATTCCTCAATTTTTCTGCTCATCTGACCCGCATGTCTGCGATTCCGACGAACGCGCATTGCAATTTGAGGCCTTATCCGCAACTTGGTCAGAACGGTCAGAACCGACAAGAATCGAGGGTATCTCGTCCAAATACTAACTTTTTTCTGAATTTTCGGTGCGGGGCGGCTGAGTGTCTGGAGCCCTGACGAACCCACCCAAATATTTCAGGATCGGTTGATAAATAGCCGAGATTCGTTGAAAAATGTCGAATTTCTGGCTATCTTGTCTCTAAATCAAGATTCCTCAATTTTTCTGCTCGTCTGACCCGCATGTCTGCGATTCCGACGAACGCGCATTGCAATTTGAGGTCTCATCCGCAACTTAGTTAGAACGGTCAGAACCGACAAAAATCGAGGGTATCTCGGCCAAATACTAACTTTTTTCTGAATTTTCGGTGCGGGGCAGCTGAGTGTCTGGAGCCCTGACGAACCCACCCAAGAATTTCAGGATCGGTTCATAAATAGCCGAGATTCGTTGAAAAATGTCGAATTCCTGGCTATCTTGTCTCTAAATCAAGATTCCTCAATTTTTCTGCTCGTCTGACCCGCATGTCTGCGATTCCGACGAACGCGCATTGCAATTCGAGGTCTCATCCGCAACTTGGTTAGAACGGTCAGAACCGACAAAAATCGAGGGTATCTCGGCCAAATACTAACTTTTTTCTGAATTTTCGGTGCGGGGCAGCTGAGTGTCTGGAGCCCTGACGAACCCACCCAAGAATTTCAGGATCGGTTCATAAATAGCCGAGATTCGTTGGAAAATGTCGAATTTCTGGCTATCTTGTCTCTAAATCAAGATTCCTCGATTTTTCTGCTCGTCTGACCCGAATGTCTGCGATTCCGAAGAACGCGCATTGCAATTCGACGTCTCATCCGTAACTTGGTCAGAACGGTCAGAACCGACAAGAATCGAGGGTATCTCGGCCAAATACTAACTTTTTTCTGAATTTTCGGTGCGGGGCGGCTGAGTGTCTGGAGCCCTGACGAACCCACCCAAGAATTTCAGGATCGGTTCATAAATAGCCGAGATTCGTTGAAAAATGTCGAATTTCTGGCTATCTTGTCTCTAAATCAAGATTCCTCAATTTTTCTGCTCGTCTGACCCGAATGTCCGCGATTCCGAAGAACGCGCATTGCAATTCGACGTCTCATCCGTAACTTGGTCAGAACGGTCAGAACCGACAAGAATCGAGGGTATCTCGGCCAAATACTAACTTTTTTCTGAATTTTCGGTGCGGGGCGGCTGAGTGTCTGGAGCCCTGACGAACCCACCCAAGAATTTCAGGATCGGTTCATAAATAGCCGAGATTCGTTGAAAAATGTCGAACTTCTGGCTATCTTGTCTCTAAATCAAGATTCCTCAATTTTTCTGCTCGTCTGACCCGAATGTCTGCGATTCCGAAGAACGCGCATTGCAATTCGACGTCTCATCCGTAACTTGGTCAGAACGGTCAGAACCGACAAGAATCGAGGGTATCTCGGCCAAATACTAACTTTTTTCTGAATTTTCGGTGCGGGGCGGCTGAGTGTCTGGAGCCCTGACGAACCCACCCAAGAATTTCAGGATCGGTTCATAAATGGCCGAGATTCGTTGAAAAATGTCGAATTTCTGGCTATCTTGTCTCTAAATCAAGATTCCTCAATTTTTCTGCTCGTCTGACCCGCATGTCTGCGATTCCGACGAACGCGCATTGCAATTTGAGGTCTCATCCGCAACTTGGTCAGAACGGTCAGAACCGACAAGAATCGAGGGTATCTCGGCCAAATACTAACTTTTTTCTGAATTTTCGGTGCGGGGCAGCTGAGTGTCTGGAGCCCTGACGAACCCACCCAAGAATTTCAGGATCGGTTCATAAATAGCCGAGATTCGTTGAAAAATGTCGAATTTCTGGCTATCTTGTCTCTAAATCAAGATTCCTCGATTTTTCTGCTCGTCTGACCCGAATGTCTGCGATTCCGAAGAACGCGCATTGCAATTCGACGTCTCATCCGTAACTTGGTCAGAACGGTCAGAACCGACAAGAATCGAGGGTATCTCGGCCAAATACTAACTTTTTTCTGAATTTTCGGTGCGGGGCGGCTGAGTGTCTGGAGCCCTGACGAACCCACCCAAATATTTCAGGATCGGTTGATAAATAGCCGAGATTCGTTGAAAAATGTCGAATTTCTGGCTATCTTGTCTCTAAATCAAGATTCCTCAATTTTTCTGCTCGTCTGACCCGCATGTCTGCGATTCCGACGAACGCGCATTGCAATTTGAGGTCTCATCCGCAACTTGGTTAGAACGGTCAGAACCGACAAAAATCGAGGGTATCTCGGCCAAATACTAACTTTTTTCTGAATTTTCGGTGCGGGGCAGCTGAGTGTCTGGAGCCCTGACGAACCCACCCAAGAATTTCAGGATCGGTTCATAAATAGCCGAGATTCGTTGGAAAATGTCGAATTTCTGGCTATCTTGTCTCTAAATCAAGATTCCTCGATTTTTCTGCTCGTCTGACCCGAATGTCTGCGATTCCGAAGAACGCGCATTGCAATTCGACGTCTCATCCGTAACTTGGTCAGAACGGTCAGAACCGACAAGAATCGAGGGTATCTCGGCCAAATACTAACTTTTTTCTGAATTTTCGGTGCGGGGCGGCTGAGTGTCTGGAGCCCTGACGAACCCACCCAAGAATTTCAGGATCGGTTCATAAATAGCCGAGATTCGTTGAAAAATGTCGAATTTCTGGCTATCTTGTCTCTAAATCAAGATTCCTCAATTTTTCTGCTCGTCTGACCCGAATATCTGCGATTCCGAAGAACGCGCATTGCAATTCGACGTCTCATCCGTAACTTGGTCAGAACGGTCAGAACCGACAAGAATCGAGGGTATCTCGGCCAAATACTAACTTTTTTCTGAATTTTCGGTGCGGGGCGGCTGAGTGTCTGGAGCCCTGACGAACCCACCCAAGAATTTCAGGATCGGTTCATAAATAGCCGAGATTCGTTGAAAAATGTCGAACTTCTGGCTATCTTGTCTCTAAATCAAGATTCCTCAATTTTTCTGCTCGTCTGACCCGAATGTCTGCGATTCCGAAGAACGCGCATTGCAATTCGACGTCTCATCCGTAACTTGGTCAGAACGGTCAGAACCGACAAGAATCGAGGGTATCTCGGCCAAATACTAACTTTTTTCTGAATTTTCGGTGCGGGGCGGCTGAGTGTCTGGAGCCCTGACGAACCCACCCAAGAATTTCAGGATCGGTTCATAAATGGCCGAGATTCGTTGAAAAATGTCGAATTTCTGGCTATCTTGTCTCTAAATCAAGATTCCTCAATTTTTCTGCTCGTCTGACCCGCATGTCTGCGATTCCGACGATCGCGCATTGCAATTTGAGGTCTCATCCGCAACTTGGTCAGAACGGTCAGAACCGACAAGAATCGAGGGTATCTCGGCCAAATACTAACTTTTTTCTGAATTTTCGGTGCGGGGCAGCTGAGTGTCTGGAGCCCTGACGAACCCACCCAAGAATTTCAGGATCGGTTCATAAATAGCCGAGATTCGTTGAAAAATGTCGAATTTCTGGCTATCTTGTCTCTAAATCAAGATTCCTCGATTTTTCTGCTCGTCTGACCCGAATGTCTGCGATTCCGAAGAACGCGCATTGCAATTCGACGTCTCATCCGTAACTTGGTCAGAACGGTCAGAACCGACAAGAATCGAGGGTATCTCAGCCGAATACTAACTTTTTTCTGAATTTTCGGTGCGGGGCGGCTGAGTGTCTGGAGCCCTGACGAACCCACCCAAGAATTTCAGGATCGGTTCATAAATAGCCGAGATTCGTTGAAAAATGTCGAATTTCTGGCTATCTTGTCTCTAAATCAAGATTCCTCAATTTTTCTGCTCATCTGACCCGCATGTCTGCGATTCCGACGAACGCGCATTGCAATTTGAGGCCTTATCCGCAACTTGGTCAGAACGGTCAGAACCGACAAGAATCGAGGGTATCTCGGCCAAATACTAACTTTTTTCTGAATTTTCGGTGCGGGGCGGCTGAGTGTCTGGAGCCCTGACGAACCCATCCAAATATTTCAGGATCGGTTGATAAATAGCCGAGATTCGTTGAAAAATGTCGAATTTCTGGCTATCTTGTCTCTAAATCAAGATTCCTCAATTTTTCTGCTCGTCTGACCCGCATGTCTGCGATTCCGACGAACGCGCATTGCAATTTGAGGTCTCATCCGCAACTTGGTTAGAACGGTCAGAACCGACAAAAATCGAGGGTATCTCGGCCAAATACTAACTTTTTTCTGAATTTTCGGTGCGGGGCAGCTGAGTGTCTGGAGCCCTGACGAACCCACCCAAGAATTTCAGGATCGGTTCATAAATAGCCGAGATTCGTTGGAAAATGTCGAATTTCTGGCTATCTTGTCTCTAAATCAAGATTCCTCGATTTTTCTGCTCGTCTGACCCGAATGTCTGCGATTCCGAAGAACGCGCATTGCAATTCGACGTCTCATCCGTAACTTGGTCAGAACGGTCAGAACCGACAAGAATCGAGGGTATCTCGGCCAAATACTAACTTTTTTCTGAATTTTCGGTGCGGGGCGGCTGAGTGTCTGGAGCCCTGACGAACCCACCCAAGAATTTCAGGATCGGTTCATAAATAGCCGAGATTCGTTGAAAAATGTCGAATTTCTGGCTATCTTGTCTCTAAATCAAGATTCCTCAATTTTTCTGCTCGTCTGACCCGAATGTCCGCGATTCCGAAGAACGCGCATTGCAATTCGACGTCTCATCCGTAACTTGGTCAGAACGGTCAGAACCGACAAGAATCGAGGGTATCTCGGCCAAATACTAACTTTTTTCTGAATTTTCGGTGCGGGGCGGCTGAGTGTCTGGAGCCCTGACGAACCCACCCAAGAATTTCAGGATCGGTTCATAAATAGCCGAGATTCGTTGAAAAATGTCGAACTTCTGGCTATCTTGTCTATAAATCAAGATTCCTCAATTTTTCTGCTCGTCTGACCCGAATGTCTGCGATTCCGAAGAACGCGCATTGCAATTCGACGTCTCATCCGTAACTTGGTCAGAACGGTCAGAACCGACAAGAATCGAGGGTATCTCGGCCAAATACTAACTTTTTTCTGAATTTTCGGTGCGGGGCGGCTGAGTGTCTGGAGCCCTGACGAACCCACCCAAGAATTTCAGGATCGGTTCATAAATAGCCGAGATTCGTTGAAAAATGTCGAATTTCTGGCTATCTTGTCTCTAAATCAAGATTCCTCAATTTTTCTGCTCATCTGACCCGCATGTCTGCGATTCCGACGAACGCGCATTGCAATTTGAGGCCTTATCCGCAACTTGGTCAGAACGGTCAGAACCGACAAGAATCGAGGGTATCTCGGCCAAATACTAACTTTTTTCTGAATTTTCGGTGCGGGGCGGCTGAGTGTCTGGAGCCCTGACGAACCCATCCAAATATTTCAGGATCGGTTGATAAATAGCCGAGATTCGTTGAAAAATGTCGAATTTCTGGCTATCTTGTCTCTAAATCAAGATTCCTCAATTTTTCTGCTCGTCTGACCCGCATGTCTGCGATTCCGACGAACGCGCATTGCAATTTGAGGTCTCATCCGCAACTTGGTTAGAACGGTCAGAACCGACAAAAATCGAGGGTATCTCGGCCAAATACTATCTTTTTTCTGAATTTTCGGTGCGGGGCAGCTGAGTGTCTGGAGCCCTGACGAACCCACCCAAGAATTTCAGGATCGGTTCATAAATAGCCGAGATTCGTTGGAAAATGTCGAATTTCTGGCTATCTTGTCTCTAAATCAAGATTCCTCGATTTTTCTGCTCGTCTGACCCGAATGTCTGCGATTCCGAAGAACGCGCATTGCAATTCGACGTCTCATCCGTAACTTGGTCAGAACGGTCAGAACCGACAAGAATCGAGGGTATCTCGGCCAAATACTAACTTTTTTCTGAATTTTCGGTGCGGGGCGGCTGAGTGTCTGGAGCCCTGACGAACCCACCCAAGAATTTCAGGATCGGTTCATAAATAGCCGAGATTCGTTGAAAAATGTCGAATTTCTGGCTATCTTGTCTCTAAATCAAGATTCCTCAATTTTTCTGCTCGTCTGACCCGAATGTCCGCGATTCCGAAGAACGCGCATTGCAATTCGACGTCTCATCCGTAACTTGGTCAGAACGGTCAGAACCGACAAGAATCGAGGGTATCTCGGCCAAATACTAACTTTTTTCTGAATTTTCGGTGCGGGGCGGCTGAGTGTCTGGAGCCCTGACGAACCCACCCAAGAATTTCAGGATCGGTTCATAAATAGCCGAGATTCGTTGAAAAATGTCGAACTTCTGGCTATCTTGTCTCTAAATCAAGATTCCTCAATTTTTCTGCTCGTCTGACCCGAATGTCTGCGATTCCGAAGAACGCGCATTGCAATTCGACGTCTCATCCGTAACTTGGTCAGAACGGTCAGAACCGACAAGAATCGAGGGTATCTCGGCCAAATACTAACTTTTTTCTGAATTTTCGGTGCGGGGCGGCTGAGTGTCTGGAGCCCTGACGAACCCACCCAAGAATTTCAGGATCGGTTAATAAATAGCCGAGATTCGTTGAAAAATGTCGAATTTCTGGCTATCTTGTCTCTAAATCAAGATTCCTCGATTTTTCTGCTCGTCTGACCCGAATGTCTGCGATTCCGAAGAACGCGCATTGCAATTCGACGTCTCATCCGTAACTTGGTCAGAACGGTCAGAACCGACAAGAATCGAGGGTATCTCAGCCAAATACTAACTTTTTCTGAATTTTCGGTGCGGGGCGGCTGAGTGTCTGGAGCCCTGACGAACCCACCCAAGAATTTCAGGATCGGTTCATAAATAGCCGAGATTCGTTGAAAAATGTCGAATTTCTGGCTATCTTGTCTCTAAATCAAGATTCCTCAATTTTTCTGCTCATCTGACCCGCATGTCTGCGATTCCGACGAACGCGCATTGCAATTTGAGGCCTCATCCGCAACTTGGTCAGAACGGTCAGAACCGACAAGAATCGAGGGTATCTCGGCCAAATACTAACTTTTTTCTGAATTTTCGGTGCGGGGCAGCTGAGTGTCTGGAGCCCTGACAAACCCGCCCAAGAATTTCAGTTTCGGTTCATAAATAGCCGAGATTCGTTGAAAAATGTCGAATTTCTGGCCATCTTGTCTCTAAATCAAGATTCCTCGATTTTTCTGCCCGTCTGACCCGAATGTCTGCGATTCCGAAGAACGCGCAGTGCAATTCGACGTCTCATCCGTAACTTGGTCAGAACGGTCAGAACCGACAAGAATCGAGGGTATCTCGGCCAAATACTAACTTTTTTCTGAATTTTCGGTGCGGGGCGGCTGAGTGTCTGGAGCCCTGACGAACCCACCCAAGAATTTCAGGATCGGTTCATAAATGGCCGAGATTCGTTGAAAAATGTCGAGTTTCTGGCTATCTTGTCTCTAAATCAAGATTCCTCAATTTTTCTGCTCGTCTGACCCGCATGTCTGCGATTCCGACAAACGCGCATTGCAATTCGACGTCTCATTCGTAACTTGGTCAGAACGGTCAGAACCGACAAGAATCGAGGGTATCTCGGCCAAATACTAACTTTTTCCTGAATTTTCGGTGCGGGGCGGCTGAGTGTCTGGAGCCCTGACGAACCCACCCAAGAATTTCAGGATCGGTTTATAAATAGCCGAGATTCGTTGAAAAATGTCGAACTTCTGGCTATCTTGTCTCTAAATCAAGATTCCTCGATTTTTCTGCTCGTCTGACCCGAATGTCCGCGATTCCGAAGAACGCGCATTGCAATTCGACGTCTCATCCGTAACTTGGTCAGAACGGTCAGAACCGACAAGAATCGAGGGTATCTCGGCCAAATACTAACTTTTTTCTGAATTTTCGGTGCGGGGCGGCTGAGTGTCTGGAGCCCTGACGAACCCACCGAAGAATTTCAGGATCGGTTCATAAATAGCCGAGATTCGTTGAAAAATGTCGAATTTCTGGCTATCTTGTCTCTAAATCAAGATTCCTCAATTTTTCTGCTCGTCTGACCCGAATGTCTGCGATTCCGAAGAACGCGCATTGCAATTCGACGTCTCATCCGTAACTTGGTCAGAACGGTCAGAACCGACAAGAATCGAGGGTATCTCGGCCAAATACTAACTTTTTTCTGAATTTTCGGTGCGGGGCGGCTGAGTGTCTGGAGCCCTGACGAACCCACCCAAGAATTTCAGGATCGGTTCATAAATGGCCGAGATTCGTTGAAAAATGTCGAATTTCTGGCTATCTTGTCTCTAAATCAAGATTCCTCAATTTTTCTGCTCGTCTGACCCGAATGTCTGCGATTCCGAAGAACGCGCATTGCAATTCGACGTCTCATCCGTAACTTGGTCAGAACGGTCAGAACCGACAAGAATCGAGGGTATCTCGGCCAAATACTAACTTTTTTCTGAATTTTCGGTGCGTGGCAGCTGAGTGTCTGGAGCCCTGACGAACCCACCCAAGAATTTCAGGATCGGTTCATAAATAGCCGAGATTCGTTAAAAAATGTCGAATTTCTGGCTATCTTGTCTCTAAATCAAGATTCCTCGATTTTTCTGCTCGTCTGACCCGAATGTCTGCGATTCCGAAGAACGCGCATTGCAATTCGACGTCTCATCCGTAACTTGGTCAGAACGGTCAGAACCGACAAGAATCGAGGGTATCTCGGCCAAATACTAACTTTTTTCTGAATTTTCGGTGCGGGGCAGCTGAGTGTCTGGAGCCCTGACGAACCCACCCAAGAATTTCAGGATCGGTTCATAAATAGCCGAGATTCGTTGAAAAATGTCAAATTTCTGGCTATCTTGTCTCTAAATCAAGATTCCTCAATTTTTCTGCTCGTCTGACCCGAATGTCTGCGATTCCGAAGAACGCGCAATGCAATTTGAGGTCTCATCCGCAACTTGGTCAGAACGGTCAGAACCGACAAGAATCGAGGGTATCTCGGCCAAATACTAACTTTTTTCTGAATTTTCGCTGCGGGGCAGCTGAGTGTCTGGAGCCCTGACGAACCCACCCAAGAATTTCAGGATCGGTTCATAAATAGCCGAGATTCGTTGAAAAATGTCGAATTTCTGGCTATCTTGTCTCTAAATCAAGATTCCTCAATTTTTCTGCTCATCTGACCCGCATGTCTGCGATTCCGACGAACGCGCATTGCAATTTGAGGTCTCATCCGCAACTTGGTCAGAACGGTCAGAACCGACAAGAATCGAGGGTATCTCGGCCAAATACTAACTTTTTTCTGAATTTTCGCTGCGGGGCAGCTGAGTGTCTGGAGCCCTGACGAACCCACCCAAGAATTTCAGGATCGGTTCATAAATAGCCGAGATTCGTTGAAAAATGTCGAATTTCTGGCTATCTTGTCTCTAAATCAAGATTCCTCAATTTTTCTGCTCATCTGACCCGCATGTCTGCGATTCCGACGAACGCGCATTGCAATTTGAGGTCTCATCCGCAACTTGGTCAGAACGGTCAGAACCGACAAGAATCGAGGGTATCTCGGCCAAATACTAACTTTTTTCTGAATTTTCGGTGCGGGGCAGCTGAGTGTCTGGAGCCCTGACGAACCCACCCAAGAATTTCAGGATCGGTTCATAAATAGCCGAGATTCGTTGAAAAATGTCGAATTTCTGGCTATCTTGTCTCTAAATCAAGATTCCTCAATTTTTCTGCTCATCTGACCCGCATGTCTGCGATTCCGACGAACGCGCATTGCAATTTGAGGTCTCATCCGCAACTTGGTCAGAACGGTCAGAACCGACAAGAATCGAGGGTATCTCGGCCAAATACTAACTTTTTTCTGAATTTTCGGTGCGGGGCAGCTGAGTGTCTGGAGCCCTGACGAACCCACCCAAGAATTTCAGGATCGGTTCATAAATAGCCGAGATTCGTTGGAAAATGTCGAATTTCTGGCTATCTTGTCTCTAAATCAAGATTCCTCGATTTTTCTGCTCGTCTGACCCGAATGTCTGCGATTCCGAAGAACGCGCATTGCAATTCGACGTCTCATCCGTAACTTGGTCAGAACGGTCAGAACCGACAAGAATCGAGGGTATCTCGGCCAAATACTAACTTTTTTCTGAATTTTCGGTGCCGAGCGGCTGAGTGTCTGGAGCCCTGACGAACCCACCCAAGAATTTCAGGATCGGTTCATAAATGGCCGAGATTCGTTGAAAAATGTCGAATTTCTGGCTATCTTGTCTCTAAATCAAGATTCCTCAATTTTTCTGCTCGTCTGACCCGAATGTCTGCGATTCCGAAGAACGCGCATTGCAATTCGACGTCTCATCCGTAACTTGGTCAGAACGGTCAGAACCGACAAGAATCGAGGGTATCTCGGCCAAATACTAACTTTTTTCTGAATTTTCGGTGCGTGGCAGCTGAGTGTCTGGAGCCCTGACGAACCCACCCAAGAATTTCAGGATCGGTTCATAAATAGGTGAGATTCGTTAAAAAATGTCGAATTTCTGGCTATCTTGTCTCTAAATCAAGATTCCTCGATTTTTCTGCTCGTCTGACCCGAATGTCTGCGATTCCGAAGAACGCGCATTGCAATTCGACGTCTCATCCGTAACTTGGTCAGAACGGTCAGAACCGACAAGAATCGAGGGTATCTCGGCCAAATACTAACTTTTTTCTGAATTTTCGGTGCGGGGCGGCTGAGTGTCTGGAGCCCTGACGAACCCACCCAAGAATTTCAGGATCGGTTCATAAATGGCCGAGATTCGTTGAAAAATGTCGAATTTCTGGCTATCTTGTCTCTAAATCAAGATTCCTCGATTTTTCTGCTCGTCTGACCCGAATGTCTGCGATTCCGAAGAACGCGCATTGCAATTCGACGTCTCATCCGTAACTTGGTCAGAACGGTCAGAACCGACAAGAATCGAGGGTATCTCAGCCGAATACTAACTTTTTTCTGAATTTTCGGTGCGGGGCGGCTGAGTGTCTGGAGCCCTGACGAACCCACCCAAGAATTTCAGGATCGGTTCATAAATAGCCGAGATTCGTTGAAAAATGTCGAATTTCTGGCTATCTTGTCTCTAAATCAAGATTCCTCAATTTTTCTGCTCATCTGACCCGCATGTCTGCGATTCCGACGAACGCGCATTGCAATTTGAGGCCTTATCCGCAACTTGGTCAGAACGGTCAGAACCGACAAGAATCGAGGGTATCTCGGCCAAATACTAACTTTTTTCTGAATTTTCGGTGCGGGGCGGCTGAGTGTCTGGAGCCCTGACGAACCCATCCAAATATTTCAGGATCGGTTGATAAATAGCCGAGATTCGTTGAAAAATGTCGAATTTCTGGCTATCTTGTCTCTAAATCAAGATTCCTCAATTTTTCTGCTCGTCTGACCCGCATGTCTGCGATTCCGACGAACGCGCATTGCAATTTGAGGTCTCATCCGCAACTTGGTTAGAACGGTCAGAACCGACAAAAATCGAGGGTATCTCGGCCAAATACTAACTTTTTTCTGAATTTTCGGTGCGGGGCAGCTGAGTGTCTGGAGCCCTGACGAACCCACCCAAGAATTTCAGGATCGGTTCATAAATAGCCGAGATTCGTTGGAAAATGTCGAATTTCTGGCTATCTTGTCTCTAAATCAAGATTCCTCGATTTTTCTGCTCGTCTGACCCGAATGTCTGCGATTCCGAAGAACGCGCATTGCAATTCGACGTCTCATCCGTAACTTGGTCAGAACGGTCAGAACCGACAAGAATCGAGGGTATCTCGGCCAAATACTAACTTTTTTCTGAATTTTCGGTGCGGGGCGGCTGAGTGTCTGGAGCCCTGACGAACCCACCCAAGAATTTCAGGATCGGTTCATAAATAGCCGAGATTCGTTGAAAAATGTCGAATTTCTGGCTATCTTGTCTCTAAATCAAGATTCCTCAATTTTTCTGCTCGTCTGACCCGAATGTCCGCGATTCCGAAGAACGCGCATTGCAATTCGACGTCTCATCCGTAACTTGGTCAGAACGGTCAGAACCGACAAGAATCGAGGGTATCTCGGCCAAATACTAACTTTTTTCTGAATTTTCGGTGCGGGGCGGCTGAGTGTCTGGAGCCCTGACGAACCCACCCAAGAATTTCAGGATCGGTTCATAAATAGCCGAGATTCGTTGAAAAATGTCGAACTTCTGGCTATCTTGTCTCTAAATCAAGATTCCTCAATTTTTCTGCTCGTCTGACCCGAATGTCTGCGATTCCGGAGAACGCGCATTGCAATTCGACGTCTCATCCGTAACTTGGTCAGAACGGTCAGAACCGACAAGAATCGAGGGTATCTCGGCCAAATACTAACTTTTTTCTGAATTTTCGGTGCGGGGCGGCTGAGTGTCTGGAGCCCTGACGAACCCACCCAAGAATTTCAGGATCGGTTAATAAATAGCCGAGATTCGTTGAAAAATGTCGAATTTCTGGCTATCTTGTCTCTAAATCAAGATTCCTCGATTTTTCTGCTCGTCTGACCCGAATGTCTGCGATTCCGAAGAACGCGCATTGCAATTCGACGTCTCATCCGTAACTTGGTCAGAACGGTCAGAACCGACAAGAATCGAGGGTATCTCAGCCAAATACTAACTTTTTCTGAATTTTCGGTGCGGGGCGGCTGAGTGTCTGGAGCCCTGACGAACCCACCCAAGAATTTCAGGATCGGTTCATAAATAGCCGAGATTCGTTGAAAAATGTCGAATTTCTGGCTATCTTGTCTCTAAATCAAGATTCCTCAATTTTTCTGCTCATCTGACCCGCATGTCTGCGATTCCGACGAACGCGCATTGCAATTTGAGGCCTCATCCGCAACTTGGTCAGAACGGTCAGAACCGACAAGAATCGAGGGTATCTCGGCCAAATACTAACTTTTTTCTGAATTTTCGGTGCGGGGCAGCTGAGTGTCTGGAGCCCTGACAAACCCGCCCAAGAATTTCAGTTTCGGTTCATAAATAGCCGAGATTCGTTGAAAAATGTCGAATTTCTGGCCATCTTGTCTCTAAATCAAGATTCCTCGATTTTTCTGCCCGTCTGACCCGAATGTCTGCGATTCCGAAGAACGCGCAGTGCAATTCGACGTCTCATCCGTAACTTGGTCAGAACGGTCAGAACCGACAAGAATCGAGGGTATCTCGGCCAAATACTAACTTTTTTCTGAATTTTCGGTGCGGGGCGGCTGAGTGTCTGGAGCCCTGACGAACCCACCCAAGAATTTCAGGATCGGTTCATAAATGGCCGAGATTCGTTGAAAAATGTCGAGTTTCTGGCTATCTTGTCTCTAAATCAAGATTCCTCAATTTTTCTGCTCGTCTGACCCGCATGTCTGCGATTCCGACAAACGCGCATTGCAATTCGACGTCTCATCCGTAACTTGGTCAGAACGGTCAGAACCGACAAGAATCGAGGGTATCTCGGCCAAATACTAACTTTTTTCTGAATTTTCGGTGCGTGGCAGCTGAGTGTCTGGAGCCCTGACGAACCCACCCAAGAATTTCAGGATCGGTTCATAAATAGGTGAGATTCGTTAAAAAATGTCGAATTTCTGGCTATCTTGTCTCTAAATCAAGATTCCTCGATTTTTCTGCTCGTCTGACCCGAATGTCTGCGATTCCGAAGAACGCGCATTGCAATTCGACGTCTCATCCGTAACTTGGTCAGAACGGTCAGAACCGACAAGAATCGAGGGTATCTCGGCCAAATACTAACTTTTTTCTGAATTTTCGGTGCGGGGCGGCTGAGTGTCTGGAGCCCTGACGAACCCACCCAAGAATTTCAGGATCGGTTCATAAATGGCCGAGATTCGTTGAAAAATGTCGAATTTCTGGCTATCTTGTCTCTAAATCAAGATTCCTCGATTTTTCTGCTCGTCTGACCCGAATGTCTGCGATTCCGAAGAACGCGCATTGCAATTCGACGTCTCATCCGTAACTTGGTCAGAACGGTCAGAACCGACAAGAATCGAGGGTATCTCAGCCGAATACTAACTTTTTTCTGAATTTTCGGTGCGGGGCGGCTGAGTGTCTGGAGCCCTGACGAACCCACCCAAGAATTTCAGGATCGGTTCATAAATAGCCGAGATTCGTTGAAAAATGTCGAATTTCTGGCTATCTTGTCTCTAAATCAAGATTCCTCAATTTTTCTGCTCATCTGACCCGCATGTCTGCGATTCCGACGAACGCGCATTGCAATTTGAGGCCTTATCCGCAACTTGGTCAGAACGGTCAGAACCGACAAGAATCGAGGGTATCTCGGCCAAATACTAACTTTTTTCTGAATTTTCGGTGCGGGGCGGCTGAGTGTCTGGAGCCCTGACGAACCCATCCAAATATTTCAGGATCGGTTGATAAATAGCCGAGATTCGTTGAAAAATGTCGAATTTCTGGCTATCTTGTCTCTAAATCAAGATTCCTCAATTTTTCTGCTCGTCTGACCCGCATGTCTGCGATTCCGACGAACGCGCATTGCAATTTGAGGTCTCATCCGCAACTTGGTTAGAACGGTCAGAACCGACAAAAATCGAGGGTATCTCGGCCAAATACTAACTTTTTTCTGAATTTTCGGTGCGGGGCAGCTGAGTGTCTGGAGCCCTGACGAACCCACCCAAGAATTTCAGGATCGGTTCATAAATAGCCGAGATTCGTTGGAAAATGTCGAATTTCTGGCTATCTTGTCTCTAAATCAAGATTCCTCGATTTTTCTGCTCGTCTGACCCGAATGTCTGCGATTCCGAAGAACGCGCATTGCAATTCGACGTCTCATCCGTAACTTGGTCAGAACGGTCAGAACCGACAAGAATCGAGGGTATCTCGGCCAAATACTAACTTTTTTCTGAATTTTCGGTGCGGGGCGGCTGAGTGTCTGGAGCCCTGACGAACCCACCCAAGAATTTCAGGATCGGTTCATAAATAGCCGAGATTCGTTGAAAAATGTCGAATTTCTGGCTATCTTGTCTCTAAATCAAGATTCCTCAATTTTTCTGCTCGTCTGACCCGAATGTCCGCGATTCCGAAGAACGCGCATTGCAATTCGACGTCTCATCCGTAACTTGGTCAGAACGGTCAGAACCGACAAGAATCGAGGGTATCTCGGCCAAATACTAACTTTTTTCTGAATTTTCGGTGCGGGGCGGCTGAGTGTCTGGAGCCCTGACGAACCCACCCAAGAATTTCAGGATCGGTTCATAAATAGCCGAGATTCGTTGAAAAATGTCGAACTTCTGGCTATCTTGTCTCTAAATCAAGATTCCTCAATTTTTCTGCTCGTCTGACCCGAATGTCCGCGATTCCGAAGAACGCGCATTGCAATTCGACGTCTCATCCGTAACTTGGTCAGAACGGTCAGAACCGACAAGAATCGAGGGTATCTCGGCCAAATACTAACTTTTTTCTGAATTTTCGGTGCGGGGCGGCTGAGTGTCTGGAGCCCTGACGAACCCACCCAAGAATTTCAGGATCGGTTCATAAATAGCCGAGATTCGTTGAAAAATGTCGAACTTCTGGCTATCTTGTCTCTAAATCAAGATTCCTCAATTTTTCTGCTCGTCTGACCCGAATGTCTGCGATTCCGGAGAACGCGCATTGCAATTCGACGTCTCATCCGTAACTTGGTCAGAACGGTCAGAACCGACAAGAATCGAGGGTATCTCGGCCAAATACTAACTTTTTTCTGAATTTTCGGTGCGGGGCGGCTGAGTGTCTGGAGCCCTGACGAACCCACCCAAGAATTTCAGGATCGGTTAATAAATAGCCGAGATTCGTTGAAAAATGTCGAATTTCTGGCTATCTTGTCTCTAAATCAAGATTCCTCGATTTTTCTGCTCGTCTGACCCGAATGTCTGCGATTCCGAAGAACGCGCATTGCAATTCGACGTCTCATCCGTAACTTGGTCAGAACGGTCAGAACCGACAAGAATCGAGGGTATCTCAGCCAAATACTAACTTTTTCTGAATTTTCGGTGCGGGGCGGCTGAGTGTCTGGAGCCCTGACGAACCCACCCAAGAATTTCAGGATCGGTTCATAAATAGCCGAGATTCGTTGAAAAATGTCGAATTTCTGGCTATCTTGTCTCTAAATCAAGATTCCTCAATTTTTCTGCTCATCTGACCCGCATGTCTGCGATTCCGACGAACGCGCATTGCAATTTGAGGCCTCATCCGCAACTTGGTCAGAACGGTCAGAACCGACAAGAATCGAGGGTATCTCGGCCAAATACTAACTTTTTTCTGAATTTTCGGTGCGGGGCAGCTGAGTGTCTGGAGCCCTGACAAACCCGCCCAAGAATTTCAGTTTCGGTTCATAAATAGCCGAGATTCGTTGAAAAATGTCGAATTTCTGGCCATCTTGTCTCTAAATCAAGATTCCTCGATTTTTCTGCCCGTCTGACCCGAATGTCTGCGATTCCGAAGAACGCGCAGTGCAATTCGACGTCTCATCCGTAACTTGGTCAGAACGGTCAGAACCGACAAGAATCGAGGGTATCTCGGCCAAATACTAACTTTTTTCTGAATTTTCGGTGCGGGGCGGCTGAGTGTCTGGAGCCCTGACGAACCCACCCAAGAATTTCAGGATCGGTTCATAAATGGCCGAGATTCGTTGAAAAATGTCGAGTTTCTGGCTATCTTGTCTCTAAATCAAGATTCCTCAATTTTTCTGCTCGTCTGACCCGCATGTCTGCGATTCCGACAAACGCGCATTGCAATTCGACGTCTCATCCGTAACTTGGTCAGAACGGTCAGAACCGACAAGAATCGAGGGTATCTCGGCCAAATACTAACTTTTTTCTGAATTTTCGGTGCGTGGCAGCTGAGTGTCTGGAGCCCTGACGAACCCACCCAAGAATTTCAGGATCGGTTCATAAATAGGTGAGATTCGTTAAAAAATGTCGAATTTCTGGCTATCTTGTCTCTAAATCAAGATTCCTCGATTTTTCTGCTCGTCTGACCCGAATGTCTGCGATTCCGAAGAACGCGCATTGCAATTCGACGTCTCATCCGTAACTTGGTCAGAACGGTCAGAACCGACAAGAATCGAGGGTATCTCGGCCAAATACTAACTTTTTTCTGAATTTTCGGTGCGGGGCGGCTGAGTGTCTGGAGCCCTGACGAACCCACCCAAGAATTTCAGGATCGGTTCATAAATGGCCGAGATTCGTTGAAAAATGTCGAATTTCTGGCTATCTTGTCTCTAAATCAAGATTCCTCGATTTTTCTGCTCGTCTGACCCGAATGTCTGCGATTCCGAAGAACGCGCATTGCAATTCGACGTCTCATCCGTAACTTGGTCAGAACGGTCAGAACCGACAAGAATCGAGGGTATCTCAGCCGAATACTAACTTTTTTCTGAATTTTCGGTGCGGGGCGGCTGAGTGTCTGGAGCCCTGACGAACCCACCCAAGAATTTCAGGATCGGTTCATAAATAGCCGAGATTCGTTGAAAAATGTCGAATTTCTGGCTATCTTGTCTCTAAATCAAGATTCCTCAATTTTTCTGCTCATCTGACCCGCATGTCTGCGATTCCGACGAACGCGCATTGCAATTTGAGGCCTTATCCGCAACTTGGTCAGAACGGTCAGAACCGACAAGAATCGAGGGTATCTCGGCCAAATACTAACTTTTTTCTGAATTTTCGGTGCGGGGCGGCTGAGTGTCTGGAGCCCTGACGAACCCATCCAAATATTTCAGGATCGGTTGATAAATAGCCGAGATTCGTTGAAAAATGTCGAATTTCTGGCTATCTTGTCTCTAAATCAAGATTCCTCAATTTTTCTGCTCGTCTGACCCGCATGTCTGCGATTCCGACGAACGCGCATTGCAATTTGAGGTCTCATCCGCAACTTGGTTAGAACGGTCAGAACCGACAAAAATCGAGGGTATCTCGGCCAAATACTAACTTTTTTCTGAATTTTCGGTGCGGGGCAGCTGAGTGTCTGGAGCCCTGACGAACCCACCCAAGAATTTCAGGATCGGTTCATAAATAGCCGAGATTCGTTGGAAAATGTCGAATTTCTGGCTATCTTGTCTCTAAATCAAGATTCCTCGATTTTTCTGCTCGTCTGACCCGAATGTCTGCGATTCCGAAGAACGCGCATTGCAATTCGACGTCTCATCCGTAACTTGGTCAGAACGGTCAGAACCGACAAGAATCGAGGGTATCTCGGCCAAATACTAACTTTTTTCTGAATTTTCGGTGCGGGGCGGCTGAGTGTCTGGAGCCCTGACGAACCCACCCAAGAATTTCAGGATCGGTTCATAAATAGCCGAGATTCGTTGAAAAATGTCGAATTTCTGGCTATCTTGTCTCTAAATCAAGATTCCTCAATTTTTCTGCTCGTCTGACCCGAATGTCCGCGATTCCGAAGAACGCGCATTGCAATTCGACGTCTCATCCGTAACTTGGTCAGAACGGTCAGAACCGACAAGAATCGAGGGTATCTCGGCCAAATACTAACTTTTTTCTGAATTTTCGGTGCGGGGCGGCTGAGTGTCTGGAGCCCTGACGAACCCACCCAAGAATTTCAGGATCGGTTCATAAATAGCCGAGATTCGTTGAAAAATGTCGAACTTCTGGCTATCTTGTCTCTAAATCAAGATTCCTCAATTTTTCTGCTCGTCTGACCCGAATGTCTGCGATTCCGGAGAACGCGCATTGCAATTCGACGTCTCATCCGTAACTTGGTCAGAACGGTCAGAACCGACAAGAATCGAGGGTATCTCGGCCAAATACTAACTTTTTTCTGAATTTTCGGTGCGGGGCGGCTGAGTGTCTGGAGCCCTGACGAACCCACCCAAGAATTTCAGGATCGGTTAATAAATAGCCGAGATTCGTTGAAAAATGTCGAATTTCTGGCTATCTTGTCTCTAAATCAAGATTCCTCGATTTTTCTGCTCGTCTGACCCGAATGTCTGCGATTCCGAAGAACGCGCATTGCAATTCGACGTCTCATCCGTAACTTGGTCAGAACGGTCAGAACCGACAAGAATCGAGGGTATCTCAGCCAAATACTAACTTTTTCTGAATTTTCGGTGCGGGGCGGCTGAGTGTCTGGAGCCCTGACGAACCCACCCAAGAATTTCAGGATCGGTTCATAAATAGCCGAGATTCGTTGAAAAATGTCGAATTTCTGGCTATCTTGTCTCTAAATCAAGATTCCTCAATTTTTCTGCTCATCTGACCCGCATGTCTGCGATTCCGACGAACGCGCATTGCAATTTGAGGCCTCATCCGCAACTTGGTCAGAACGGTCAGAACCGACAAGAATCGAGGGTATCTCGGCCAAATACTAACTTTTTTCTGAATTTTCGGTGCGGGGCAGCTGAGTGTCTGGAGCCCTGACAAACCCGCCCAAGAATTTCAGTTTCGGTTCATAAATAGCCGAGATTCGTTGAAAAATGTCGAATTTCTGGCCATCTTGTCTCTAAATCAAGATTCCTCGATTTTTCTGCCCGTCTGACCCGAATGTCTGCGATTCCGAAGAACGCGCAGTGCAATTCGACGTCTCATCCGTAACTTGGTCAGAACGGTCAGAACCGACAAGAATCGAGGGTATCTCGGCCAAATACTAACTTTTTTCTGAATTTTCGGTGCGGGGCGGCTGAGTGTCTGGAGCCCTGACGAACCCACCCAAGAATTTCAGGATCGGTTCATAAATGGCCGAGATTCGTTGAAAAATGTCGAGTTTCTGGCTATCTTGTCTCTAAATCAAGATTCCTCAATTTTTCTGCTCGTCTGACCCGCATGTCTGCGATTCCGACAAACGCGCATTGCAATTCGACGTCTCATCCGTAACTTGGTCAGAACGGTCAGAACCGACAAGAATCGAGGGTATCTCGGCCAAATACTAACTTTTTCCTGAATTTTCGGTGCGGGGCGGCTGAGTGTCTGGAGCCCTGACGAACCCACCCAAGAATTTCAGGATCGGTTTATAAATAGCCGAGATTCGTTGAAAAATGTCGAATTTCTGGCTATCTTGTCTCTAAATCAAGATTCCTCGATTTTTCTGCTCGTCTGACCCGAATGTCCGCGATTCCGAAGAACGCGCATTGCAATTCGACGTCTCATCCGTAACTTGGTCAGAACGGTCAGAACCGACAAGAATCGAGGGTATCTCGGCCAAATACTAACTTTTTTCTGAATTTTCGGTGCGGGGCGGCTGAGTGTCTGGAGCCCTGACGAACCCACCGAAGAATTTCAGGATCGGTTCATAAATAGCCGAGATTCGTTGAAAAATGTCGAATTTCTGGCTATCTTGTCTCTAAATCAAGATTCCTCAATTTTTCTGCTCGTCTGACCCGAATGTCTGCGATTCCGAAGAACGCGCATTGCAATTCGACGTCTCATCCGTAACTTGGTCAGAACGGTCAGAACCGACAAGAATCGAGGGTATCTCGGCCAAATACTAACTTTTTTCTGAATTTTCGGTGCGGGGCGGCTGAGTGTCTGGAGCCCTGACGAACCCACCCAAGAATTTCAGGATCGGTTCATAAATGGCCGAGATTCGTTGAAAAATGTCGAATTTCTGGCTATCTTGTCTCTAAATCAAGATTCCTCAATTTTTCTGCTCGTCTGACCCGAATGTCTGCGATTCCGAAGAACGCGCATTGCAATTCGACGTCTCATCCGTAACTTGGTCAGAACGGTCAGAACCGACAAGAATCGAGGGTATCTCGGCCAAATACTAACTTTTTTCTGAATTTTCGGTGCGTGGCAGCTGAGTGTCTGGAGCCCTGACGAACCCACCCAAGAATTTCAGGATCGGTTCATAAATAGCCGAGATTCGTTAAAAAATGTCGAATTTCTGGCTATCTTGTCTCTAAATCAAGATTCCTCGATTTTTCTGCTCGTCTGACCCGAATGTCTGCGATTCCGAAGAACGCGCATTGCAATTCGACGTCTCATCCGTAACTTGGTCAGAACGGTCAGAACCGACAAGAATCGAGGGTATCTCGGCCAAATACTAACTTTTTTCTGAATTTTCGGTGCGGGGCAGCTGAGTGTCTGGAGCCCTGACGAACCCACCCAAGAATTTCAGGATCGGTTCATAAATAGCCGAGATTCGTTGAAAAATGTCAAATTTCTGGTTATCTTGTCTCTAAATCAAGATTCCTCAATTTTTCTGCTCGTCTGACCCGAATGTCTGCGATTCCGAAGAACGCGCAATGCAATTTGAGGTCTCATCCGCAACTTGGTCAGAACGGTCAGAACCGACAAGAATCGAGGGTATCTCGGCCAAATACTAACTTTTTTCTGAATTTTCGCTGCGGGGCAGCTGAGTGTCTGGAGCCCTGACGAACCCACCCAAGAATTTCAGGATCGGTTCATAAATAGCCGAGATTCGTTGAAAAATGTCGAATTTCTGGCTATCTTGTCTCTAAATCAAGATTCCTCGATTTCTCTGCTCGTCTGACCCGAATGTCTGCGATTCCGAAGAACGCGCATTGCAATTCGACGTCTCATCCGTAACTTGGTCAGAACGGTCAGAACCGACAAGAATCGAGGGTATCTCGGCCAAATACTAACTTTTTTCTGAATTTTCGGTGCGGGGCGGCTGAGTGTCTGGAGCCCTGACGAACCCACCCAAGAATTTCAGGATCGGTTCATAAATGGCCGAGATTCGTTGAAAAATGTCGAATTTCTGGCTATCTTGTCTCTAAATCAAGATTCCTCAATTTTTCTGCTCGTCTGACCCGAATGTCTGCGATTCCGAAGAACGCGCATTGCAATTCGACGTCTCATCCGTAACTTGGTCAGAACGGTCAGAACCGACAAGAATCGAGGGTATCTCGGCCAAATACTAACTTTTTTCTGAATTTTCGGTGCGTGGCAGCTGAGTGTCTGGAGCCCTGACGAACCCACCCAAGAATTTCAGGATCGGTTCATAAATAGCCGAGATTCGTTAAAAAATGTCGAATTTCTGGCTATCTTGTCTCTAAATCAAGATTCCTCGATTTTTCTGCTCGTCTGACCCGAATGTCTGCGATTCCGAAGAACGCGCATTGCAATTCGACGTCTCATCCGTAACTTGGTCAGAACGGTCAGAACCGACAAGAATCGAGGGTATCTCGGCCAAATACTAACTTTTTTCTGAATTTTCGGTGCGGGGCAGCTGAGTGTCTGGAGCCCTGACGAACCCACCCAAGAATTTCAGGATCGGTTCATAAATAGCCGAGATTCGTTGAAAAATGTCAAATTTCTGGTTATCTTGTCTCTAAATCAAGATTCCTCAATTTTTCTGCTCGTCTGACCCGAATGTCTGCGATTCCGAAGAACGCGCAATGCAATTTGAGGTCTCATCCGCAACTTGGTCAGAACGGTCAGAACCGACAAGAATCGAGGGTATCTCGGCCAAATACTAACTTTTTTCTGAATTTTCGCTGCGGGGCAGCTGAGTGTCTGGAGCCCTGACGAACCCACCCAAGAATTTCAGGATCGGTTCATAAATAGCCGAGATTCGTTGAAAAATGTCGAATTTCTGGCTATCTTGTCTCTAAATCAAGATTCCTCAATTTTTCTGCTCATCTGACCCGCATGTCTGCGATTCCGACGAACGCGCATTGCAATTTGAGGTCTCATCCGCAACTTGGTCAGAACGGTCAGAACCGACAAGAATCGAGGGTATCTCGGCCAAATACTAACTTTTTTCTGAATTTTCGCTGCGGGGCAGCTGAGTGTCTGGAGCCCTGACGAACCCACCCAAGAATTTCAGGATCGGTTCATAAATAGCCGAGATTCGTTGAAAAATGTCGAATTTCTGGCTATCTTGTCTCTAAATCAAGATTCCTCAATTTTTCTGCTCATCTGACCCGCATGTCTGCGATTCCGACGAACGCGCATTGCAATTTGAGGTCTCATCCGCAACTTGGTCAGAACGGTCAGAACCGACAAGAATCGAGGGTATCTCGGCCAAATACTAACTTTTTTCTGAATTTTCGGTGCGGGGCAGCTGAGTGTCTGGAGCCCTGACGAACCCACCCAAGAATTTCAGGATCGGTTCATAAATAGCCGAGATTCGTTGAAAAATGTCGAATTTCTGGCTATCTTGTCTCTAAATCAAGATTCCTCAATTTTTCTGCTCATCTGACCCGCATGTCTGCGATTCCGACGAACGCGCATTGCAATTTGAGGTCTCATCCGCAACTTGGTCAGAACGGTCAGAACCGACAAGAATCGAGGGTATCTCGGCCAAATACTAACTTTTTTCTGAATTTTCGGTGCGGGGCAGCTGAGTGTCTGGAGCCCTGACGAACCCACCCAAGAATTTCAGGATCGGTTCATAAATAGCCGAGATTCGTTGGAAAATGTCGAATTTCTGGCTATCTTGTCTCTAAATCAAGATTCCTCGATTTTTCTGCTCGTCTGACCCGAATGTCTGCGATTCCGAAGAACGCGCATTGCAATTCGACGTCTCAGCCGTAACTTGGTCAGAACGGTCAGAACCGACAAGAATCGAGGGTATCTCGGCCAAATACTAACTTTTTTCTGAATTTTCGGTGCCGAGCGGCTGAGTGTCTGGAGCCCTGACGAACCCACCCAAGAATTTCAGGATCGGTTCATAAATGGCCGAGATTCGTTGAAAAATGTCGAATTTCTGGCTATCTTGTCTCTAAATCAAGATTCCTCAATTTTTCTGCTCGTCTGACCCGAATGTCTGCGATTCCGAAGAACGCGCATTGCAATTCGACGTCTCATCCGTAACTTGGTCAGAACGGTCAGAACCGACAAGAATCGAGGGTATCTCGGCCAAATACTAACTTTTTTCTGAATTTTCGGTGCGTGGCAGCTGAGTGTCTGGAGCCCTGACGAACCCACCCAAGAATTTCAGGATCGGTTCATAAATAGGTGAGATTCGTTAAAAAATGTCGAATTTCTGGCTATCTTGTCTCTAAATCAAGATTCCTCGATTTTTCTGCTCGTCTGACCCGAATGTCTGCGATTCCGAAGAACGCGCATTGCAATTCGACGTCTCATCCGTAACTTGGTCAGAACGGTCAGAACCGACAAGAATCGAGGGTATCTCGGCCAAATACTAACTTTTTTCTGAATTTTCGGTGCGGGGCAGCTGAGTGTCTGGAGCCCTGACGAACCCACCCAAGAATTTCAGGATCGGTTCATAAATAGCCGAGATTCGTTGAAAAATGTCGAATTTCTGGCTATCTTGTCTCTAAATCAAGATTCCTCGATTTTTCTGCTCGTCTGACCCGAATGTCTGCGATTCCGAAGAACGCGCAATGCAATTTGAGGTCTCATCCGCAACTTGGTCAGAACGGTCAGAACCGACAAGAATCGAGGGTATCTCGGCCAAATACTAACTTTTTTCTGAATTTTCGCTGCGGGGCAGCTGAGTGTCTGGAGCCCTGACGAACCCACCCAAGAATTTCAGGATCGGTTCATAAATAGCCGAGATTCGTTGAAAAATGTCGAATTTCTGGCTATCTTGTCTCTAAATCAAGATTCCTCAATTTTTCTGCTCATCTGACCCGCATGTCTGCGATTCCGACGAACGCGCATTGCAATTTGAGGTCTCATCCGCAACTTGGTCAGAACGGTCAGAACCGACAAGAATCGAGGGTATCTCGGCCAAATACTAACTTTTTTCTGAATTTTCGGTGCGGGGCAGCTGAGTGTCTGGAGCCCTGACGAACCCACCCAAGAATTTCAGGATCGGTTCATAAATAGCCGAGATTCGTTGGAAAATGTCGAATTTCTGGCTATCTTGTCTCTAAATCAAGATTCCTCGATTTTTCTGCTCGTCTGACCCGAATGTCTGCGATTCCGAAGAACGCGCATTGCAATTCGACGTCTCATCCGTAACTTGGTCAGAACGGTCAGAACCGACAAGAATCGAGGGTATCTCGGCCAAATACTAACTTTTTCCTGATTTTTCGGTGCGGGGCGGCTGAGTGTCTGGAGCCCTGACGAACCCACCCAAGAATTTCAGGATCGGTTCATAAATAGCCGAGATTCGTTGAAAAATGTCGAATTTCTGGCTATCTTGTCTCTAAATCAAGATTCCTCAATTTTTCTGCTCGTCTGACCCGAATGTCTGCGATTCCGATGAACGCGCATTGCAATTCGACGTCTCATCCGTAACTTGGTCAGAACGGTCAGAACCGACAAGAATCGAGGGTATCTCGGCCAAATACTAACTTTTTTCTGAATTTTCGGTGCGGGGCGGCTGAGTGTCTGGAGCCCTGACGAACCCACCCAAGAATTTCAGGATCGGTTCATAAATAGCCGAGATTCGTTGAAAAATGTCGAACTTCTGGCTATCTTGTCTCTAAATCAAGATTCCTCAATTTTTCTGCTCGTCTGACCCGAATGTCTGCGATTCCGAAGAACGCGCATTGCAATTCGACGTCTCATCCGTAACTTGGTCAGAACGGTCAGAACCGACAAGAATCGAGGGTATCTCGGCCAGTTACTAACTTTTTTCTGAATTTTTGGTGCGGGGCGGCTGAGTGTCTGGAGCCCTGACGAACCCACCCAAGAATTTCAGGATCGGTTCATAAATGGCCGAGATTCGTTGAAAAATGTCGAATTTCTGGCTATCTTGTCTCTAAATCAAGATTCCTCAATTTTTCTGCTCGTCTGACCCGAATGTCTGCGATTCCGAAGAACGCGCATTGCAATTCGACGTCTCATCCGTAACTTGGTCAGAACGGTCAGAACCGACAAGAATCGAGGGTATCTCGGCCAAATACTAACTTTTTTCTGAATTTTCGGTGCGTGGCAGCTGAGTGTCTGGAGCCCTGACGAACCCACCCAAGAATTTCAGGATCGGTTCATAAATAGCCGAGATTCGTTAAAAAATGTCGAATTTCTGGCTATCTTGTCTCTAAATCAAGATTCCTCGATTTTTCTGCTCGTCTGACCCGAATGTCTGCGATTCCGAAGAACGCGCATTGCAATTCGACGTCTCATCCGTAACTTGGTCAGAACGGTCAGAACCGACAAGAATCGAGGGTATCTCGGCCAAATACTAACTTTTTGCTGAATTTTCGGTGCGGGGCAGCTGAGTGTCTGGAGCCCTGACGAACCCACCCAAGAATTTCAGGATCGGTTCATAAATAGCCGAGATTCGTTGAAAAATGTCGAATTTCTGGCTATCTTGTCTCTAAATCAAGATTCCTCGATTTTTCTGCTCGTCTGACCCGAATGTCTGCGATTCCGAAGAACGCGCAATGCAATTTGAGGTCTCATCCGCAACTTGGTCAGAACGGTCAGAACCGACAAGAATCGAGGGTATCTCGGCCAAATACTAACTTTTTTCTGAATTTTCGCTGCGGGGCAGCTGATTGTCTGAAGCCCTGACGAACCCACCCAAGAATTTCAGGATCGGTTCATAAATAGCCGAGATTCGTTGAAAAATGTCGAATTTCTGGCTATCTTGTCTCTAAATCAAGATTCCTCAATTTTTCTGCTCATCTGACCCGCATGTCTGCGATTCCGACGAACGCGCATTGCAATTTGAGGTCTCATCCGCAACTTGGTCAGAACGGTCAGAACCGACAAGAATCGAGGGTATCTCGGCCAAATACTAACTTTTTTCTGAATTTTCGGTGCGGGGCAGCTGAGTGTCTGGAGCCCTGACGAACCCACCCAAGAATTTCAGGATCGGTTCATAAATAGCCGAGATTCGTTGGAAAATGTCGAATTTCTGGCTATCTTGTCTCTAAATCAAGATTCCTCGATTTTTCTGCTCGTCTGACCCGAATGTCTGCGATTCCGAAGAACGCGCATTGCAATTCGACGTCTCATCCGTAACTTGGTCAGAACGGTCAGAACCGACAAGAATCGAGGGTATCTCGGCCAAATACTAACTTTTTCCTGATTTTTCGGTGCGGGGCGGCTGAGTGTCTGGAGCCCTGACGAACCCACCCAAGAATTTCAGGATCGGTTCATAAATAGCCGAGATTCGTTGAAAAATGTCGAATTTCTGGCTATCTTGTCTCTAAATCAAGATTCCTCAATTTTTCTGCTCGTCTGACCCGAATGTCTGCGATTCCGATGAACGCGCATTGCAATTCGACGTCTCATCCGTAACTTGGTCAGAACGGTCAGAACCGACAAGAATCGAGGGTATCTCGGCCAAATACTAACTTTTTTCTGAATTTTTTGTGCGGGGCGGCTGAGTGTCTGGAGCCCTGACGAACCCACCCAAGAATTTCAGGATCGGTTCATAAATAGCCGAGATTCGTTGAAAAATGTCGAACTTCTGGCTATCTTGTCTCTAAATCAAGATTCCTCAATTTTTCTGCTCATCTGACCCGCATGTCTGCGATTCCGACGAACGCGCATTGCAATTTGAGGTCTCATCCGCAACTTGGTCAGAACGGTCAGAACCGACAAGAATCGAGGGTATCTCGGCCAAATACTAACTTTTTTCTGAATTTTCGGTGCGGGGCAGCTGAGTGTCTGGAGCCCTGACGAACCCACCCAAGAATTTCAGGATCGGTTCATAAATAGCCGAGATTCGTTGGAAAATGTCGAATTTCTGGCTATCTTGTCTCTAAATCAAGATTCCTCGATTTTTCTGCTCGTCTGACCCGAATGTCTGCGATTCCGAAGAACGCGCATTGCAATTCGACGTCTCAGCCGTAACTTGGTCAGAACGGTCAGAACCGACAAGAATCGAGGGTATCTCGGCCAAATACTAACTTTTTTCTGAATTTTCGGTGCCGAGCGGCTGAGTGTCTGGAGCCCTGACGAACCCACCCAAGAATTTCAGGATCGGTTCATAAATGGCCGAGATTCGTTGAAAAATGTCGAATTTCTGGCTATCTTGTCTCTAAATCAAGATTCCTCAATTTTTCTGCTCGTCTGACCCGAATGTCTGCGATTCCGAAGAACGCGCATTGCAATTCGACGTCTCATCCGTAACTTGGTCAGAACGGTCAGAACCGACAAGAATCGAGGGTATCTCGGCCAAATACTAACTTTTTTCTGAATTTTCGGTGCGTGGCAGCTGAGTGTCTGGAGCCCTGACGAACCCACCCAAGAATTTCAGGATCGGTTCATAAATAGGTGAGATTCGTTAAAAAATGTCGAATTTCTGGCTATCTTGTCTCTAAATCAAGATTCCTCGATTTTTCTGCTCGTCTGACCCGAATGTCTGCGATTCCGAAGAACGCGCATTGCAATTCGACGTCTCATCCGTAACTTGGTCAGAACGGTCAGAACCGACAAGAATCGAGGGTATCTCGGCCAAATACTAACTTTTTTCTGAATTTTCGGTGCGGGGCAGCTGAGTGTCTGGAGCCCTGACGAACCCACCCAAGAATTTCAGGATCGGTTCATAAATAGCCGAGATTCGTTGAAAAATGTCGAATTTCTGGCTATCTTGTCTCTAAATCAAGATTCCTCGATTTTTCTGCTCGTCTGACCCGAATGTCTGCGATTCCGAAGAACGCGCAATGCAATTTGAGGTCTCATCCGCAACTTGGTCAGAACGGTCAGAACCGACAAGAATCGAGGGTATCTCGGCCAAATACTAACTTTTTTCTGAATTTTCGCTGCGGGGCAGCTGAGTGTCTGGAGCCCTGACGAACCCACCCAAGAATTTCAGGATCGGTTCATAAATAGCCGAGATTCGTTGAAAAATGTCGAATTTCTGGCTATCTTGTCTCTAAATCAAGATTCCTCAATTTTTCTGCTCATCTGACCCGCATGTCTGCGATTCCGACGAACGCGCATTGCAATTTGAGGTCTCATCCGCAACTTGGTCAGAACGGTCAGAACCGACAAGAATCGAGGGTATCTCGGCCAAATACTAACTTTTTTCTGAATTTTCGGTGCGGGGCAGCTGAGTGTCTGGAGCCCTGACGAACCCACCCAAGAATTTCAGGATCGGTTCATAAATAGCCGAGATTCGTTGGAAAATGTCGAATTTCTGGCTATCTTGTCTCTAAATCAAGATTCCTCGATTTTTCTGCTCGTCTGACCCGAATGTCTGCGATTCCGAAGAACGCGCATTGCAATTCGACGTCTCATCCGTAACTTGGTCAGAACGGTCAGAACCGACAAGAATCGAGGGTATCTCGGCCAAATACTAACTTTTTCCTGATTTTTCGGTGCGGGGCGGCTGAGTGTCTGGAGCCCTGACGAACCCACCCAAGAATTTCAGGATCGGTTCATAAATAGCCGAGATTCGTTGAAAAATGTCGAATTTCTGGCTATCTTGTCTCTAAATCAAGATTCCTCAATTTTTCTGCTCGTCTGACCCGAATGTCTGCGATTCCGATGAACGCGCATTGCAATTCGACGTCTCATCCGTAACTTGGTCAGAACGGTCAGAACCGACAAGAATCGAGGGTATCTCGGCCAAATACTAACTTTTTTCTGAATTTTCGGTGCGGGGCGGCTGAGTGTCTGGAGCCCTGACGAACCCACCCAAGAATTTCAGGATCGGTTCATAAATAGCCGAGATTCGTTGAAAAATGTCGAACTTCTGGCTATCTTGTCTCTAAATCAAGATTCCTCAATTTTTCTGCTCGTCTGACCCGAATGTCTGCGATTCCGAAGAACGCGCATTGCAATTCGACGTCTCATCCGTAACTTGGTCAGAACGGTCAGAACCGACAAGAATCGAGGGTATCTCGGCCAGTTACTAACTTTTTTCTGAATTTTTGGTGCGGGGCGGCTGAGTGTCTGGAGCCCTGACGAACCCACCCAAGAATTTCAGGATCGGTTCATAAATGGCCGAGATTCGTTGAAAAATGTCGAATTTCTGGCTATCTTGTCTCTAAATCAAGATTCCTCAATTTTTCTGCTCGTCTGACCCGAATGTCTGCGATTCCGAAGAACGCGCATTGCAATTCGACGTCTCATCCGTAACTTGGTCAGAACGGTCAGAACCGACAAGAATCGAGGGTATCTCGGCCAAATACTAACTTTTTTCTGAATTTTCGGTGCGTGGCAGCTGAGTGTCTGGAGCCCTGACGAACCCACCCAAGAATTTCAGGATCGGTTCATAAATAGCCGAGATTCGTTAAAAAATGTCGAATTTCTGGCTATCTTGTCTCTAAATCAAGATTCCTCGATTTTTCTGCTCGTCTGACCCGAATGTCTGCGATTCCGAAGAACGCGCATTGCAATTCGACGTCTCATCCGTAACTTGGTCAGAACGGTCAGAACCGACAAGAATCGAGGGTATCTCGGCCAAATACTAACTTTTTGCTGAATTTTCGGTGCGGGGCAGCTGAGTGTCTGGAGCCCTGACGAACCCACCCAAGAATTTCAGGATCGGTTCATAAATAGCCGAGATTCGTTGAAAAATGTCGAATTTCTGGCTATCTTGTCTCTAAATCAAGATTCCTCGATTTTTCTGCTCGTCTGACCCGAATGTCTGCGATTCCGAAGAACGCGCAATGCAATTTGAGGTCTCATCCGCAACTTGGTCAGAACGGTCAGAACCGACAAGAATCGAGGGTATCTCGGCCAAATACTAACTTTTTTCTGAATTTTCGCTGCGGGGCAGCTGATTGTCTGAAGCCCTGACGAACCCACCCAAGAATTTCAGGATCGGTTCATAAATAGCCGAGATTCGTTGAAAAATGTCGAATTTCTGGCTATCTTGTCTCTAAATCAAGATTCCTCAATTTTTCTGCTCATCTGACCCGCATGTCTGCGATTCCGACGAACGCGCATTGCAATTTGAGGTCTCATCCGCAACTTGGTCAGAACGGTCAGAACCGACAAGAATCGAGGGTATCTCGGCCAAATACTAACTTTTTTCTGAATTTTCGGTGCGGGGCAGCTGAGTGTCTGGAGCCCTGACGAACCCACCCAAGAATTTCAGGATCGGTTCATAAATAGCCGAGATTCGTTGGAAAATGTCGAATTTCTGGCTATCTTGTCTCTAAATCAAGATTCCTCGATTTTTCTGCTCGTCTGACCCGAATGTCTGCGATTCCGAAGAACGCGCATTGCAATTCGACGTCTCATCCGTAACTTGGTCAGAACGGTCAGAACCGACAAGAATCGAGGGTATCTCGGCCAAATACTAACTTTTTCCTGATTTTTCGGTGCGGGGCGGCTGAGTGTCTGGAGCCCTGACGAACCCACCCAAGAATTTCAGGATCGGTTCATAAATAGCCGAGATTCGTTGAAAAATGTCGAATTTCTGGCTATCTTGTCTCTAAATCAAGATTCCTCAATTTTTCTGCTCGTCTGACCCGAATGTCTGCGATTCCGATGAACGCGCATTGCAATTCGACGTCTCATCCGTAACTTGGTCAGAACGGTCAGAACCGACAAGAATCGAGGGTATCTCGGCCAAATACTAACTTTTTTCTGAATTTTTTGTGCGGGGCGGCTGAGTGTCTGGAGCCCTGACGAACCCACCCAAGAATTTCAGGATCGGTTCATAAATAGCCGAGATTCGTTGAAAAATGTCGAACTTCTGGCTATCTTGTCTCTAAATCAAGATTCCTCAATTTTTCTGCTCGTCTGACCCGAATGTCTGCGATTCCGAAGAACGCGCATTGCAATTCGACGTCTCATCCGTAACTTGGTCAGAACGGTCAGAACCGACAAGAATCGAGGGTATCTCGGCCAGTTACTAACTTTTTTCTGAATTTTCGGTGCGGGGCGGCTGAGTGTCTGGAGCCCTGACGAACCCACCCAAGAATTTCAGGATCGGTTCATAAATAGCCGAGATTCGTTGAAAAATGTCGAATTTCTGGCTATCTTGTCTCTAAATCAAGATTCCTCGATTTTTCTGCTCGTCTGACCCGAATGTCTGCGATTCCGAAGAACGCGCAATGCAATTTGAGGTCTCATCCGCAACTTGGTCAGAACGGTCAGAACCGACAAGAATCGAGGGTATCTCGGCCAAATACTAACTTTTTTCTGAATTTTCGCTGCGGGGCAGCTGAGTGTCTGAAGCCCTGACGAACCCACCCAAGAATTTCAGGATCGGTTCATAAATAGCCGAGATTCGTTGAAAAATGTCGAATTTCTGGCTATCTTGTCTCTAAATCAAGATTCCTCAATTTTTCTGCTCATCTGACCCGCATGTCTGCGATTCCGACGAACGCGCATTGCAATTTGAGGTCTCATCCGCAACTTGGTCAGAACGGTCAGAACCGACAAGAATCGAGGGTATCTCGGCCAAATACTAACTTTTTTCTGAATTTTCGGTGCGGGGCAGCTGAGTGTCTGGAGCCCTGACGAACCCACCCAAGAATTTCAGGATCGGTTCATAAATAGCCGAGATTCGTTGGAAAATGTCGAATTTCTGGCTATCTTGTCTCTAAATCAAGATTCCTCGATTTTTCTGCTCGTCTGACCCGAATGTCTGCGATTCCGAAGAACGCGCATTGCAATTCGACGTCTCATCCGTAACTTGGTCAGAACGGTCAGAACCGACAAGAATCGAGGGTATCTCGGCCAAATACTAACTTTTTCCTGATTTTTCGGTGCGGGGCGGCTGAGTGTCTGGAGCCCTGACGAACCCACCCAAGAATTTCAGGATCGGTTCATAAATAGCCGAGATTCGTTGAAAAATGTCGAATTTCTGGCTATCTTGTCTCTAAATCAAGATTCCTCAATTTTTCTGCTCGTCTGACCCGAATGTCTGCGATTCCGATGAACGCGCATTGCAATTCGACGTCTCATCCGTAACTTGGTCAGAACGGTCAGAACCGACAAGAATCGAGGGTATCTCGGCCAAATACTAACTTTTTTCTGAATTTTCGGTGCGGGGCGGCTGAGTGTCTGGAGCCCTGACGAACCCACCCAAGAATTTCAGGATCGGTTCATAAATAGCCGAGATTCGTTGAAAAATGTCGAACTTCTGGCTATCTTGTCTCTAAATCAAGATTCCTCAATTTTTCTGCTCGTCTGACCCGAATGTCTGCGATTCCGAAGAACGCGCATTGCAATTCGACGTCTCATCCGTAACTTGGTCAGAACGGTCAGAACCGACAAGAATCGAGGGTATCTCGGCCAGTTACTAACTTTTTTCTGAATTTTCGGTGCGGGGCGGCTGAGTGTCTGGAGCCCTGACGAACCCACCCAAGAATTTCAGGATCGGTTCATAAATAGCCGAGATTCGTTGAAAAATGTCGAATTTCTGGCTATCTTGTCTCTAAATCAAGATTCCTCGATTTTTCTGCTCGTCTGACCCGAATGTCTGCGATTCCGAAGAACGCGCAATGCAATTTGAGGTCTCATCCGCAACTTGGTCAGAACGGTCAGAACCGACAAGAATCGAGGGTATCTCGGCCAAATACTAACTTTTTTCTGAATTTTCGCTGCGGGGCAGCTGAGTGTCTGAAGCCCTGACGAACCCACCCAAGAATTTCAGGATCGGTTCATAAATAGCCGAGATTCGTTGAAAAATGTCGAATTTCTGGCTATCTTGTCTCTAAATCAAGATTCCTCAATTTTTCTGCTCATCTGACCCGCATGTCTGCGATTCCGACGAACGCGCATTGCAATTTGAGGTCTCATCCGCAACTTGGTCAGAACGGTCAGAACCGACAAGAATCGAGGGTATCTCGGCCAAATACTAACTTTTTTCTGAATTTTCGGTGCGGGGCAGCTGAGTGTCTGGAGCCCTGACGAACCCACCCAAGAATTTCAGGATCGGTTCATAAATAGCCGAGATTCGTTGGAAAATGTCGAATTTCTGGCTATCTTGTCTCTAAATCAAGATTCCTCGATTTTTCTGCTCGTCTGACCCGAATGTCTGCGATTCCGAAGAACGCGCATTGCAATTCGACGTCTCATCCGTAACTTGGTCAGAACGGTCAGAACCGACAAGAATCGAGGGTATCTCGGCCAAATACTAACTTTTTCCTGATTTTTCGGTGCGGGGCGGCTGAGTGTCTGGAGCCCTGACGAACCCACCCAAGAATTTCAGGATCGGTTCATAAATAGCCGAGATTCGTTGAAAAATGTCGAATTTCTGGCTATCTTGTCTCTAAATCAAGATTCCTCAATTTTTCTGCTCGTCTGACCCGAATGTCTGCGATTCCGATGAACGCGCATTGCAATTCGACGTCTCATCCGTAACTTGGTCAGAACGGTCAGAACCGACAAGAATCGAGGGTATCTCGGCCAAATACTAACTTTTTTCTGAATTTTCGGTGCGGGGCGGCTGAGTGTCTGGAGCCCTGACGAACCCACCCAAGAATTTCAGGATCGGTTCATAAATAGCCGAGATTCGTTGAAAAATGTCGAACTTCTGGCTATCTTGTCTCTAAATCAAGATTCCTCAATTTTTCTGCTCGTCTGACCCGAATGTCTGCGATTCCGAAGAACGCGCATTGCAATTCGACGTCTCATCCGTAACTTGGTCAGAACGGTCAGAACCGACAAGAATCGAGGGTATCTCGGCCAGTTACTAACTTTTTTCTGAATTTTCGGTGCGGGGCGGCTGAGTGTCTGGAGCCCTGACGAACCCACCCAAGAATTTCAGGATCGGTTCATAAATGGCCGAGATTCGTTGAAAAATGTCGAATTTCTGGCTATCTTGTCTCTAAATCAAGATTCCTCAATTTTTCTGCTCGTCTGACCCGAATGTCTGCGATTCCGAAGAACGCGCATTGCAATTCGACGTCTCATCCGTAACTTGGTCAGAACGGTCAGAACCGACAAGAATCGAGGGTATCTCGGCCAAATACTAACTTTTTTCTGAATTTTCGGTGCGTGGCAGCTGAGTGTCTGGAGCCCTGACGAACCCACCCAAGAATTTCAGGATCGGTTCATAAATAGCCGAGATTCGTTAAAAAATGTCGAATTTCTGGCTATCTTGTCTCTAAATCAAGATTCCTCGATTTTTCTGCTCGTCTGACCCGAATGTCTGCGATTCCGAAGAACGCGCATTGCAATTCGACGTCTCATCCGTAACTTGGTCAGAACGGTCAGAACCGACAAGAATCGAGGGTATCTCGGCCAAATACTAACTTTTTTCTGAATTTTCGGTGCGGGGCAGCTGAGTGTCTGGAGCCCTGACGAACCCACCCAAGAATTTCAGGATCGGTTCATAAATAGCCGAGATTCGTTGAAAAATGTCGAATTTCTGGCTATCTTGTCTTTAAATCAAGATTCCTCGATTTTTCTGCTCGTCTGACCCGAATGTCTGCAATTCCGAAGAACGCGCAATGCAATTTGAGGTCTCATCCGCAACTTGGTCAGAACGGTCAGAACCGACAAGAATCGAGGGTATCTCGGCCAAATACTAACTTTTTTCTGAATTTTCGCTGCGGGGCAGCTGAGTGTCTGAAGCCCTGACGAACCCACCCAAGAATTTCAGGATCGGTTCATAAATAGCCGAGATTCGTTGAAAAATGTCGAATTTCTGGCTATCTTGTCTCTAAATCAAGATTCCTCAATTTTTCTGCTCATCTGACCCGCATGTCTGCGATTCCGACGAACGCGCATTGCAATTTGAGGTCTCATCCGCAACTTGGTCAGAACGGTCAGAACCGACAAGAATCGAGGGTATCTCGGCCAAATACTAACTTTTTTCTGAATTTTCGGTGCGGGGCAGCTGAGTGTCTGGAGCCCTGACGAACCCACCCAAGAATTTCAGGATCGGTTCATAAATAGCCGAGATTCGTTGGAAAATGTCGAATTTCTGGCTATCTTGTCTCAAAATCAAGATTCCTCGATTTTTCTGCTCGTCTGACCCGAATGTCTGCGATTCCGAAGAACGCGCATTGCAATTCGACGTCTCATCCGTAACTTGGTCAGAACGGTCAGAACCGACAAGAATCGAGGGTATCTCGGCCAAATACTAACTTTTTCCTGATTTTTCGGTGCGGGGCGGCTGAGTGTCTGGAGCCCTGACGAACCCACCCAAGAATTTCAGGATCGGTTCATAAATAGCCGAGATTCGTTGAAAAATGTCGAATTTCTGGCTATCTTGTCTCTAAATCAAGATTCCTCAATTTTTCTGCTCGTCTGACCCGAATGTCTGCGATTCCGAAGAACGCGCATTGCAATTCGACGTCTCATCCGTAACTTGGTCAGAACGGTCAGAACCGACAAGAATCGAGGGTATCTCGGCCAGTTACTAACTTTTTTCTGAATTTTCGGTGCGGGGCGGCTGAGTGTCTGGAGCCCTGATGAACCCACCCAAGAATTTCAGGATCGGTTCATAAATGGCCGAGATTCGTTGAAAAATGTCGAATTTCTGGCTATCTTGTCTCTAAATCAAGATTCCTCAATTTTTCTGCTCGTCTGACCCGAATGTCTGCGATTCCGAAGAACGCGCATTGCAATTCGACGTCTCATCCGTAACTTGGTCAGAACGGTCAGAACCGACAAGAATCGAGGGTATCTCGGCCAAATACTAACTTTTTTCTGAATTTTCGGTGCGTGGCAGCTGAGTGTCTGGAGCCCTGACGAACCCACCCAAGAATTTCAGGATCGGTTCATAAATAGCCGAGATTCGTTAAAAAATGTCGAATTTCTGGCTATCTTGTCTCTAAATCAAGATTCCTCGATTTTTCTGCTCGTCTGACCCGAATGTCTGCGATTCCGAAGAACGCGCATTGCAATTCGACGTCTCATCCGTAACTTGGTCAGAACGGTCAGAACCGACAAGAATCGAGGGTATCTCGGCCAAATACTAACTTTTTTCTGAATTTTCGGTGCGGGGCAGCTGAGTGTCTGGAGCCCTGACGAACCCACCCAAGAATTTCAGGATCGGTTCATAAATAGCCGAGATTCGTTGAAAAATGTCGAATTTCTGGCTATCTTGTCTCTAAATCAAGATTCCTCGATTTTTCTGCTCGTCTGACCCGAATGTCTGCGATTCCGAAGAACGCGCAATGCAATTTGAGGTCTCATCCGCAACTTGGTCAGAACGGTCAGAACCGACAAGAATCGAGGGTATCTCGGCCAAATACTAACTTTTTTCTGAATTTTCGCTGCGGGGCAGCTGAGTGTCTGAAGCCCTGACGAACCCACCCAAGAATTTCAGGATCGGTTCATAAATAGCCGAGATTCGTTGAAAAATGTCGAATTTCTGGCTATCTTGTCTCTAAATCAAGATTCCTCAATTTTTCTGCTCATCTGACCCGCATGTCTGCGATTCCGACGAACGCGCATTGCAATTTGAGGTCTCATCCGCAACTTGGTCAGAACGGTCAGAACCGACAAGAATCGAGGGTATCTCGGCCAAATACTAACTTTTTTCTGAATTTTCGGTGCGGGGCAGCTGAGTGTCTGGAGCCCTGACGAACCCACCCAAGAATTTCAGGATCGGTTCATAAATAGCCGAGATTCGTTGGAAAATGTCGAATTTCTGGCTATCTTGTCTCAAAATCAAGATTCCTCGATTTTTCTGCTCGTCTGACCCGAATGTCTGCGATTCCGAAGAACGCGCATTGCAATTCGACGTCTCATCCGTAACTTGGTCAGAACGGTCAGAACCGACAAGAATCGAGGGTATCTCGGCCAAATACTAACTTTTTCCTGATTTTTCGGTGCGGGGCGGCTGAGTGTCTGGAGCCCTGACGAACCCACCCAAGAATTTCAGGATCGGTTCATAAATAGCCGAGATTCGTTGAAAAATGTCGAATTTCTGGCTATCTTGTCTCTAAATCAAGATTCCTCAATTTTTCTGCTCGTCTGACCCGAATGTCTGCGATTCCGATGAACGCGCATTGCAATTCGACGTCTCATCCGTAACTTGGTCAGAACGGTCAGAACCGACAAGAATCGAGGGTATCTCGGCCAAATACTAACTTTTTTCTGAATTTTCGGTGCGGGGCGGCTGAGTGTCTGGAGCCCTGACGAACCCACCCAAGAATTTCAGGATCGGTTCATAAATAGCCGAGATTCGTTGAAAAATGTCGAACTTCTGGCTATCTTGTCTCTAAATCAAGATTCCTCAATTTTTCTGCTCGTCTGACCCGAATGTCTGCGATTCCGAAGAACGCGCATTGCAATTCGACGTCTCATCCGTAACTTGGTCAGAACGGTCAGAACCGACAAGAATCGAGGGTATCTCGGCCAAATACTAACTTTTTTCTGAATTTTCGGTGCGGGGCGGCTGAGTGTCTGGAGCCCTGACGAACCCACCCAAGAATTTCAGGATCGGTTCATAAATGGCCGAGATTCGTTGAAAAATGTCGAATTTCTGGCTATCTTGTCTCTAAATCAAGATTCCTCAATTTTTCTGCTCGTCTGACCCGAATGTCTGCGATTCCGAAGAACGCGCATTGCAATTCGACGTCTCATCCGTAACTTGGTCAGAACGGTCAGAACCGACAAGAATCGAGGGTATCTCGGCCAAATACTAACTTTTTTCTGAATTTTCGGTGCGTGGCAGCTGAGTGTCTGGAGCCCTGACGAACCCACCCAAGAATTTCAGGATCGGTTCATAAATAGCCGAGATTCGTTAAAAAATGTCGAATTTCTGGCTATCTTGTCTCTAAATCAAGATTCCTCGATTTTTCTGCTCGTCTGACCCGAATGTCTGCGATTCCGAAGAACGCGCATTGCAATTCGAAGTCTCATCCGTAACTTGGTCAGAACGGTCAGAACCGACAAGAATCGAGGGTATCTCGGCCAAATACTAACTTTTTTCTGAATTTTCGGTGCGGGGCAGCTGAGTGTCTGGAGCCCTGACGAACCCACCCAAGAATTTCAGGATCGGTTCATAAATAGCCGAGATTCGTTGAAAAATGTCGAATTTCTGGCTATCTTGTCTCTAAATCAAGATTCCTCAATTTTTCTGCTCATCTGACCCGCATGTCTGCGATTCCGACGAACGCGCATTGCAATTTGAGGTCTCATCCGCAACTTGGTCAGAACGGTCAGAACCGACAAGAATCGAGGGTATCTCGGCCAAATACTAACTTTTTTCTGAATTTTCGGTGCGGGGCAGCTGAGTGTCTGGAGCCCTGACGAACCCACCCAAGAATTTCAGGATCGGTTCATAAATAGCCGAGATTCGTTGGAAAATGTCGAATTTCTGGCTATCTTGTCTCTAAATCAAGATTCCTCGATTTTTCTGCTCGTCTGACCCGAATGTCTGCGATTCCGAAGAACGCGCATTGCAATTCGACGTCTCATCCGTAACTTGGTCAGAACGGTCAGAACCGACAAGAATCGAGGGTATCTCGGCCAAATACTAACTTTTTCCTGATTTTTCGGTGCGTGGCGGCTGAGTGTCTGGAGCCCTGACGAACCCACCCAAGAATTTCAGGATCGGTTCATAAATAGCCGAGATTCGTTGAAAAATGTCGAATTTCTGGCTATCTTGTCTCTAAATCAAGATTCCTCAATTTTTCTGCTCGTCTGACCCGAATGTCTGCGATTCCGATGAACGCGCATTGCAATTCGACGTCTCATCCGTAACTTGGTCAGAACGGTCAGAACCGACAAGAATCGAGGGTATCTCGGCCAAATACTAACTTTTTTCTGAATTTTCGGTGCGGGGCGGCTGAGTGTCTGGAGCCCTGACGAATCCACCCAAGAATTTCAGGATCGGTTCACAAATAGCCGAGATTCGTTGAAAAATGTCGAACTTCTGGCTATCTTGTCTCTAAATCAAGATTCCTCAATTTTTCTGCTCGTCTGACCCGAATGTCTGCGATTCCGAAGAACGCGCATTGCAATTCGACGTCTCATCCGTAACTTGGTCAGAACGGTCAGAACCGACAAGAATCGAGGGTATCTCGGCCAAATACTAACTTTTTTCTGAATTTTCGGTGCGGGGCGGCTGAGTGTCTGGAGCCCTGACGAACCCACCCAAGAATTTCAGGATCGGTTCATAAATGGCCGAGATTCGTTGAAAAATGTCGAATTTCTGGCTATCTTGTCTCTAAATCAAGATTCCTCAATTTTTCTGCTCGTCTGACCCGAATGTCTGCGATTCCGAAGAACGCGCATTGCAATTCGACGTCTCATCCGTAACTTGGTCAGAACGGTCAGAACCGACAAGAATCGAGGGTATCTCGGCCAAATACTAACTTTTTTCTGAATTTTCGGTGCGTGGCAGCTAAGTGTCTGGAGCCCTGACGAACCCACCCAAGAATTTCAGGATCGGTTCATAAATAGCCGAGATTCGTTAAAAAATGTCGAATTTCTGGCTATCTTGTCTCTAAATCAAGGTTCCTCGATTTTTCTGCTCGTCTGACCCGAATGTCTGCGATTCCGAAGAACGCGCATTGCAATTCGACGTCTCATCCGTAACTTGGTCAGAACGGTCAGAACCGACAAGAATCGAGGGTATCTCGGCCAAATACTAACTTTTTCCTGATTTTTCGGTGCGGGGCGGCTGAGTGTCTGGAGCCCTGACGAACCCACCCAAGAATTTCAGGATCGGTTCATAAATAGCCGAGATTCGTTGAAAAATGTCGAATTTCTGGCTATCTTGTCTCTAAATCAAGATTCCTCAATTTTTCTGCTCGTCTGACCCGAATGTCTGCGATTCCGATGAACGCGCATTGCAATTCGACGTCTCATCCGTAACTTGGTCAGAACGGTCAGAACCGACAAGAATCGAGGGTATCTCGGCCAAATACTAACTTTTTTCTGAATTTTCGGTGCGGGGCGGCTGAGTGTCTGGAGCCCTGACGAACCCACCCAAGAATTTCAGGATCGGTTCATAAATAGCCGAGATTCGTTGAAAAATGTCGAACTTCTGGCTATCTTGTCTCTAAATCAAGATTCCTCAATTTTTCTGCTCGTCTGACCCGAATGTCTGCGATTCCGAAGAACGCGCATTGCAATTCGACGTCTCATCCGTAACTTGGTCAGAACGGTCAGAACCGACAAGAATCGAGGGTATCTCGGCCAGTTACTAACTTTTTTCTGAATTTTCGGTGCGGGGCGGCTGAGTGTCTGGAGCCCTGACGAACCCACCCAAGAATTTCAGGATCGGTTCATAAATGGCCGAGATTCGTTGAAAAATGTCGAATTTCTGGCTATCTTGTCTCTAAATCAAGATTCCTCAATTTTTCTGCTCGTCTGACCCGAATGTCTGCGATTCCGAAGAACGCGCATTGCAATTCGACGTCTCATCCGTAACTTGGTCAGAACGGTCAGAACCGACAAGAATCGAGGGTATCTCGGCCAAATACTAACTTTTTTCTGAATTTTCGGTGCGTGGCAGCTGAGTGTCTGGAGCCCTGACGAACCCACCCAAGAATTTCAGGATCGGTTCATAAATAGCCGAGATTCGTTAAAAAATGTCGAATTTCTGGCTATCTTGTCTCTAAATCAAGATTCCTCGATTTTTCTGCTCGTCTGACCCGAATGTCTGCGATTCCGAAGAACGCGCATTGCAATTCGACGTCTCATCCGTAACTTGGTCAGAACGGTCAGAACCGACAAGAATCGAGGGTATCTCGGCCAAATACTAACTTTTTTCTGAATTTTCGGTGCGGGGCAGCTGAGTGTCTGGAGCCCTGACGAACCCACCCAAGAATTTCAGGATCGGTTCATAAATAGCCGAGATTCGTTGAAAAATGTCGAATTTCTGGCTATCTTGTCTTTAAATCAAGATTCCTCGATTTTTCTGCTCGTCTGACCCGAATGTCTGCAATTCCGAAGAACGCGCAATGCAATTTGAGGTCTCATCCGCAACTTGGTCAGAACGGTCAGAACCGACAAGAATCGAGGGTATCTCGGCCAAATACTAACTTTTTTCTGAATTTTCGCTGCGGGGCAGCTGAGTGTCTGAAGCCCTGACGAACCCACCCAAGAATTTCAGGATCGGTTCATAAATAGCCGAGATTCGTTGAAAAATGTCGAATTTCTGGCTATCTTGTCTCTAAATCAAGATTCCTCAATTTTTCTGCTCATCTGACCCGCATGTCTGCGATTCCGACGAACGCGCATTGCAATTTGAGGTCTCATCCGCAACTTGGTCAGAACGGTCAGAACCGACAAGAATCGAGGGTATCTCGGCCAAATACTAACTTTTTTCTGAATTTTCGGTGCGGGGCAGCTGAGTGTCTGGAGCCCTGACGAACCCACCCAAGAATTTCAGGATCGGTTCATAAATAGCCGAGATTCGTTGGAAAATGTCGAATTTCTGGCTATCTTGTCTCAAAATCAAGATTCCTCGATTTTTCTGCTCGTCTGACCCGAATGTCTGCGATTCCGAAGAACGCGCATTGCAATTCGACGTCTCATCCGTAACTTGGTCAGAACGGTCAGAACCGACAAGAATCGAGGGTATCTCGGCCAAATACTAACTTTTTCCTGATTTTTCGGTGCGGGGCGGCTGAGTGTCTGGAGCCCTGACGAACCCACCCAAGAATTTCAGGATCGGTTCATAAATAGCCGAGATTCGTTGAAAAATGTCGAATTTCTGGCTATCTTGTCTCTAAATCAAGATTCCTCAATTTTTCTGCTCGTCTGACCCGAATGTCTGCGATTCCGAAGAACGCGCATTGCAATTCGACGTCTCATCCGTAACTTGGTCAGAACGGTCAGAACCGACAAGAATCGAGGGTATCTCGGCCAGTTACTAACTTTTTTCTGAATTTTCGGTGCGGGGCGGCTGAGTGTCTGGAGCCCTGATGAACCCACCCAAGAATTTCAGGATCGGTTCATAAATGGCCGAGATTCGTTGAAAAATGTCGAATTTCTGGCTATCTTGTCTCTAAATCAAGATTCCTCAATTTTTCTGCTCGTCTGACCCGAATGTCTGCGATTCCGAAGAACGCGCATTGCAATTCGACGTCTCATCCGTAACTTGGTCAGAACGGTCAGAACCGACAAGAATCGAGGGTATCTCGGCCAAATACTAACTTTTTTCTGAATTTTCGGTGCGTGGCAGCTGAGTGTCTGGAGCCCTGACGAACCCACCCAAGAATTTCAGGATCGGTTCATAAATAGCCGAGATTCGTTAAAAAATGTCGAATTTCTGGCTATCTTGTCTCTAAATCAAGATTCCTCGATTTTTCTGCTCGTCTGACCCGAATGTCTGCGATTCCGAAGAACGCGCATTGCAATTCGACGTCTCATCCGTAACTTGGTCAGAACGGTCAGAACCGACAAGAATCGAGGGTATCTCGGCCAAATACTAACTTTTTTCTGAATTTTCGGTGCGGGGCAGCTGAGTGTCTGGAGCCCTGACGAACCCACCCAAGAATTTCAGGATCGGTTCATAAATAGCCGAGATTCGTTGAAAAATGTCGAATTTCTGGCTATCTTGTCTCTAAATCAAGATTCCTCGATTTTTCTGCTCGTCTGACCCGAATGTCTGCGATTCCGAAGAACGCGCAATGCAATTTGAGGTCTCATCCGCAACTTGGTCAGAACGGTCAGAACCGACAAGAATCGAGGGTATCTCGGCCAAATACTAACTTTTTTCTGAATTTTCGCTGCGGGGCAGCTGAGTGTCTGAAGCCCTGACGAACCCACCCAAGAATTTCAGGATCGGTTCATAAATAGCCGAGATTCGTTGAAAAATGTCGAATTTCTGGCTATCTTGTCTCTAAATCAAGATTCCTCAATTTTTCTGCTCATCTGACCCGCATGTCTGCGATTCCGACGAACGCGCATTGCAATTTGAGGTCTCATCCGCAACTTGGTCAGAACGGTCAGAACCGACAAGAATCGAGGGTATCTCGGCCAAATACTAACTTTTTTCTGAATTTTCGGTGCGGGGCAGCTGAGTGTCTGGAGCCCTGACGAACCCACCCAAGAATTTCAGGATCGGTTCATAAATAGCCGAGATTCGTTGGAAAATGTCGAATTTCTGGCTATCTTGTCTCAAAATCAAGATTCCTCGATTTTTCTGCTCGTCTGACCCGAATGTCTGCGATTCCGAAGAACGCGCATTGCAATTCGACGTCTCATCCGTAACTTGGTCAGAACGGTCAGAACCGACAAGAATCGAGGGTATCTCGGCCAAATACTAACTTTTTCCTGATTTTTCGGTGCGGGGCGGCTGAGTGTCTGGAGCCCTGACGAACCCACCCAAGAATTTCAGGATCGGTTCATAAATAGCCGAGATTCGTTGAAAAATGTCGAATTTCTGGCTATCTTGTCTCTAAATCAAGATTCCTCAATTTTTCTGCTCGTCTGACCCGAATGTCTGCGATTCCGATGAACGCGCATTGCAATTCGACGTCTCATCCGTAACTTGGTCAGAACGGTCAGAACCGACAAGAATCGAGGGTATCTCGGCCAAATACTAACTTTTTTCTGAATTTTCGGTGCGGGGCGGCTGAGTGTCTGGAGCCCTGACGAACCCACCCAAGAATTTCAGGATCGGTTCATAAATAGCCGAGATTCGTTGAAAAATGTCGAACTTCTGGCTATCTTGTCTCTAAATCAAGATTCCTCAATTTTTCTGCTCGTCTGACCCGAATGTCTGCGATTCCGAAGAACGCGCATTGCAATTCGACGTCTCATCCGTAACTTGGTCAGAACGGTCAGAACCGACAAGAATCGAGGGTATCTCGGCCAAATACTAACTTTTTTCTGAATTTTCGGTGCGGGGCGGCTGAGTGTCTGGAGCCCTGACGAACCCACCCAAGAATTTCAGGATCGGTTCATAAATGGCCGAGATTCGTTGAAAAATGTCGAATTTCTGGCTATCTTGTCTCTAAATCAAGATTCCTCAATTTTTCTGCTCGTCTGACCCGAATGTCTGCGATTCCGAAGAACGCGCATTGCAATTCGACGTCTCATCCGTAACTTGGTCAGAACGGTCAGAACCGACAAGAATCGAGGGTATCTCGGCCAAATACTAACTTTTTTCTGAATTTTCGGTGCGTGGCAGCTGAGTGTCTGGAGCCCTGACGAACCCACCCAAGAATTTCAGGATCGGTTCATAAATAGCCGAGATTCGTTAAAAAATGTCGAATTTCTGGCTATCTTGTCTCTAAATCAAGATTCCTCGATTTTTCTGCTCGTCTGACCCGAATGTCTGCGATTCCGAAGAACGCGCATTGCAATTCGAAGTCTCATCCGTAACTTGGTCAGAACGGTCAGAACCGACAAGAATCGAGGGTATCTCGGCCAAATACTAACTTTTTTCTGAATTTTCGGTGCGGGGCAGCTGAGTGTCTGGAGCCCTGACGAACCCACCCAAGAATTTCAGGATCGGTTCATAAATAGCCGAGATTCGTTGAAAAATGTCGAATTTCTGGCTATCTTGTCTCTAAATCAAGATTCCTCAATTTTTCTGCTCATCTGACCCGCATGTCTGCGATTCCGACGAACGCGCATTGCAATTTGAGGTCTCATCCGCAACTTGGTCAGAACGGTCAGAACCGACAAGAATCGAGGGTATCTCGGCCAAATACTAACTTTTTTCTGAATTTTCGGTGCGGGGCAGCTGAGTGTCTGGAGCCCTGACGAACCCACCCAAGAATTTCAGGATCGGTTCATAAATAGCCGAGATTCGTTGGAAAATGTCGAATTTCTGGCTATCTTGTCTCTAAATCAAGATTCCTCGATTTTTCTGCTCGTCTGACCCGAATGTCTGCGATTCCGAAGAACGCGCATTGCAATTCGACGTCTCATCCGTAACTTGGTCAGAACGGTCAGAACCGACAAGAATCGAGGGTATCTCGGCCAAATACTAACTTTTTCCTGATTTTTCGGTGCGTGGCGGCTGAGTGTCTGGAGCCCTGACGAACCCACCCAAGAATTTCAGGATCGGTTCATAAATAGCCGAGATTCGTTGAAAAATGTCGAATTTCTGGCTATCTTGTCTCTAAATCAAGATTCCTCAATTTTTCTGCTCGTCTGACCCGAATGTCTGCGATTCCGATGAACGCGCATTGCAATTCGACGTCTCATCCGTAACTTGGTCAGAACGGTCAGAACCGACAAGAATCGAGGGTATCTCGGCCAAATACTAACTTTTTTCTGAATTTTCGGTGCGGGGCGGCTGAGTGTCTGGAGCCCTGACGAATCCACCCAAGAATTTCAGGATCGGTTCACAAATAGCCGAGATTCGTTGAAAAATGTCGAACTTCTGGCTATCTTGTCTCTAAATCAAGATTCCTCAATTTTTCTGCTCGTCTGACCCGAATGTCTGCGATTCCGAAGAACGCGCATTGCAATTCGACGTCTCATCCGTAACTTGGTCAGAACGGTCAGAACCGACAAGAATCGAGGGTATCTCGGCCAAATACTAACTTTTTTCTGAATTTTCGGTGCGGGGCGGCTGAGTGTCTGGAGCCCTGACGAACCCACCCAAGAATTTCAGGATCGGTTCATAAATGGCCGAGATTCGTTGAAAAATGTCGAATTTCTGGCTATCTTGTCTCTAAATCAAGATTCCTCAATTTTTCTGCTCGTCTGACCCGAATGTCTGCGATTCCGAAGAACGCGCATTGCAATTCGACGTCTCATCCGTAACTTGGTCAGAACGGTCAGAACCGACAAGAATCGAGGGTATCTCGGCCAAATACTAACTTTTTTCTGAATTTTCGGTGCGTGGCAGCTAAGTGTCTGGAGCCCTGACGAACCCACCCAAGAATTTCAGGATCGGTTCATAAATAGCCGAGATTCGTTAAAAAATGTCGAATTTCTGGCTATCTTGTCTCTAAATCAAGGTTCCTCGATTTTTCTGCTCGTCTGACCCGAATGTCTGCGATTCCGAAGAACGCGCATTGCAATTCGACGTCTCATCCGTAACTTGGTCAGAACGGTCAGAACCGACAAGAATCGAGGGTATCTCGGCCAAATACTAACTTTTTTCTGAATTTTCGGTGCGGGGCAGCTGAGTGTCTGGAGCCCTGACGAACCCACCCAAGAATTTCAGGATCGGTTCATAAATAGCCGAGATTCGTTGAAAAATGTCGAACTTCTGGCTATCTTGTCTCTAAATCAAGATTCCTCAATTTTTCTGCTCGTCTGACCCGAATGTCTGCGATTCCGAAGAACGCGCATTGCAATTCGACGTCTCATCCGTAACTTGGTCAGAACGGTCAGAACCGACAAGAATCGAGGGTATCTCGGCCAAATACTAACTTTTTTCTGAATTTTCGGTGCGGGGCGGCTGAGTGTCTGGAGCCCTGACGAACCCACCCAAGAATTTCAGGATCGGTTCATAAATGGCCGAGATTCGTTGAAAAATGTCGAATTTCTGGCTATCTTGTCTCTAAATCAAGATTCCTCAATTTTTCTGCTCGTCTGACCCGAATGTCTGCGATTCCGAAGAACGCGCATTGCAATTCGACGTCTCATCCGTAACTTGGTCAGAACGGTCAGAACCGACAAGAATCGAGGGTATCTCGGCCAAATACTAACTTTTTTCTGAATTTTCGGTGCGTGGCAGCTGAGTGTCTGGAGCCCTGACGAACCCACCCAAGAATTTCAGGATCGGTTCATAAATAGCCGAGATTCGTTAAAAAATGTCGAATTTCTGGCTATCTTGTCTCTAAATCAAGATTCCTCGATTTTTCTGCTCGTCTGACCCGAATGTCTGCGATTCCGAAGAACGCGCATTGCAATTCGACGTCTCATCCGTAACTTGGTCAGAACGGTCAGAACCGACAAGAATCGAGGGTATCTCGGCCAAATACTAACTTTTTTCTGAATTTTCGGTGCGGGGCAGCTGAGTGTCTGGAGCCCTGACGAACCCACCCAAGAATTTCAGGATCGGTTCATAAATAGCCGAGATTCGTTGAAAAATGTCGAATTTCTGGCTATCTTGTCTCTAAATCAAGATTCCTCGATTTTTCTGCTCGTCTGACCCGAATGTCTGCGATTCCGAAGAACGCGCATTGCAATTCGACGTCTCATCCGTAACTTGGTCAGAACGGTCAGAACCGACAAGAATCGAGGGTATCTCGGCCAAATACTAACTTTTTTCTGAATTTTCGGTGCGGGGCAGCTGAGTGTCTGGAGCCCTGACGAACCCACCCAAGAATTTCAGGATCGGTTCATAAATAGCCGAGATTCGTTGAAAAATGTCGAATTTCTGGCTATCTTGTCTCTAAATCAAGATTCCTCGATTTTTCTGCTCGTCTGACCCGAATGTCTGCGATTCCGAAGAACGCGCAATGCAATTTGAGGTCTCATCCGCAACTTGGTCAGAACGGTCAGAACCGACAAGAATCGAGGGTATCTCGGCCAAATACTAACTTTTTTCTGAATTTTCGCTGCGGGGCAGCTGAGTGTCTGAAGCCCTGACGAACCCACCCAAGAATTTCAGGATCGGTTCATAAATAGCCGAGATTCGTTGAAAAATGTCGAATTTCTGGCTATCTTGTCTCTAAATCAAGATTCCTCAATTTTTCTGCTCATCTGACCCGCATGTCTGCGATTCCGACGAACGCGCATTGCAATTTGAGGTCTCATCCGCAACTTGGTCAGAACGGTCAGAACCGACAAGAATCGAGGGTATCTCGGCCAAATACTAACTTTTTTCTGAATTTTCGGTGCGGGGCAGCTGAGTGTCTGGAGCCCTGACGAACCCACCCAAGAATTTCAGGATCGGTTCATAAATAGCCGAGATTCGTTGGAAAATGTCGAATTTCTGGCTATCTTGTCTCTAAATCAAGATTCCTCGATTTTTCTGCTCGTCTGACCCGAATGTCTGCGATTCCGAAGAACGCGCATTGCAATTCGACGTCTCATCCGTAACTTGGTCAGAACGGTCAGAACCGACAAGAATCGAGGGTATCTCGGCCAAATACTAACTTTTTCCTGATTTTTCGGTGCGGGGCGGCTGAGTGTCTGGAGCCCTGACGAACCCACCCAAGAATTTCAGGATCGGTTCATAAATAGCCGAGATTCGTTGAAAAATGTCGAATTTCTGGCTATCTTGTCTCTAAATCAAGATTCCTCAATTTTTCTGCTCGTCTGACCCGAATGTCTGCGATTCCGATGAACGCGCATTGCAATTCGACGTCTCATCCGTAACTTGGTCAGAACGGTCAGAACCGACAAGAATCGAGGGTATCTCGGCCAAATACTAACTTTTTTCTGAATTTTCGGTGCGGGGCGGCTGAGTGTCTGGAGCCCTGACGAACCCACCCAAGAATTTCAGGATCGGTTCATAAATAGCCGAGATTCGTTGAAAAATGTCGAACTTCTGGCTATCTTGTCTCTAAATCAAGATTCCTCAATTTTTCTGCTCGTCTGACCCGAATGTCTGCGATTCCGAAGAACGCGCATTGCAATTCGACGTCTCATCCGTAACTTGGTCAGAACGGTCAGAACCGACAAGAATCGAGGGTATCTCGGCCAAATACTAACTTTTTTCTGAATTTTCGGTGCGTGGCAGCTGAGTGTCTGGAGCCCTGACGAACCCACCCAAGAATTTCAGGATCGGTTCATAAATAGCCGAGATTCGTTAAAAAATGTCGAATTTCTGGCTATCTTGTCTCTAAATCAAGATTCCTCGATTTTTCTGCTCGTCTGACCCGAATGTCTGCGATTCCGAAGAACGCGCATTGCAATTCGACGTCTCATCCGTAACTTGGTCAGAACGGTCAGAACCGACAAGAATCGAGGGTATCTCGGCCAAATACTAACTTTTTTCTGAATTTTCGGTGCGGGGCAGCTGAGTGTCTGGAGCCCTGACGAACCCACCCAAGAATTTCAGGATCGGTTCATAAATAGCCGAGATTCGTTGAAAAATGTCGAATTTCTGGCTATCTTGTCTCTAAATCAAGATTCCTCGATTTTTCTGCTCGTCTGACCCGAATGTCTGCGATTCCGAAGAACGCGCAATGCAATTTGAGGTCTCATCCGCAACTTGGTCAGAACGGTCAGAACCGACAAGAATCGAGGGTATCTCGGCCAAATACTAACTTTTTTCTGAATTTTCGCTGCGGGGCAGCTGAGTGTCTGGAGCCCTGACGAACCCACCCAAGAATTTCAGGATCGGTTCGTAAATAGCCGAGATTCGTTGAAAAATGTCGAATTTCTGGCTATCTTGTCTCTAAATCAAGATTCCTCAATTTTTCTGCTCATCTGACCCGCATGTCTGCGATTCCGACGAACGCGCATTGCAATTTGAGGTCTCATCCGCAACTTGGTCAGAACGGTCAGAACCGACAAGAATCGAGGGTATCTCGGCCAAATACTAACTTTTTTCTGAATTTTCGGTGCGGGGCAGCTGAGTGTCTGGAGCCCTGACGAACCCACCCAAGAATTTCAGGATCGGTTCATAAATAGCCGAGATTCGTTGGAAAATGTCGAATTTCTGGCTATCTTGTCTCTAAATCAAGATTCCTCGATTTTTCTGCTCGTCTGACCCGAATGTCTGCGATTCCGAAGAACGCGCATTGCAATTCGACGTCTCATCCGTAACTTGGTCAGAACGGTCAGAACCGACAAGAATCGAGGGTATCTCGGCCAAATACTAACTTTTTCCTGATTTTTCGGTGCGGGGCGGCTGAGTGTCTGGAGCCCTGACGAACCCACCCAAGAATTTCAGGATCGGTTCATAAATAGCCGAGATTCGTTGAAAAATGTCGAATTTCTGGCTATCTTGTCTCTAAATCAAGATTCCTCAATTTTTCTGCTCGTCTGACCCGAATGTCTGCGATTCCGATGAACGCGCATTGCAATTCGACGTCTCATCCGTAACTTGGTCAGAACGGTCAGAACCGACAAGAATCGAGGGTATCTCGGCCAAATACTAACTTTTTTCTGAATTTTCGGTGCGGGGCAGCTGAGTGTCTGGAGCCCTGACGAACCCACCCAAGAATTTCAGGATCGGTTCATAAATAGCCGAGATTCGTTGAAAAATGTCGAATTTCTGGCTATCTTGTCTTTAAATCAAGATTCCTCGATTTTTCTGCTCGTCTGACCCGAATGTCTGCGATTCCGAAGAACGCGCAATGCAATTTGAGGTCTCATCCGCAACTTGGTCAGAACGGTCAGAACCGACAAGAATCGAGGGTATCTCGGCCAAATACTAACTTTTTTCTGAATTTTCGCTGCGGGGCAGCTGAGTGTCTGAAGCCCTGACGAACCCACCCAAGAATTTCAGGATCGGTTCATAAATAGCCGAGATTCGTTGAAAAATGTCGAATTTCTGGCTATCTTGTCTCTAAATCAAGATTCCTCAATTTTTCTGCTCATCTGACCCGCATGTCTGCGATTCCGACGAACGCGCATTGCAATTTGAGGTCTCATCCGCAACTTGGTCAGAACGGTCAGAACCGACAAGAATCGAGGGTATCTCGGCCAAATACTAACTTTTTTCTGAATTTTCGGTGCGGGGCAGCTGAGTGTCTGGAGCCCTGACGAACCCACCCAAGAATTTCAGGATCGGTTCATAAATAGCCGAGATTCGTTGGAAAATGTCGAATTTCTGGCTATCTTGTCTCTAAATCAAGATTCCTCGATTTTTCTGCTCGTCTGACCCGAATGTCTGCGATTCCGAAGAACGCGCATTGCAATTCGACGTCTCATCCGTAACTTGGTCAGAACGGTCAGAACCGACAAGAATCGAGGGTATCTCGGCCAAATACTAACTTTTTCCTGATTTTTCGGTGCGGGGCGGCTGAGTGTCTGGAGCCCTGACGAACCCACCCAAGAATTTCAGGATCGGTTCATAAATAGCCGAGATTCGTTGAAAAATGTCGAATTTCTGGCTATCTTGTCTCTAAATCAAGATTCCTCAATTTTTCTGCTCGTCTGACCCGAATGTCTGCGATTCCGATGAACGCGCATTGCAATTCGACGTCTCATCCGTAACTTGGTCAGAACGGTCAGAACCGACAAGAATCGAGGGTATCTCGGCCAAATACTAACTTTTTTCTGAATTTTCGGTGCGGGGCAGCTGAGTGTCTGGAGCCCTGACGAACCCACCCAAGAATTTCAGGATCGGTTCATAAATAGCCGAGATTCGTTGAAAAATGTCGAATTTCTGGCTATCTTGTCTCTAAATCAAGATTCCTCAATTTTTCTGCTCATCTGACCCGCATGTCTGCGATTCCGACGAACGCGCATTGCAATTTGAGGTCTCATCCGCAACTTGGTCAGAACGGTCAGAACCGACAAGAATCGAGGGTATCTCGGCCAAATACTAACTTTTTTCTGAATTTTCGGTGCGGGGCAGCTGAGTGTCTGGAGCCCTGACGAACCCACCCAAGAATTTCAGGATCGGTTCATAAATAGCCGAGATTCGTTGGAAAATGTCGAATTTCTGGCTATCTTGTCTCTAAATCAAGATTCCTCGATTTTTCTGCTCGTCTGACCCGAATGTCTGCGATTCCGAAGAACGCGCATTGCAATTCGACGTCTCATCCGTAACTTGGTCAGAACGGTCAGAACCGACAAGAATCGAGGGTATCTCGGCCAAATACTAACTTTTTCCTGATTTTTCGGTGCGGGGCGGCTGAGTGTCTGGAGCCCTGACGAACCCACCCAAGAATTTCAGGATCGGTTCATAAATAGCCGAGATTCGTTGAAAAATGTCGAATTTCTGGCTATCTTGTCTCTAAATCAAGATTCCTCAATTTTTCTGCTCGTCTGACCCGAATGTCTGCGATTCCGATGAACGCGCATTGCAATTCGACGTCTCATCCGTAACTTGGTCAGAACGGTCAGAACCGACAAGAATCGAGGGTATCTCGGCCAAATACTAACTTTTTTCTGAATTTTCGGTGCGGGGCGGCTGAGTGTCTGGAGCCCTGACGAACCCACCCAAGAATTTCAGGATCGGTTCATAAATAGCCGAGATTCGTTGAAAAATGTCGAACTTCTGGCTATCTTGTCTCTAAATCAAGATTCCTCAATTTTTCTGCTCGTCTGACCCGAATGTCTGCGATTCCGAAGAACGCGCATTGCAATTCGACGTCTCATCCGTAACTTGGTCAGAACGGTCAGAACCGACAAGAATCGAGGGTATCTCGGCCAAATACTAACTTTTTTCTGAATTTTCGGTGCGGGGCGGCTGAGTGTCTGGAGCCCTGACGAACCCACCCAAGAATTTCAGGATCGGTTCATAAATGGCCGAGATTCGTTGAAAAATGTCGAATTTCTGGCTATCTTGTCTCTAAATCAAGATTCCTCAATTTTTCTGCTCGTCTGACCCGAATGTCTGCGATTCCGAAGAACGCGCATTGCAATTCGACGTCTCATCCGTAACTTGGTCAGAACGGTCAGAACCGACAAGAATCGAGGGTATCTCGGCCAAATACTAACTTTTTTCTGAATTTTCGGTGCGTGGCAGCTGAGTGTCTGGAGCCCTGACGAACCCACCCAAGAATTTCAGGATCGGTTCATAAATAGCCGAGATTCGTTAAAAAATGTCGAATTTCTGGCTATCTTGTCTCTAAATCAAGATTCCTCGATTTTTCTGCTCGTCTGACCCGAATGTCTGCGATTCCGAAGAACGCGCATTGCAATTCGACGTCTCATCCGTAACTTGGTCAGAACGGTCAGAACCGACAAGAATCGAGGGTATCTCGGCCAAATACTAACTTTTTTCTGAATTTTCGGTGCGGGGCAGCTGAGTGTCTGGAGCCCTGACGAACCCACCCAAGAATTTCAGGATCGGTTCATAAATAGCCGAGATTCGTTGAAAAATGTCGAATTTCTGGCTATCTTGTCTCTAAATCAAGATTCCTCAATTTTTCTGCTCATCTGACCCGCATGTCTGCGATTCCGACGAACGCGCATTGCAATTTGAGGTCTCATCCGCAACTTGGTCAGAACGGTCAGAACCGACAAGAATCGAGGGTATCTCGGCCAAATACTAACTTTTTTCTGAATTTTCGGTGCGGGGCAGCTGAGTGTCTGGAGCCCTGACGAACCCACCCAAGAATTTCAGGATCGGTTCATAAATAGCCGAGATTCGTTGGAAAATGTCGAATTTCTGGCTATCTTGTCTCTAAATCAAGATTCCTCGATTTTTCTGCTCGTCTGACCCGAATGTCTGCGATTCCGAAGAACGCGCATTGCAATTCGACGTCTCATCCGTAACTTGGTCAGAACGGTCAGAACCGACAAGAATCGAGGGTATCTCGGCCAAATACTAACTTTTTCCTGATTTTTCGGTGCGGGGCGGCTGAGTGTCTGGAGCCCTGACGAACCCACCCAAGAATTTCAGGATCGGTTCATAAATAGCCGAGATTCGTTGAAAAATGTCGAATTTCTGGCTATCTTGTCTCTAAATCAAGATTCCTCAATTTTTCTGCTCGTCTGACCCGAATGTCTGCGATTCCGATGAACGCGCATTGCAATTCGACGTCTCATCCGTGACTTGGTCAGAACGGTCAGAACCGACAAGAATCGAGGGTATCTCGGCCAAATACTAACTTTTTTCTGAATTTTCGGTGCGGGGCGGCTGAGTGTCTGGAGCCCTGACGAACCCACCCAAGAATTTCAGGATCGGTTCATAAATAGCCGAGATTCGTTGAAAAATGTCGAACTTCTGGCTATCTTGTCTCTAAATCAAGATTCCTCAATTTTTCTGCTCGTCTGACCCGAATGTCTGCGATTCCGAAGAACGCGCATTGCAATTCGACGTCTCATCCGTAACTTGGTCAGAACGGTCAGAACCGACAAGAATCGAGGGTATCTCGGCCAAATACTAACTTTTTTCTGAATTTTCGGTGCGGGGCGGCTGAGTGTCTGGAGCCCTGACGAACCCACCCAAGAATTTCAGGATCGGTTCATAAATGGCCGAGATTCGTTGAAAAATGTCGAATTTCTGGCTATCTTGTCTCTAAATCAAGATTCCTCAATTTTTCTGCTCGTCTGACCCGAATGTCTGCGATTCCGAAGAACGCGCATTGCAATTCGACGTCTCATCCGTAACTTGGTCAGAACGGTCAGAACCGACAAGAATCGAGGGTATCTCGGCCAAATACTAACTTTTTTCTGAATTTTCGGTGCGTGGCAGCTGAGTGTCTGGAGCCCTGACGAACCCACCCAAGAATTTCAGGATCGGTTCATAAATAGCCGAGATTCGTTAAAAAATGTCGAATTTCTGGCTATCTTGTCTCTAAATCAAGATTCCTCGATTTTTCTGCTCGTCTGACCCGAATGTCTGCGATTCCGAAGAACGCGCATTGCAATTCGACGTCTCATCCGTAACTTGGTCAGAACGGTCAGAACCGACAAGAATCGAGGGTATCTCGGCCAAATACTAACTTTTTTCTGAATTTTCGGTGCGGGGCAGCTGAGTGTCTGGAGCCCTGACGAACCCACCCAAGAATTTCAGGATCGGTTCATAAATAGCCGAGATTCGTTGAAAAATGTCGAATTTCTGGCTATCTTGTCTCTAAATCAAGATTCCTCGATTTTTCTGCTCGTCTGACCCGAATGTCTGCGATTCCGAAGAACGCGCAATGCAATTTGAGGTCTCATCCGCAACTTGGTCAGAACGGTCAGAACCGACAAGAATCGAGGGTATCTCGGCCAAATACTAACTTTTTTCTGAATTTTCGCTGCGGGGCAGCTGAGTGTCTGAAGCCCTGACGAACCCACCCAAGAATTTCAGGATCGGTTCATAAATAGCCGAGATTCGTTGAAAAATGTCGAATTTCTGGCTATCTTGTCTCTAAATCAAGATTCCTCAATTTTTCTGCTCATCTGACCCGCATGTCTGCGATTCCGACGAACGCGCATTGCAATTTGAGGTCTCATCCGCAACTTGGTCAGAACGGTCAGAACCGACAAGAATCGAGGGTATCTCGGCCAAATACTAACTTTTTTCTGAATTTTCGGTGCGGGGCAGCTGAGTGTCTGGAGCCCTGACGAACCCACCCAAGAATTTCAGGATCGGTTCATAAATAGCCGAGATTCGTTGGAAAATGTCGAATTTCTGGCTATCTTGTCTCTAAATCAAGATTCCTCGATTTTTCTGCTCGTCTGACCCGAATGTCTGCGATTCCGAAGAACGCGCATTGCAATTCGACGTCTCATCCGTAACTTGGTCAGAACGGTCAGAACCGACAAGAATCGAGGGTATCTCGGCCAAATACTAACTTTTTCCTGATTTTTCGGTGCGGGGCGGCTGAGTGTCTGGAGCCCTGACGAACCCACCCAAGAATTTCAGGATCGGTTCATAAATAGCCGAGATTCGTTGAAAAATGTCGAATTTCTGGCTATCTTGTCTCTAAATCAAGATTCCTCAATTTTTCTGCTCGTCTGACCCGAATGTCTGCGATTCCGATGAACGCGCATTGCAATTCGACGTCTCATCCGTAACTTGGTCAGAACGGTCAGAACCGACAAGAATCGAGGGTATCTCGGCCAAATACTAACTTTTTTCTGAATTTTCGGTGCGGGGCAGCTGAGTGTCTGGAGCCCTGACGAACCCACCCAAGAATTTCAGGATCGGTTCATAAATAGCCGAGATTCGTTGGAAAATGTCGAATTTCTGGCTATCTTGTCTCTAAATCAAGATTCCTCGATTTTTCTGCTCGTCTGACCCGAATGTCTGCGATTCCGAAGAACGCGCATTGCAATTCGACGTCTCATCCGTAACTTGGTCAGAACGGTCAGAACCGACAAGAATCGAGGGTATCTCGGCCAAATACTAACTTTTTCCTGATTTTTCGGTGCGGGGCGGCTGAGTGTCTGGAGCCCTGACGAACCCGTCCAAGAATTTCAGGATCGGTTCATAAATAGCCGAGATTCGTTGAAAAATGTCGAATTTCTGGCTATCTTGTCTCTAAATCAAGATTCCTCAATTTTTCTGCTCGTCTGACCCGAATGTCTGCGATTCCGATGAACGCGCATTGCAATTCGACGTCTCATCCGTAACTTGGTCAGAACGGTCAGAACCGACAAGAATCGAGGGTATCTCGGCCAAATACTAACTTTTTTCTGAATTTTCGGTGCGGGGCAGCTGAGTGTCTGGAGCCCTGACGAACCCACCCAAGAATTTCAGGATCGGTTCATAAATAGCCGAGATTCGTTGAAAAATGTCGAATTTCTGGCTATCTTGTCTCTAAATCAAGATTCCTCAATTTTTCTGCTCATCTGACCCGCATGTCTGCGATTCCGACGAACGCGCATTGCAATTTGAGGTCTCATCCGCAACTTGGTCAGAACGGTCAGAACCGACAAGAATCGAGGGTATCTCGGCCAAATACTAACTTTTTTCTGAATTTTCGGTGCGGGGCAGCTGAGTGTCTGGAGCCCTGACGAACCCACCCAAGAATTTCAGGATCGGTTCATAAATAGCCGAGATTCGTTGGAAAATGTCGAATTTCTGGCTATCTTGTCTCTAAATCAAGATTCCTCGATTTTTCTGCTCGTCTGACCCGAATGTCTGCGATTCCGAAGAACGCGCATTGCAATTCGACGTCTCATCCGTAACTTGGTCAGAACGGTCAGAACCGACAAGAATCGAGGGTATCTCGGCCAAATACTAACTTTTTTCTGAATTTTCGGTGCGTGGCAGCTGAGTGTCTGGAGCCCTGACGAACCCACCCAAGAATTTCAGGATCGGTTCATAAATAGCCGAGATTCGTTAAAAAATGTCGAATTTCTGGCTATCTTGTCTCTAAATCAAGATTCCTCGATTTTTCTGCTCGTCTGACCCGAATGTCTGCGATTCCGAAGAACGCGCATTGCAATTCGACGTCTCATCCGTAACTTGGTCAGAACGGTCAGAACCGACAAGAATCGAGGGTATCTCGGCCAAATACTAACTTTTTCCTGATTTTTCGGTGCGGGGCGGCTGAGTGTCTGGAGCCCTGACGAACCCACCCAAGAATTTCAGGATCGGTTCATAAATAGCCGAGATTCGTTGAAAAATGTTGAATTTCTGGCTATCTTGTCTCTAAATCAAGATTCCTCAATTTTTCTGCTCGTCTGACCCGAATGTCTGCGATTCCGATGAACGCGCATTGCAATTCGACGTCTCATCCGTAACTTGGTCAGAACGGTCAGAACCGACAAGAATCGAGGGTATCTCGGCCAAATACTAACTTTTTTCTGAATTTTCGGTGCGGGGCGGCTGAGTGTCTGGAGCCCTGACGAACCCACCCAAGAATTTCAGGATCGGTTCATAAATAGCCGAGATTCGTTGAAAAATGTCGAACTTCTGGCTATCTTGTCTCTAAATCAAGATTCCTCAATTTTTCTGCTCGTCTGACCCGCATGTCTGCGATTCCGACGAACGCGCATTGCAATTTGAGGTCTCATCCGCAACTTGGTCAGAACGGTCAGAACCGACAAGAATCGAGGGTATCTCGGCCAAATACTAACTTTTTTCTGAATTTTCGGTGCGGGGCAGCTAAGTGTCTGGAGCCCTGACGAACCCACCCAAGAATTTCAGGATCGGTTCATAAATAGCCGAGATTCGTTGGAAAATGTCGAATTTCTGGCTATCTTGTCTCTAAATCAAGATTCCTCGATTTTTCTGCTCGTCTGACCCGAATGTCTGCGATTCCGAAGAACGCGCATTGCAATTCGACGTCTCATCCGTAACTTGGTCAGAACGGTCAGAACCGACAAGAATCGAGGGTATCTCGGCCAAATACTAACTTTTTTCTGAATTTTCGGTGCGTGGCAGCTGAGTGTCTGGAGCCCTGACGAACCCACCCAAGAATTTCAGGATCGGTTCATAAATAGCCGAGATTCGTTAAAAAATGTCGAATTTCTGGCTATCTTGTCTCTAAATCAAGATTCCTCGATTTTTCTGCTCGTCTGACCCGAATGTCTGCGATTCCGAAGAACGCGCATTGCAATTCGACGTCTCATCCGTAACTTGGTCAGAACGGTCAGAACCGACAAGAATCGAGGGTATCTCGGCCAAATACTAACTTTTTCCTGATTTTTCGGTGCGGGGCGGCTGAGTGTCTGGAGCCCTGACGAACCCACCCAAGAATTTCAGGATCGGTTCATAAATAGCCGAGATTCGTTGAAAAATGTTGAATTTCTGGCTATCTTGTCTCTAAATCAAGATTCCTCAATTTTTCTGCTCGTCTGACCCGAATGTCTGCGATTCCGATGAACGCGCATTGCAATTCGACGTCTCATCCGTAACTTGGTCAGAACGGTCAGAACCGACAAGAATCGAGGGTATCTCGGCCAAATACTAACTTTTTTCTGAATTTTCGGTGCGGGGCGGCTGAGTGTCTGGAGCCCTGACGAACCCACCCAAGAATTTCAGGATCGGTTCATAAATAGCCGAGATTCGTTGAAAAATGTCGAACTTCTGGCTATCTTGTCTCTAAATCAAGATTCCTCAATTTTTCTGCTCGTCTGACCCGAATGTCTGCGATTCCGAAGAACGCGCATTGCAATTCGACGTCTCATCCGTAACTTGGTCAGAACGGTCAGAACCGACAAGAATCGAGGGTATCTCGGCCAAATACTAACTTTTTTCTGAATTTTCGGTGCGGGGCGGCTGAGTGTCTGGAGCCCTGACGAACCCACCCAAGAATTTCAGGATCGGTTCATAAATGGCCGAGATTCGTTGAAAAATGTCGAATTTCTGGCTATCTTGTCTCTAAATCAAGATTCCTCAATTTTTCTGCTCGTCTGACCCGAATGTCTGCGATTCCGAAGAACGCGCATTGCAATTCGACGTCTCATCCGTAACTTGGTCAGAACGGTCAGAACCGACAAGAATCGAGGGTATCTCGGCCAAATACTAACTTTTTTCTGAATTTTCGGTGCGTGGCAGCTGAGTGTCTGGAGCCCTGACGAACCCACCCAAGAATTTCAGGATCGGTTCATAAATAGCCGAGATTCGTTGAAAAATGTCGAATTTCTGGCTATCTTGTCTCTAAATCAAGATTCCTCGATTTTTCTGCTCGTCTGACCCGAATGTCTGCGATTCCGAAGAACGCGCAATGCAATTTGAGGTCTCATCCGCAACTTGGTCAGAACGGTCAGAACCGACAAGAATCGAGGGTATCTCGGCCAAATACTAACTTTTTTCTGAATTTTCGCTGCGGGGCAGCTGAGTGTCTGGAGCCCTGACGAACCCACCCAAGAATTTCAGGATCGGTTCATAAATAGCCGAGATTCGTTGGAAAATGTCGAATTTCTGGCTATCTTGTCTCTAAATCAAGATTCCTCGATTTTTCTGCTCGTCTGACCCGAATGTCTGCGATTCCGAAGAACGCGCATTGCAATTCGACGTCTCATCCGTAACTTGGTCAGAACGGTCAGAACCGACAAGAATCGAGGGTATCTCGGCCAAATACTAACTTTTTCCTGATTTTTCGGTGCGGGGCGGCTGAGTGTCTGGAGCCCTGACGAACCCACCCAAGAATTTCAGGATCGGTTCATAAATAGCCGAGATTCGTTGAAAAATGTCGAATTTCTGGCTATCTTGTCTCTAAATCAAGATTCCTCAATTTTTCTGCTCGTCTGACCCGAATGTCTGCGATTCCGATGAACGCGCATTGCAATTCGACGTCTCATCCGTAACTTGGTCAGAACGGTCAGAACCGACAAGAATCGAGGGTATCTCGGCCAAATACTAACTTTTTTCTGAATTTTCGGTGCGGGGCGGCTGAGTGTCTGGAGCCCTGACGAACCCACCCAAGAATTTCAGGATCGGTTCATAAATAGCCGAGATTCGTTGAAAAATGTCGAACTTCTGGCTATCTTGTCTCTAAATCAAGATTCCTCAATTTTTCTGCTCGTCTGACCCGAATGTCTGCGATTCCGAAGAACGCGCATTGCAATTCGACGTCTCATCCGTAACTTGGTCAGAACGGTCAGAACCGACAAGAATCGAGGGGATCTCGGCCAAATACTAACTTTTTTCTGAATTTTCGGTGCGTGGCAGCTGAGTGTCTGGAGCCCTGACGAACCCACCCAAGAATTTCAGGATCGGTTCATAAATAGCCGAGATTCGTTAAAAAATGTCGAATTTCTGGCTATCTTGTCTCTAAATCAAGATTCCTCGATTTTTCTGCTCGTCTGACCCGAATGTCTGCGATTCCGAAGAACGCGCATTGCAATTCGACGTCTCATCCGTAACTTGGTCAGAACGGTCAGAACCGACAAGAATCGAGGGTATCTCGGCCAAATACTAACTTTTTTCTGAATTTTCGGTGCGGGGCAGCTGAGTGTCTGGAGCCCTGACGAACCCACCCAAGAATTTCAGGATCGGTTCATAAATAGCCGAGATTCGTTGAAAAATGTCGAATTTCTGGCTATCTTGTCTCTAAATCAAGATTCCTCGATTTTTCTGCTCGTCTGACCCTAATGTCTGCGATTCCGAAGAACGCGCAATGCAATTTGAGGTCTCATCCGCAACTTGGTCAGAACGGTCAGAACCGACAAGAATCGAGGGTATCTCGGCCAAATACTAACTTTTTTCTGAATTTTCGCTGCGGGGCAGCTGAGTGTCTGGAGCCCTGACGAACCCACCCAAGAATTTCAGGATCGGTTCATAAATAGCCGAGATTCGTTGAAAAATGTCGAATTTCTGGCTATCTTGTCTCTAAATCAAGATTCCTCAATTTTTCTGCTCATCTGACCCGCATGTCTGCGATTCCGACGAACGCGCATTGCAATTTGAGGTCTCATCCGCAACTTGGTCAGAACGGTCAGAACCGACAAGAATCGAGGGTATCTCGGCCAAATACTAACTTTTTTCTGAATTTTCGGTGCGGGGCAGCTGAGTGTCTGGAGCCCTGACGAACCCACCCAAGAATTTCAGGATCGGTTCATAAATAGCCGAGATTCGTTGGAAAATGTCGAATTTCTGGCTATCTTGTCTCTAAATCAAGATTCCTCGATTTTTCTGCTCGTCTGACCCGAATGTCTGCGATTCCGAAGAACGCGCATTGCAATTCGACGTCTCATCCGTAACTTGGTCAGAACGGTCAGAACCGACAAGAATCGAGGGTATCTCGGCCAAATACTAACTTTTTCCTGATTTTTCGGTGCGGGGCGGCTGAGTGTCTGGAGCCCTGACGAACCCACCCAAGAATTTCAGGATCGGTTCATAAATAGCCGAGATTCGTTGAAAAATGTCGAATTTCTGGCTATCTTGTCTCTAAATCAAGATTCCTCAATTTTTCTGCTCGTCTGACCCGCATGTCTGCGATTCCGACGAACGCGCATTGCAATTTGAGGTCTCATCCGCAACTTGGTCAGAACGGTCAGAACCGACAAGAATCGAGGGTATCTCGGCCAAATACTAACTTTTTTCTGAATTTTCGGTGCGGGGCAGCTGAGTGTCTGGAGCCCTGACGAACCCACCCAAGAATTTCAGGATCGGTTCATAAATAGCCGAGATTCGTTGGAAAATGTCGAATTTCTGGCTATCTTGTCTCTAAATCAAGATTCCTCGATTTTTCTGCTCGTCTGACCCGAATGTCTGCGATTCCGAAGAACGCGCATTGCAATTCGACGTCTCATCCGTAACTTGGTCAGAACGGTCAGAACCGACAAGAATCGAGGGTATCTCGGCCAAATACTAACTTTTTTCTGAATTTTCGGTGCCGGGCGGCTGAGTGTCTGGAGCCCTGACGAACCCACCCAAGAATTTCAGGATCGGTTCATAAATGGCCGAGATTCGTTGAAAAATGTCGAATTTCTGGCTATCTTGTCTCTAAATCAAGATTCCTCAATTTTTCTGCTCGTCTGACCCGAATGTCTGCGATTCCGAAGAACGCGCATTGCAATTCGACGTCTCATCCGTAACTTGGTCAGAACGGTCAGAACCGACAAGAATCGAGGGTATCTCGGCCAAATACTAACTTTTTTCTGAATTTTCGGTGCGTGGCAGCTGAGTGTCTGGAGCCCTGACGAACCCACCCAAGAATTTCAGGATCGGTTCATAAATAGCCGAGATTCGTTAAAAAATGTCGAATTTCTGGCTATCTTGTCTCTAAATCAAGATTCCTCGATTTTTCTGCTCGTCTGACCCGAATGTCTGCGATTCCGAAGAACGCGCATTGCAATTCGACGTCTCATCCGTAACTTGGTCAGAACGGTCAGAACCGACAAGAATCGAGGGTATCTCGGCCAAATACTAACTTTTTTCTGAATTTTCGGTGCGGGGCAGCTGAGTGTCTGGAGCCCTGACGAACCCACCCAAGAATTTCAGGATCGGTTCATAAATAGCCGAGATTCGTTGAAAAATGTCGAATTTCTGGCTATCTTGTCTCTAAATCAAGATTCCTCGATTTTTCTGCTCGTCTGACCCGAATGTCTGCGATTCCGAAGAACGCGCAATGCAATTTGAGGTCTCATCCGCAACTTGGTCAGAACGGTCAGAACCGACAAGAATCGAGGGTATCTCGGCCAAATACTAACTTTTTTCTGAATTTTCGCTGCGGGGCAGCTGAGTGTCTGGAGCCCTGACGAACCCACCCAAGAATTTCAGGATCGGTTCATAAATAGCCGAGATTCGTTGAAAAATGTCGAATTTCTGGCTATCTTGTCTCTAAATCAAGATTCCTCAATTTTTCTGCTCATCTGACCCGCATGTCTGCGATTCCGACGAACGCGCATTGCAATTTGAGGTCTCATCCGCAACTTGGTCAGAACGGTCAGAACCGACAAGAATCGAGGGTATCTCGGCCAAATACTAACTTTTTTCTGAATTTTCGGTGCGGGGCAGCTGAGTGTCTGGAGCCCTGACGAACCCACCCAAGAATTTCAGGATCGGTTCATAAATAGCCGAGATTCGTTGGAAAATGTCGAATTTCTGGCTATCTTGTCTCTAAATCAAGATTCCTCGATTTTTCTGCTCGTCTGACCCGAATGTCTGCGATTCCGAAGAACGCGCATTGCAATTCGACGTCTCATCCGTAACTTGGTCAGAACGGTCAGAACCGACAAGAATCGAGGGTATCTCGGCCAAATACTAACTTTTTCCTGATTTTTCGGTGCGGGGCGGCTGAGTGTCTGGAGCCCTGACGAACCCACCCAAGAATTTCAGGATCGGTTCATAAATAGCCGAGATTCGTTGAAAAATGTCGAATTTCTGGCTATCTTGTCTCTAAATCAAGATTCCTCAATTTTTCTGCTCATCTGACCCGCATGTCTGCGATTCCGACGAACGCGCATTGCAATTTGAGGTCTCATCCGCAACTTGGTCAGAACGGTCAGAACCGACAAGAATCGAGGGTATCTCGGCCAAATACTAACTTTTTTCTGAATTTTCGGTGCGGGGCAGCTGAGTGTCTGGAGCCCTGACGAACCCACCCAAGAATTTCAGGATCGGTTCATAAATAGCCGAGATTCGTTGGAAAATGTCGAATTTCTGGCTATCTTGTCTCTAAATCAAGATTCCTCGATTTTTCTGCTCGTCTGACCCGAATGTCTGCGATTCCGAAGAACGCGCATTGCAATTCGACGTCTCATCCGTAACTTGGTCAGAACGGTCAGAACCGACAAGAATCGAGGGTATCTCGGCCAAATACTAACTTTTTCCTGATTTTTCGGTGCGGGGCGGCTGAGTGTCTGGAGCCCTGACGAACCCACCCAAGAATTTCAGGATCGGTTCATAAATAGCCGAGATTCGTTGAAAAATGTCGAATTTCTGGCTATCTTGTCTCTAAATCAAGATTCCTCAATTTTTCTGCTCGTCTGACCCGCATGTCTGCGATTCCGACGAACGCGCATTGCAATTTGAGGTCTCATCCGCAACTTGGTCAGAACGGTCAGAACCGACAAGAATCGAGGGTATCTCGGCCAAATACTAACTTTTTTCTGAATTTTCGGTGCGGGGCAGCTGAGTGTCTGGAGCCCTGACGAACCCACCCAAGAATTTCAGGATCGGTTCATAAATAGCCGAGATTCGTTGGAAAATGTCGAATTTCTGGCTATCTTGTCTCTAAATCAAGATTCCTCGATTTTTCTGCTCGTCTGACCCGAATGTCTGCGATTCCGAAGAACGCGCATTGCAATTCGACGTCTCATCCGTAACTTGGTCAGAACGGTCAGAACCGACAAGAATCGAGGGTATCTCGGCCAAATACTAACTTTTTTCTGAATTTTCGGTGCCGGGCGGCTGAGTGTCTGGAGCCCTGACGAACCCACCCAAGAATTTCAGGATCGGTTCATAAATGGCCGAGATTCGTTGAAAAATGTCGAATTTCTGGCTATCTTGTCTCTAAATCAAGATTCCTCAATTTTTCTGCTCGTCTGACCCGAATGTCTGCGATTCCGAAGAACGCGCATTGCAATTCGACGTCTCATCCGTAACTTGGTCAGAACGGTCAGAACCGACAAGAATCGAGGGTATCTCGGCCAAATACTAACTTTTTTCTGAATTTTCGGTGCGTGGCAGCTGAGTGTCTGGAGCCCTGACGAACCCACCCAAGAATTTCAGGATCGGTTCATAAATAGCCGAGATTCGTTAAAAAATGTCGAATTTCTGGCTATCTTGTCTCTAAATCAAGATTCCTCGATTTTTCTGCTCGTCTGACCCGAATGTCTGCGATTCCGAAGAACGCGCATTGCAATTCGACGTCTCATCCGTAACTTGGTCAGAACGGTCAGAACCGACAAGAATCGAGGGTATCTCGGCCAAATACTAACTTTTTTCTGAATTTTCGGTGCGGGGCAGCTGAGTGTCTGGAGCCCTGACGAACCCACCCAAGAATTTCAGGATCGGTTCATAAATAGCCGAGATTCGTTGAAAAATGTCGAATTTCTGGCTATCTTGTCTCTAAATCAAGATTCCTCGATTTTTCTGCTCGTCTGACCCGAATGTCTGCGATTCCGAAGAACGCGCAATGCAATTTGAGGTCTCATCCGCAACTTGGTCAGAACGGTCAGAACCGACAAGAATCGAGGGTATCTCGGCCAAATACTAACTTTTTTCTGAATTTTCGCTGCGGGGCAGCTGAGTGTCTGGAGCCCTGACGAACCCACCCAAGAATTTCAGGATCGGTTCATAAATAGCCGAGATTCGTTGAAAAATGTCGAATTTCTGGCTATCTTGTCTCTAAATCAAGATTCCTCAATTTTTCTGCTCATCTGACCCGCATGTCTGCGATTCCGACGAACGCGCATTGCAATTTGAGGTCTCATCCGCAACTTGGTCAGAACGGTCAGAACCGACAAGAATCGAGGGTATCTCGGCCAAATACTAACTTTTTTCTGAATTTTCGGTGCGGGGCAGCTGAGTGTCTGGAGCCCTGACGAACCCACCCAAGAATTTCAGGATCGGTTCATAAATAGCCGAGATTCGTTGGAAAATGTCGAATTTCTGGCTATCTTGTCTCTAAATCAAGATTCCTCGATTTTTCTGCTCGTCTGACCCGAATGTCTGCGATTCCGAAGAACGCGCATTGCAATTCGACGTCTCATCCGTAACTTGGTCAGAACGGTCAGAACCGACAAGAATCGAGGGTATCTCGGCCAAATACTAACTTTTTCCTGATTTTTCGGTGCGGGGCGGCTGAGTGTCTGGAGCCCTGACGAACCCACCCAAGAATTTCAGGATCGGTTCATAAATAGCCGAGATTCGTTGAAAAATGTCGAATTTCTGGCTATCTTGTCTCTAAATCAAGATTCCTCAATTTTTCTGCTCGTCTGACCCGAATGTCTGCGATTCCGATGAACGCGCATTGCAATTCGACGTCTCATCCGTAACTTGGTCAGAACGGTCAGAACCGACAAGAATCGAGGGTATCTCGGCCAAATACTAACTTTTTTCTGAATTTTCGGTGCGGGGCGGCTGAGTGTCTGGAGCCCTGACGAACCCACCCAAGAATTTCAGGATCGGTTCATAAATAGCCGAGATTCGTTGAAAAATGTCGAACTTCTGGCTATCTTGTCTCTAAATCAAGATTCCTCAATTTTTCTGCTCGTCCGACCCGAATGTCTGCGATTCCGAAGAACGCGCATTGCAATTCGACGTCTCATCCGTAACTTGGTCAGAACGGTCAGAACCGACAAGAATCGAGGGTATCTCGGCCAAATACTAACTTTTTTCTGAATTTTCGGTGCGGGGCGGCTGAGTGTCTGGAGCCCTGACGAACCCACCCAAGAATTTCAGGATCGGTTCATAAATGGCCGAGATTCGTTGAAAAATGTCGAATTTCTGGCTATCTTGTCTCTAAATCAAGATTCCTCAATTTTTCTGCTCGTCTGACCCGAATGTCTGCGATTCCGAAGAACGCGCATTGCAATTCGACGTCTCATCCGTAACTTGGTCAGAACGGTCAGAACCGACAAGAATCGAGGGTATCTCGGCCAAATACTAACTTTTTTCTGAATTTTCGGTGCGTGGCAGCTGAGTGTCTGGAGCCCTGACGAACCCACCCAAGAATTTCAGGATCGGTTCATAAATAGCCGAGATTCGTTAAAAAATGTCGAATTTCTGGCTATCTTGTCTCTAAATCAAGATTCCTCGATTTTTCTGCTCGTCTGACCCGAATGTCTGCGATTCCGAAGAACGCGCATTGCAATTCGACGTCTCATCCGTAACTTGGTCAGAACGGTCAGAACCGACAAGAATCGAGGGTATCTCGGCCAAATACTAACTTTTTTCTGAATTTTCGGTGCGGGGCAGCTGAGTGTCTGGAGCCCTGACGAACCCACCCAAGAATTTCAGGATCGGTTTATAAATAGCCGAGATTCGTTGAAAAATGTCGAATTTCTGGCTATCTTGTCTCTAAATCAAGATTCCTCGATTTTTCTGCTCGTCTGACCCGAATGTCTGCGATTCCGAAGAACGCGCAATGCAATTTGAGGTCTCATCCGCAACTTGGTCAGAACGGTCAGAACCGACAAGAATCGAGGGTATCTCGGCCAAATACTAACTTTTTTCTGAATTTTCGCTGCGGGGCAGCTGAGTGTCTGAAGCCCTGACGAACCCACCCAAGAATTTCAGGATCGGTTCATAAATAGCCGAGATTCGTTGAAAAATGTCGAATTTCTGGCTATCTTGTCTCTAAATCAAGATTCCTCAATTTTTCTGCTCATCTGACCCGCATGTCTGCGATTCCGACGAACGCGCATTGCAATTTGAGGTCTCATCCGCAACTTGGTCAGAACGGTCAGAACCGACAAGAATCGAGGGTATCTCGGCCAAATACTAACTTTTTTCTGAATTTTCGGTGCGGGGCAGCTGAGTGTCTGGAGCCCTGACGAACCCACCCAAGAATTTCAGGATCGGTTCATAAATAGCCGAGATTCGTTGGAAAATGTCGAATTTCTGGCTATCTTGTCTCTAAATCAAGATTCCTCGATTTTTCTGCTCGTCTGACCCGAATGTCTGCGATTCCGAAGAACGCGCATTGCAATTCGACGTCTCATCCGTAACTTGGTCAGAACGGTCAGAACCGACAAGAATCGAGGGTATCTCGGCCAAATACTAACTTTTTCCTGATTTTTCGGTGCGGGGCGGCTGAGTGTCTGGAGCCCTGACGAACCCACCCAAGAATTTCAGGATCGGTTCATAAATAGCCGAGATTCGTTGAAAAATGTCGAATTTCTGGCTATCTTGTCTCTAAATCAAGATTCCTCAATTTTTCTGCTCGTCTGACCCGAATGTCTGCGATTCCGATGAACGCGCATTGCAATTCGACGTCTCATCCGTAACTTGGTCAGAACGGTCAGAACCGACAAGAATCGAGGGTATCTCGGCCAAATACTAACTTTTTTCTGAATTTTCGGTGCGGGGCGGCTGAGTGTCTGGAGCCCTGACGAACCCACCCAAGAATTTCAGGATCGGTTCATAAATAGCCGAGATTCGTTGAAAAATGTCGAACTTCTGGCTATCTTGTCTCTAAATCAAGATTCCTCAATTTTTCTGCTCGTCTGACCCGAATGTCTGCGATTCCGAGGAACGCGCATTGCAATTCGACGTCTCATCCGTGACTTGGTCAGAACGGTCAGAACCGACAAGAATCGAGGGTATCTCGGCCAAATACTAACTTTTTTCTGAATTTTCGGTGCGGGGCAGCTGAGTGTCTGGAGCCCTGACGAACCCACCCAAGAATTTCAGGATCGGTTCATAAATAGCCGAGATTCGTTGAAAAATGTCGAATTTCTGGCTATCTTGTCTCTAAATCAAGATTTCTCAATTTTTCTGCTCGTCTGACCCGAATGTCTGCGATTCCAAGGAACGCGCATTGCAATTCGACGTCTCATCCGTGACTTGGTCAGAACGGTCAGAACCGACAAGAATCGAGGGTATCTCGGCCGAATACTAACTTTCTTCTGAATTTTCGGTGCGTGGCAGCTGAGTGTCTGGAGCCCTGACGAACCCACCCAAGAATTTCAGGATCGGTTCATAAATAGCCGAGATTCGTTAAAAAATGTCGAATTTCTGGCTATCTTGTCTCTAAATCAAGATTTCTCAATTTTTCTGCTCGTCTGACCCGAATGTCTGCGATTCCAAGGAACGCGCATTGCAATTCGACGTCTCATCCGTGACTTGGTCAGAACGGTCAGAACCGACAAGAATCGAGGGTATCTCGGCCGAATACTAACTTTTTTCTGAATTTTCGGTGCGTGGCAGCTGAGTGTCTGGAGCCCTGACGAACCCACCCAAGAATTTCAGGATCGGTTCATAAATAGCCGAGATTCGTTAAAAAATGTCGAATTTCTGGCTATCTTGTCTCTAAATCAAGATTCCTCGATTTTTCTGCTCGTCTGACCCGAATGTCTGCGATTCCGAAGAACGCGCATTGCAATTCGACGTCTCATCCGTAACTTGGTCAGAACGGTCAGAACCGACAAGAATCGAGGGTATCTCGGCCAAATACTAACTTTTTTCTGAATTTTCGGTGCGGGGCAGCTGAGTGTCTGGAGCCCTGACGAACCCACCCAAGAATTTCAGGATCGGTTCATAAATAGCCGAGATTCGTTGAAAAATGTCGAATTTCTGGCTATCTTGTCTCTAAATCAAGATTCCTCGATTTTTCTGCTCGTCTGACCCGAATGTCTGCGATTCCGAAGAACGCGCAATGCAATTTGAGGTCTCATCCGCAACTTGGTCAGAACGGTCAGAACCGACAAGAATCGAGGGTATCTCGGCCAAATACTAACTTTTTTCTGAATTTTCGCTGCGGGGCAGCTGAGTGTCTGGAGCCCTGACGAACCCACCCAAGAATTTCAGGATCGGTTCATAAATAGCCGAGATTCGTTGAAAAATGTCGAATTTCTGGCTATCTTGTCTCTAAATCAAGATTCCTCAATTTTTCTGCTCATCTGACCCGCATGTCTGCGATTCCGACGAACGCGCATTGCAATTTGAGGTCTCATCCGCAACTTGGTCAGAACGGTCAGAACCGACAAGAATCGAGGGTATCTCGGCCAAATACTAACTTTTTTCTGAATTTTCGGTGCGGGGCAGCTGAGTGTCTGGAGCCCTGACGAACCCACCCAAGAATTTCAGGATCGGTTCATAAATAGCCGAGATTCGTTGGAAAATGTCGAATTTCTGGCTATCTTGTCTCTAAATCAAGATTCCTCGATTTTTCTGCTCGTCTGACCCGAATGTCTGCGATTCCGAAGAACGCGCATTGCAATTCGACGTCTCATCCGTAACTTGGTCAGAACGGTCAGAACCGACAAGAATCGAGGGTATCTCGGCCAAATACTAACTTTTTCCTGAGTTTTCGGTGCGGGGCGGCTGAGTGTCTGGAGCCCTGACGAACCCACCCAAGAATTTCAGGATCGGTTCATAAATAGCCGAGATTCGTTGGAAAATGTCGAATTTCTGGCTATCTTGTCTCTAAATCAAGATTCCTCAATTTTTCTGCTCGTCTGACCCGAATGTCTGCGATTCCGATGAACGCGCATTGCAATTCGACGTCTCATCCGTAACTTGGTCAGAACGGTCAGAACCGACAAGAATCGAGGGTATCTCGGCCAAATACTAACTTTTTTCTGAATTTTCGGTGCGGGGCGGCTGAGTGTCTGGAGCCCTGACAAACCCACCCAAGAATTTCAGGATCGGTTCATAAATAGCCGAGATTCGTTGAAAAATGTCGAACTTCTGGCTATCTTGTCTCTAAATCAAGATTCCTCAATTTTTCTGCTCGTCTGACCCGAATGTCTGCGATTCCGAAGAACGCGCATTGCAATTCGACGTCTCATCCGTAACTTGGTCAGAACGGTCAGAACCGACAAGAATCGAGGATATCTCGGCCAAATACTAACTTTTTTCTGAATTTTCGGTGCGGGGCGGCTGAGTGTCTGGAGCCCTGACGAACCCACCCAAGAATTTCAGGATCGGTTCATAAATGGCCGAGATTCGTTGAAAAATGTCGAATTTCTGGCTATCTTGTCTCTAAATCAAGATTCCTCAATTTTTCTGCTCGTCTGACCCGCATGTCTGCGATTCCGACGAACGCGCATTGCAATTTGAGGTCTCATCCGCAACTTGGTCAGAACGGTCAGAACCGACAAGAATCGAGGGTATCTCGGCCAAATACTAACTTTTTTCTGAATTTTCGGTGCGGGGCGGCTGAGTGTCTGGAGCCCTGACGAACCCACCCAAGAATTTCAGGATCGGTTCATAAATGGCCGAGATTCGTTGAAAAATGTCGAATTTCTGGCTATCTTGTCTCTAAATCAAGATTCCTCAATTTTTCTGCTCGTCTGACCCGCATGTCTGCGATTCCGACGAACGCGCATTGCAATTTGAGGTCTCATCCGCAACTTGGTCAGAACGGTCAGAACCGACAAGAATCGAGGGTATCTCGGCCAAATACTAACTTTTTTCTGAATTTTCGGTGCGGGGCAGCTGAGTGTCTGGAGCCCTGACGAACCCACCCAAGAATTTCAGGATCGGTTCATAAATGGCCGAGATTCGTTGAAAAATGTCGAATTTCTGGCTATCTTGTCTCTAAATCAAGATTCCTCAATTTTTCTGCTCGTCTGACCCGCATGTCTGCGATTCCGACGAACGCGCATTGCAATTTGAGGTCTCATCCGCAACTTGGTCAGAACGGTCAGAACCGACAAGAATCGAGGGTATCTCGGCCAAATACTAACTTTTTTCTGAATTTTCGGTGCGGGGCAGCTGAGTGTCTGGAGCCCTGACGAACCCACCCAAGAATTTCAGGATCGGTTCATAAATAGCCGAGATTCGTTGAAAAATGTCGAATTTCTGGCTATCTTGTCTCTAAATCAAGATTCCTCGATTTTTCTGCTCGTCTGACCCGAATGTCTGCGATTCCGAAGAACGCGCATTGCAATTCGACGTCTCATCCGTAACTTGGTCAGAACGGTCAGAACCGACAAGAATCGAGGGTATCTCGGCCAAATACTAACTTTTTTCTGAATTTTCGGTGCGGGGCGGCTGAGTGTCTGGAGCCCTGACGAACCCACCCAAGAATTTCAGGATCGGTTCATAAATGGCCGAGATTCGTTGAAAAATGTCGAATTTCTGGCTATCTTGTCTCTAAATCAAGATTCCTCAATTTTTCTGCTCGTCTGACCCGAATGTCTGCGATTCCGAAGAACGCGCATTGCAATTCGACGTCTCATCCGTAACTTGGTCAGAACGGTCAGAACCGACAAGAATCGAGGGTATCTCGGCCAAATACTAACTTTTTTCTGAATTTTCGGTGCGTGGCAGCTGAGTGTCTGGAGCCCTGACGAACCCACCCAAGAATTTCAGGATCGGTTCATAAATAGCCGAGATTCGTTAAAAAATGTCGAATTTCTGGCTATCTTGTCTCTAAATCAAGATTCCTCGATTTTTCTGCTCGTCTGACCCGAATGTCTGCGATTCCGAAGAACGCGCATTGCAATTCGACGTCTCATCCGTAACTTGGTCAGAACGGTCAGAACCGACAAGAATCGAGGGTATCTTGGCCAAATACTAACTTTTTTCTGAATTTTCGAAGCGGGGCAGCTGAGTGTCTGGAGCCCTGACGAACCCACCCAAGAATTTCAGGATCGGTTCATAAATAGCCGAGATTCGTTGAAAAATGTCGAATTTCTGGCTATCTTGTCTCTAAATCAAGATTCCTCGATTTTTCTGCTCGTCTGACCCGAATGTCTGCGATTCCGAAGAACGCGCAATGCAATTTGAGGTCTCATCCGCAACTTGGTCAGAACGGTCAGAACCGACAAGAATCGAGGGTATCTCGGCCAAATACTAACTTTTTTCTGAATTTTCGCTGCGGGGCAGCTGAGTGTCTGGAGCCCTGACGAACCCACCCAAGAATTTCAGGATCGGTTCATAAATGGCCGAGATTCGTTGAAAAATGTCGAATTTCTGGCTATCTTGTCTCTAAATCAAGATTCCTCAATTTTTCTGCTCGTCTGACCCGCATGTCTGCGATTCCGACGAACGCGCATTGCAATTTGAGGTCTCATCCGCAACTTGGTCAGAACGGTCAGAACCGACAAGAATCGAGGGTATCTCGGCCAAATACTAACTTTTTTCTGAATTTTCGGTGCGGGGCAGCTGAGTGTCTGGAGCCCTGACGAACCCACCCAAGAATTTCAGGATCGGTTCATAAATAGCCGAGATTCGTTGAAAAATGTCGAATTTCTGGCTATCTTGTCTCTAAATCAAGATTCCTCGATTTTTCTGCTCGTCTGACCCGAATGTCTGCGATTCCGAAGAACGCGCATTGCAATTCGACGTCTCATCCGTAACTTGGTCAGAACGGTCAGAACCGACAAGAATCGAGGGTATCTCGGCCAAATACTAACTTTTTTCTGAATTTTCGGTGCGGGGCGGCTGAGTGTCTGGAGCCCTGACGAACCCACCCAAGAATTTCAGGATCGGTTCATAAATAGCCGAGATTCGTTGAAAAATGTCGAATTTCTGGCTATCTTGTCTCTAAATCAAGATTCCTCAATTTTTCTGCTCATCTGACCCGCATGTCTGCGATTCCGACGAACGCGCATTGCAATTTGAGGTCTCATCCGCAACTTGGTCAGAACGGTCAGAACCGACAAGAATCGAGGGTATCTCGGCCAAATACTAACTTTTTTCTGAATTTTCGGTGCGGGGCAGCTGAGTGTCTGGAGCCCTGACAAACCCGCCCAAGAATTTCAGGATCGGTTCATAAATAGCCGAGATTCGTTGAAAAATGTCGAATTTCCGGCCATCTTGTCTCTAAATCAAGATTCCTCGATTTTTCTGCCCGTCTGACCCGAATGTCTGCGATTCCGAAGAACGCGCATTGCAATTCGACGTCTCATCCGTAACTTGGTCAGAACGGTCAGAACCGACAAGAATCGAGGGTATCTCGGCCAAATACTAACTTTTTTCTGAATTTTCGGTGCGGGGCGGCTGAGTGTCTGGAGCCCTGACGAACCCACCCAAGAATTTCAGGATCGGTTCATAAATGGCCGAGATTCGTTGAAAAATGTCGAGTTTCCGGCTATCTTGTCTCTAAATCAAGATTCCTCAATTTTTCTGCTCGTCTGACCCGCATGTCTGCGATTACGACGAACGCGCATTGCAATTTGAGGTCTCATCCGCAACTTGGTCAGAACGGTCAGAACCGACAAGAATCGAGGGTATCTCGGCCAAATACTAACTTTTTTCTGAATTTTCGGTGCGGGGCAGCTGAGTGTCTGGAGCCCTGACGAACCCACCCAAGAATTTCAGGATCGGTTCATAAATAGCCGAGATTCGTTGGAAAATGTCGAATTTCTGGCTATCTTGTCTCTAAATCAAGATTCCTCGATTTTTCTGCTCGTCTGACCCGAATGTCTGCGATTCCGAAGAACGCGCATTGCAATTCGACGTCTCATCCGTAACTTGGTCAGAACGGTCAGAACCGACAAGAATCGAGGGTATCTCGGCCAAATACTAACTTTTTTCTGAATTTTCGGTGCGGGGCGGCTGAGTGTCTGGAGCCCTGACGAACCCACCCAAATATTTCAGGATCGGTTGATAAATAGCCGAGATTCGTTGAAAAATGTCGAATTTCTGGCTATCTTGTCTCTAAATCAAGATTCCTCAATTTTTCTGCTCGTCTGACCCGAATGTCTGCGATTCCGAAGAACGCGCATTGCAACTCGACGTCTCATCCGTAACTTGGTCAGAACGGTCAGAACCGACAAGAATCGAGGGTATCTCGGCCAAATACTAACTTTTTTCTGAATTTTCGGTGCGGGGCGGCTGAGTGTCTGGAGCCCTGACGAACCCACCCAAGAATTTCAGGATCGGTTCATAAATAGCCGAGATTCGTTGAAAAATGTCGTACTTCTGGCTATCTTGTCTCTAAATCAAGATTCCTCAATTTTTCTGCTCGTCTGACCCGAATGTCTGCGATTCCGAAGAACGCGCATTGCAATTCGACGTCTCATCCGTAACTTGGTCAGAACGGTCAGAACCGACAAGAATCGAGGGTATCTCGGCCAAATACTAACTTTTTTCTGAATTTCCGGTGCGGGGCAGCTGAGTGTCTGGAGCCCTGACGAACCCACCCAAGAATTTCAGGATCGGTTCATAAATAGCCGAGATTCGTTGAAAAATGTCGAATTTCTGGCTATCTTGTCTCTAAATCAAGATTCCTCGATTTTTCTGCTCGTCTGACCCGAATGTCTGCGATTCCGAAGAACGCGCATTGCAATTCGACGTCTCATCCGTAACTTGGTCAGAACGGTCAGAACCGACAAGAATCGAGGGTATCTCGGCCAAATACTAACTTTTTTCTGAATTTTCGGTGCGGGGCGGCTGAGTGTCTGGAGCCCTGACGAACCCACCCAAGAATTTCAGGATCGGTTCATAAATGGCCGAGATTCGTTGAAAAATGTCGAGTTTCCGGCTATCTTGTCTCTAAATCAAGATTCCTCAATTTTTCTGCTCGTCTGACCCGCATGTCTGCGATTACGACGAACGCGCATTGCAATTTGAGGTCTCATCCGCAACTTGGTCAGAACGGTCAGAACCGACAAGAATCGAGGGTATCTCGGCCAAATACTAACTTTTTTCTGAATTTTCGGTGCGGGGCAGCTGAGTGTCTGGAGCCCTGACGAACCCACCCAAGAATTTCAGGATCGGTTCATAAATAGCCGAGATTCGTTGGAAAATGTCGAATTTCTGGCTATCTTGTCTCTAAATCAAGATTCCTCGATTTTTCTGCTCGTCTGACCCGAATGTCTGCGATTCCGAAGAACGCGCATTGCAATTCGACGTCTCATCCGTAACTTGGTCAGAACGGTCAGAACCGACAAGAATCGAGGGTATCTCGGCCAAATACTAACTTTTTTCTGAATTTTCGGTGCGGGGCGGCTGAGTGTCTGGAGCCCTGACGAACCCACCCAAATATTTCAGGATCGGTTGATAAATAGCCGAGATTCGTTGAAAAATGTCGAATTTCTGGCTATCTTGTCTCTAAATCAAGATTCCTCAATTTTTCTGCTCGTCTGACCCGAATGTCTGCGATTCCGAAGAACGCGCATTGCAACTCGACGTCTCATCCGTAACTTGGTCAGAACGGTCAGAACCGACAAGAATCGAGGGTATCTCGGCCAAATACTAACTTTTTTCTGAATTTTCGGTGCGGGGCGGCTGAGTGTCTGGAGCCCTGACGAACCCACCCAAGAATTTCAGGATCGGTTCATAAATAGCCGAGATTCGTTGAAAAATGTCGTACTTCTGGCTATCTTGTCTCTAAATCAAGATTCCTCAATTTTTCTGCTCGTCTGACCCGAATGTCTGCGATTCCGAAGAACGCGCATTGCAATTCGACGTCTCATCCGTAACTTGGTCAGAACGGTCAGAACCGACAAGAATCGAGGGTATCTCGGCCAAATACTAACTTTTTTCTGAATTTCCGGTGCGGGGCAGCTGAGTGTCTGGAGCCCTGACGAACCCACCCAAGAATTTCAGGATCGGTTCATAAATAGCCGAGATTCGTTGAAAAATGTCGAATTTCTGGCTATCTTGTCTCTAAATCAAGATTCCTCGATTTTTCTGCTCGTCTGACCCGAATGTCTGCGATTCCGAAGAACGCGCAATGCAATTTGAGGTCTCATCCGCAACTTGGTCAGAACGGTCAGAACCGACAAGAATCGAGGGTATCTCGGCCAAATACTAACTTTTTTCTGAATTTTCGCTGCGGGGCAGCTGAGTGTCTGGAGCCCTGACGAACCCACCCAAGAATTTCAGGATCGGTTCATAAATAGCCGAGATTCGTTGAAAAATGTCGAATTTCTGGCTATCTTGTCTCTAAATCAAGATTCCTCAATTTTTCTGCTCATCTGACCCGCATGTCTGCGATTCCGACGAACGCGCATTGCAATTTGAGGTCTCATCCGCAACTTGGTCAGAACGGTCAGAACCGACAAGAATCGAGGGTATCTCGGCCAAATACTAACTTTTTTCTGAATTTTCGGTGCGGGGCAGCTGAGTGTCTGGAGCCCTGACGAACCCACCCAAGAATTTCAGGATCGGTTCATAAATAGCCGAGATTCGTTGGAAAATGTCGAATTTCTGGCTATCTTGTCTCTAAATCAAGATTCCTCGATTTTTCTGCTCGTCTGACCCGAATGTCTGCGATTCCGAAGAACGCGCATTGCAATTCGACGTCTCATCCGTAACTTGGTCAGAACGGTCAGAACCGACAAGAATCGAGGGTATCTCGGCCAAATACTAACTTTTTCCTGATTTTTCGGTGCGGGGCGGCTGAGTGTCTGGAGCCCTGACGAACCCACCCAAGAATTTCAGGATCGGTTCATAAATAGCCGAGATTCGTTGAAAAATGTCGAATTTCTGGCTATCTTGTCTCTAAATCAAGATTCCTCAATTTTTCTGCTCGTCTGACCCGAATGTCTGCGATTCCGATGAACGCGCATTGCAATTCGACGTCTCATCCGTAACTTGGTCAGAACGGTCAGAACCGACAAGAATCGAGGGTATCTCGGCCAAATACTAACTTTTTTCTGAATTTTCGGTGCGGGGCGGCTGAGTGTCTGGAGCCCTGACGAACCCACCCAAGAATTTCAGGATCGGTTCATAAATAGCCGAGATTCGTTGAAAAATGTCGAACTTCTGGCTATCTTGTCTCTAAATCAAGATTCCTCAATTTTTCTGCTCGTCTGACCCGAATGTCTGCGATTCCGAAGAACGCGCATTGCAATTCGACGTCTCATCCGTAACTTGGTCAGAACGGTCAGAACCGACAAGAATCGAGGGTATCTCGGCCAAATACTAACTTTTTTCTGAATTTTCGGTGCGGGGCGGCTGAGTGTCTGGAGCCCTGACGAACCCACCCAAGAATTTCAGGATCGGTTCATAAATGGCCGAGATTCGTTGAAAAATGTCGAATTTCTGGCTATCTTGTCTCTAAATCAAGATTCCTCAATTTTTCTGCTCGTCTGACCCGCATGTCTGCGATTCCGACGAACGCGCATTGCAATTTGAGGTCTCATCCGCAACTTGGTCAGAACGGTCAGAACCGACAAGAATCGAGGGTATCTCGGCCAAATACTAACTTTTTTCTGAATTTTCGGTGCGGGGCGGCTGAGTGTCTGGAGCCCTGACGAACCCACCCAAGAATTTCAGGATCGGTTCATAAATGGCCGAGATTCGTTGAAAAATGTCGAATTTCTGGCTATCTTGTCTCTAAATCAAGATTCCTCAATTTTTCTGCTCGTCTGACCCGCATGTCTGCGATTCCGACGAACGCGCATTGCAATTTGAGGTCTCATCCGCAACTTGGTCAGAACGGTCAGAACCGACAAGAATCGAGGGTATCTCGGCCAAATACTAACTTTTTTCTGAATTTTCGGTGCGGGGCAGCTGAGTGTCTGGAGCCCTGACGAACCCACCCAAGAATTTCAGGATCGGTTCATAAATGGCCGAGATTCGTTGAAAAATGTCGAATTTCTGGCTATCTTGTCTCTAAATCAAGATTCCTCAATTTTTCTGCTCGTCTGACCCGCATGTCTGCGATTCCGACGAACGCGCATTGCAATTTGAGGTCTCATCCGCAACTTGGTCAGAACGGTCAGAACCGACAAGAATCGAGGGTATCTCGGCCAAATACTAACTTTTTTCTGAATTTTCGGTGCGGGGCAGCTGAGTGTCTGGAGCCCTGACGAACCCACCCAAGAATTTCAGGATCGGTTCATAAATAGCCGAGATTCGTTGAAAAATGTCGAATTTCTGGCTATCTTGTCTCTAAATCAAGATTCCTCGATTTCTCTGCTCGTCTGACCCGAATGTCTGCGATTCCGAAGAACGCGCATTGCAATTCGACGTCTCATCCGTAACTTGGTCAGAACGGTCAGAACCGACAAGAATCGAGGGTATCTCGGCCAAATACTAACTTTTTTCTGAATTTTCGGTGCGGGGCGGCTGAGTGTCTGGAGCCCTGACGAACCCACCCAAGAATTTCAGGATCGGTTCATAAATAGCCGAGATTCGTTGAAAAATGTCGAATTTCTGGCTATCTTGTCTCTAAATCAAGATTCCTCGATTTTTCTGCTCGTCTGACCCGAATGTCTGCGATTCCGATGAACGCGCATTGCAATTCGACGTCTCGTCCGTAACTTGGTCAGAACGGTCAGCACCGACAAGAATCGAGGGTATCTCGGCCAAATACTAACTTTTTTCTGAATTTTCGGTGCGGGGCGGCTGAGTGTCTGGAGCCCTGACGAACCCACCCAAGAATTTCAGGATCGGTTCATAAATAGCCGAGATTCGTTGAAAAATGTCGAACTTCTGGCTATCTTGTCTCTAAATCAAGATTCCTCAATTTTTCTGCTCGTCTGACCCGAATGTCTGCGATTCCGAAGAACGCGCATTGCAATTCGACGTCTCATCCGTAACTTGGTCAGAACGGTCAGAACCGACAAGAATCGAGGGTATCTCGGCCAAATACTAACTTTTTTCTGAATTTTCGGTGCGGGGCGGCTGAGTGTCTGGAGCCCTGACGAACCCACCCAAGAATTTCAGGATCGGTTCATAAATAGCCGAGATTCGTTAAAAAATGTCGAATTTCTGGCTATCTTGTCTCTAAATCAAGATTCCTCGATTTTTCTGCTCGTCTGACCCGAATGTCTGCGATTCCGAAGAACGCGCATTGCAATTCGACGTCTCATCCGTAACTTGGTCAGAACGGTCAGAACCGACAAGAATCGAGGGTATCTTGGCCAAATACTAACTTTTTTCTGAATTTTCGAAGCGGGGCAGCTGAGTGTCTGGAGCCCTGACGAACCCACCCAAGAATTTCAGGATCGGTTCATAAATAGCCGAGATTCGTTGAAAAATGTCGAATTTCTGGCTATCTTGTCTCTAAATCAAGATTCCTCGATTTTTCTGCTCGTCTGACCCGAATGTCTGCGATTCCGAAGAACGCGCAATGCAATTTGAGGTCTCATCCGCAACTTGGTCAGAACGGTCAGAACCGACAAGAATCGAGGGTATCTCGGCCAAATACTAACTTTTTTCTGAATTTTCGCTGCGGGGCAGCTGAGTGTCTGGAGCCCTGACGAACCCACCCAAGAATTTCAGGATCGGTTCATAAATGGCCGAGATTCGTTGAAAAATGTCGAATTTCTGGCTATCTTGTCTCTAAATCAAGATTCCTCAATTTTTCTGCTCGTCTGACCCGCATGTCTGCGATTCCGACGAACGCGCATTGCAATTTGAGGTCTCATCCGCAACTTGGTCAGGTCGGTCAGAACCGACAAGAATCGAGGGTATCTCGGCCAAATACTAACTTTTTTCTGAATTTTCGGTGCGGGGCAGCTGAGTGTCTGGAGCCCTGACGAACCCACCCAAGAATTTCAGGATCGGTTCATAAATAGCCGAGATTCGTTGAAAAATGTCGAATTTCTGGCTATCTTGTCTCTAAATCAAGATTCCTCGATTTTTCTGCTCGTCTGACCCGAATGTCTGCGATTCCGAAGAACGCGCATTGCAATTCGACGTCTCATCCGTAACTTGGTCAGAACGGTCAGAACCGACAAGAATCGAGGGTATCTCGGCCAAATACTAACTTTTTTCTGAATTTTCGGTGCGGGGCGGCTGAGTGTCTGGAGCCCTGACGAACCCACCCAAGAATTTCAGGATCGGTTCATAAATAGCCGAGATTCGTTGAAAAATGTCGAATTTCTGGCTATCTTGTCTCTAAATCAAGATTCCTCAATTTTTCTGCTCATCTGACCCGCATGTCTGCGATTCCGACGAACGCGCATTGCAATTTGAGGTCTCATCCGCAACTTGGTCAGAACGGTCAGAACCGACAAGAATCGAGGGTATCTCGGCCAAATACTAACTTTTTTCTGAATTTTCGGTGCGGGGCAGCTGAGTGTCTGGAGCCCTGACGAACCCACCCAAGAATTTCAGGATCGGTTCATAAATAGCCGAGATTCGTTGGAAAATGTCGAATTTCTGGCTATCTTGTCTCTAAATCAAGATTCCTCGATTTTTCTGCTCGTCTGACCCGAATGTCTGCGATTCCGAAGAACGCGCATTGCAATTCGACGTCTCATCCGTAACTTGGTCAGAACGGTCAGAACCGACAAGAATCGAGGGTATCTCGGCCAAATACTAACTTTTTCCTGATTTTTCGGTGCGGGGCGGCTGAGTGTCTGGAGCCCTGACGAACCCACCCAAGAATTTCAGGATCGGTTCATAAATAGCCGAGATTCGTTGAAAAATGTCGAATTTCTGGCTATCTTGTCTCTAAATCAAGATTCCTCAATTTTTCTGCTCGTCTGACCCGAATGTCTGCGATTCCGATGAACGCGCATTGCAATTCGACGTCTCATCCGTAACTTGGTCAGAACGGTCAGAACCGACAAGAATCGAGGGTATCTCGGCCAAATACTAACTTTTTTCTGAATTTTCGGTGCGGGGCGGCTGAGTGTCTGGAGCCCTGACGAACCCACCCAAGAATTTCAGGATCGGTTCATAAATAGCCGAGATTCGTTGAAAAATGTCGAACTTCTGGCTATCTTGTCTCTAAATCAAGATTCCTCAATTTTTCTGCTCGTCTGACCCGAATGTCTGCGATTCCGAAGAACGCGCATTGCAATTCGACGTCTCATCCGTAACTTGGTCAGAACGGTCAGAACCGACAAGAATCGAGGGTATCTCGGCCAAATACTAACTTTTTTCTGAATTTTCGGTGCGGGGCGGCTGAGTGTCTGGAGCCCTGACGAACCCACCCAAGAATTTCAGGATCGGTTCATAAATGGCCGAGATTCGTTGAAAAATGTCGAATTTCTGGCTATCTTGTCTCTAAATCAAGATTCCTCAATTTTTCTGCTCGTCTGACCCGCATGTCTGCGATTCCGACGAACGCGCATTGCAATTTGAGGTCTCATCCGCAACTTGGTCAGAACGGTCAGAACCGACAAGAATCGAGGGTATCTCGGCCAAATACTAACTTTTTTCTGAATTTTCGGTGCGGGGCGGCTGAGTGTCTGGAGCCCTGACGAACCCACCCAAGAATTTCAGGATCGGTTCATAAATGGCCGAGATTCGTTGAAAAATGTCGAATTTCTGGCTATCTTGTCTCTAAATCAAGATTCCTCAATTTTTCTGCTCGTCTGACCCGCATGTCTGCGATTCCGACGAACGCGCATTGCAATTTGAGGTCTCATCCGCAACTTGGTCAGAACGGTCAGAACCGACAAGAATCGAGGGTATCTCGGCCAAATACTAACTTTTTTCTGAATTTTCGGTGCGGGGCAGCTGAGTGTCTGGAGCCCTGACGAACCCACCCAAGAATTTCAGGATCGGTTCATAAATGGCCGAGATTCGTTGAAAAATGTCGAATTTCTGGCTATCTTGTCTCTAAATCAAGATTCCTCAATTTTTCTGCTCGTCTGACCCGCATGTCTGCGATTCCGACGAACGCGCATTGCAATTTGAGGTCTCATCCGCAACTTGGTCAGAACGGTCAGAACCGACAAGAATCGAGGGTATCTCGGCCAAATACTAACTTTTTTCTGAATTTTCGGTGCGGGGCAGCTGAGTGTCTGGAGCCCTGACGAACCCACCCAAGAATTTCAGGATCGGTTCATAAATAGCCGAGATTCGTTGAAAAATGTCGAATTTCTGGCTATCTTGTCTCTAAATCAAGATTCCTCGATTTCTCTGCTCGTCTGACCCGAATGTCTGCGATTCCGAAGAACGCGCATTGCAATTCGACGTCTCATCCGTAACTTGGTCAGAACGGTCAGAACCGACAAGAATCGAGGGTATCTCGGCCAAATACTAACTTTTTTCTGAATTTTCGGTGCGGGGCGGCTGAGTGTCTGGAGCCCTGACGAACCCACCCAAGAATTTCAGGATCGGTTCATAAATAGCCGAGATTCGTTGAAAAATGTCGAATTTCTGGCTATCTTGTCTCTAAATCAAGATTCCTCGATTTTTCTGCTCGTCTGACCCGAATGTCTGCGATTCCGATGAACGCGCATTGCAATTCGACGTCTCGTCCGTAACTTGGTCAGAACGGTCAGCACCGACAAGAATCGAGGGTATCTCGGCCAAATACTAACTTTTTTCTGAATTTTCGGTGCGGGGCGGCTGAGTGTCTGGAGCCCTGACGAACCCACCCAAGAATTTCAGGATCGGTTCATAAATAGCCGAGATTCGTTGAAAAATGTCGAACTTCTGGCTATCTTGTCTCTAAATCAAGATTCCTCAATTTTTCTGCTCGTCTGACCCGAATGTCTGCGATTCCGAAGAACGCGCATTGCAATTCGACGTCTCATCCGTAACTTGGTCAGAACGGTCAGAACCGACAAGAATCGAGGGTATCTCGGCCAAATACTAACTTTTTTCTGAATTTTCGGTGCGGGGCGGCTGAGTGTCTGGAGCCCTGACGAACCCACCCAAGAATTTCAGGATCGGTTCATAAATAGCCGAGATTCGTTAAAAAATGTCGAATTTCTGGCTATCTTGTCTCTAAATCAAGATTCCTCGATTTTTCTGCTCGTCTGACCCGAATGTCTGCGATTCCGAAGAACGCGCATTGCAATTCGACGTCTCATCCGTAACTTGGTCAGAACGGTCAGAACCGACAAGAATCGAGGGTATCTTGGCCAAATACTAACTTTTTTCTGAATTTTCGAAGCGGGGCAGCTGAGTGTCTGGAGCCCTGACGAACCCACCCAAGAATTTCAGGATCGGTTCATAAATAGCCGAGATTCGTTGAAAAATGTCGAATTTCTGGCTATCTTGTCTCTAAATCAAGATTCCTCGATTTTTCTGCTCGTCTGACCCGAATGTCTGCGATTCCGAAGAACGCGCAATGCAATTTGAGGTCTCATCCGCAACTTGGTCAGAACGGTCAGAACCGACAAGAATCGAGGGTATCTCGGCCAAATACTAACTTTTTTCTGAATTTTCGCTGCGGGGCAGCTGAGTGTCTGGAGCCCTGACGAACCCACCCAAGAATTTCAGGATCGGTTCATAAATGGCCGAGATTCGTTGAAAAATGTCGAATTTCTGGCTATCTTGTCTCTAAATCAAGATTCCTCAATTTTTCTGCTCGTCTGACCCGCATGTCTGCGATTCCGACGAACGCGCATTGCAATTTGAGGTCTCATCCGCAACTTGGTCAGAACGGTCAGAACCGACAAGAATCGAGGGTATCTCGGCCAAATACTAACTTTTTTCTGAATTTTCGGTGCGGGGCAGCTGAGTGTCTGGAGCCCTGACGAACCCACCCAAGAATTTCAGGATCGGTTCATAAATAGCCGAGATTCGTTGAAAAATGTCGAATTTCTGGCTATCTTGTCTCTAAATCAAGATTCCTCGATTTTTCTGCTCGTCTGACCCGAATGTCTGCGATTCCGAAGAACGCGCATTGCAATTCGACGTCTCATCCGTAACTTGGTCAGAACGGTCAGAACCGACAAGAATCGAGGGTATCTCGGCCAAATACTAACTTTTTTCTGAATTTTCGGTGCGGGGCGGCTGAGTGTCTGGAGCCCTGACGAACCCACCCAAGAATTTCAGGATCGGTTCATAAATAGCCGAGATTCGTTGAAAAATGTCGAATTTCTGGCTATCTTGTCTCTAAATCAAGATTCCTCAATTTTTCTGCTCATCTGACCCGCATGTCTGCGATTCCGACGAACGCGCATTGCAATTTGAGGTCTCATCCGCAACTTGGTCAGAACGGTCAGAACCGACAAGAATCGAGGGTATCTCGGCCAAATACTAACTTTTTTCTGAATTTTCGGTGCGGGGCAGCTGAGTGTCTGGAGCCCTGACAAACCCGCCCAAGAATTTCAGGATCGGTTCATAAATAGCCGAGATTCGTTGAAAAATGTCGAATTTCCGGCCATCTTGTCTCTAAATCAAGATTCCTCGATTTTTCTGCCCGTCTGACCCGAATGCCTGCGATTCCGAAGAACGCGCATTGCAATTCGACGTCTCATCCGTAACTTGGTCAGAACGGTCAGAACCGACAAGAATCGAGGGTATCTCGGCCAAATACTAACTTTTTTCTGAATTTTCGGTGCGGGGCGGCTGAGTGTCTGGAGCACTGACGAACCCACCCAAGAATTTCAGGATCGGTTCATAAATGGCCGAGATTCGTTGAAAAATGTCGAGTTTCCGGCTATCTTGTCTCTAAATCAAGATTCCTCAATTTTTCTGCTCGTCTGACCCGCATGTCTGCGATTACGACGAACGCGCATTGCAATTTGAGGTCTCATCCGCAACTTGGTCAGAACGGTCAGAACCGACAAGAATCGAGGGTATCTCGGCCAAATACTAACTTTTTTCTGAATTTTCGGTGCGGGGCAGCTGAGTGTCTGGAGCCCTGACGAACCCACCCAAGAATTTCAGGATCGGTTCATAAATAGCCGAGATTCGTTGGAAAATGTCGAATTTCTGGCTATCTTGTCTCTAAATCAAGATTCCTCGATTTTTCTGCTCGTCTGACCCGAATGTCTGCGATTCCGAAGAACGCGCATTGCAATTCGACGTCTCATCCGTAACTTGGTCAGAACGGTCAGAACCGACAAGAATCGAGGGTATCTCGGCCAAATACTAACTTTTTTCTGAATTTTCGGTGCGGGGCGGCTGAGTGTCTGGAGCCCTGACGAACCCACCCAAGAATTTCAGGATCGGTTCATAAATAGCCGAGATTCGTTGAAAAATGTCGAATTTCTGGCTATCTTGTCTCTAAATCAAGATTCCTCAATTTTTCTGCTCGTCTGACCCGAATGTCTGCGATTCCGAAGAACGCGCATTGCAACTCGACGTCTCATCCGTAACTTGGTCAGAACGGTCAGAACCGACAAGAATCGAGGGTATCTCGGCCAAATACTAACTTTTTTCTGAATTTTCGGTGCGGGGCGGCTGAGTGTCTGGAGCCCTGACGAACCCACCCAAGAATTTCAGGATCGGTTCATAAATAGCCAAGATTCGTTGAAAAATGTCGTACTTCTGGCTATCTTGTCTCTAAATCAAGATTCCTCAATTTTTCTGCTCGTCTGACCCGAATGTCTGCGATTCCGAAGAACGCGCATTGCAATTCGACGTCTCATCGTAACTTGGTCAGAACGGTCAGAACCGACAAAAATCGAGGGTATCTCGGCCAAATACTAACTTTTTTCTGAATTTTCGGTGCGGGGCAGCTGAGTGTCTGGAGCCCTGACGAACCCACCCAAGAATTTCAGGATCGGTTCATAAATGGCCGAGATTCGTTGAAAAATGTCGAATTTCTGGCTATCTTGTCTCTAAATCAAGATTCCTCAATTTTTCTGCTCGTCTGACCCGCATGTCTGCGATTCCGACGAACGCGCATTGCAATTTGAGGTCTCATCCGCAACTTGGTCAGAACGGTCAGAACCGACAAGAATCGAGGGTATCTCGGCCAAATACTAACTTTTTTCTGAATTTTCGGTGCGGGGCAGCTGAGTGTCTGGAGCCCTGACGAACCCACCCAAGAATTTCAGGATCGGTTCATAAATAGCCGAGATTCGTTGAAAAATGTCGAATTTCTGGCTATCTTGTCTCTAAATCAAGATTCCTCGATTTTTCTGCTCGTCTGACCCGAATGTCTGCGATTCCGAAGAACGCGCATTGCAATTCGACGTCTCATCCGTAACTTGGTCAGAACGGTCAGAACCGACAAGAATCGAGGGTATCTCGGCCAAATACTAACTTTTTTCTGAATTTTCGGTGCGGGGCGGCTGAGTGTCTGGAGCCCTGACGAACCCACCCAAGAATTTCAGGATCGGTTCATAAATAGCCGAGATTCGTTGAAAAATGTCGAATTTCTGGCTATCTTGTCTCTAAATCAAGATTCCTCAATTTTTCTGCTCATCTGACCCGCATGTCTGCGATTCCGACGAACGCGCATTGCAATTTGAGGTCTCATCCGCAACTTGGTCAGAACGGTCAGAACCGACAAGAATCGAGGGTATCTCGGCCAAATACTAACTTTTTTCTGAATTTTCGGTGCGGGGCAGCTGAGTGTCTGGAGCCCTGACAAACCCGCCCAAGAATTTCAGGATCGGTTCATAAATAGCCGAGATTCGTTGAAAAATGTCGAATTTCTGGCTATCTTGTCTCTAAATCAAGATTCCTCGATTTTTCTGCCCGTCTGACCCGAATGTCTGCGATTCCGAAGAACGCGCATTGCAATTCGACGTCTCATCCGTAACTTGGTCAGAACGGTCAGAACCGACAAGAATCGAGGGTATCTCGGCCAAATACTAACTTTTTTCTGAATTTTCGGTGCGGGGCGGCTGAGTGTCTGGAGCCCTGACGAACCCACCCAAGAATTTCAGGATCGGTTCATAAATGGCCGAGATTCGTTGAAAAATGTCGAGTTTCCGGCTATCTTGTCTCTAAATCAAGATTCCTCAATTTTTCTGCTCGTCTGACCCGCATGTCTGCGATTCCGACGAACGCGCATTGCAATTTGAGGTCTCATCCGCAACTTGGTCAGAACGGTCAGAACCGACAAGAATCGAGGGTATCTCGGCCAAATACTAACTTTTTTCTGAATTTTCGGTGCGGGGCGGCTGAGTGTCTGGAGCCCTGACGAACCCACCCAAGAATTTCAGGATCGGTTCATAAATAGCCGAGATTCGTTGAAAAATGTCGAACTTCTGGCTATCTTGTCTCTAAATCAAGATTCCTCAATTTTTCTGCTCGTCTGACCCGAATGTCTGCGATTCCGAAGAACGCGCATTGCAATTCGACGTCTCATCCGTAACTTGGTCAGAACGGTCAGAACCGACAAGAATCGAGGGTATCTCGGCCAAATACTAACTTTTTTCTGAATTTTCGGTGCGGGGCGGCTGAGTGTCTGGAGCCCTGACGAACCCACCCAAGAATTTCAGGATCGGTTCATAAATAGCCGAGATTCGTTGAAAAATGTCGAATTTCTGGCTATCTTGTCTCTAAATCAAGATTCCTCAATTTTTCTGCTCGTCTGACCCGAATGTCTGCGATTCCGAAGAACGCGCATTGCAACTCGACGTCTCATCCGTAACTTGGTCAGAACGGTCAGAACCGACAAGAATCGAGGGTATCTCGGCCAAATACTAACTTTTTTCTGAATTTTCGGTGCGGGGCGGCTGAGTGTCTGGAGCCCTGACGAACCCACCCAAGAATTTCAGGATCGGTCATAAATAGCCGAGATTCGTTGAAAAATGTCGTACTTCTGGCTATCTTGTCTCTAAATCAAGTTTCCTCAATTTTTCTGCTCGTCTGACCCGAATGTCTGCGATTCCGAAGAACGCGCATTGCAATTCGACGTCTCATCGTAACTTGGTCAGAACGGTCAGAACCGACAAAAATCGAGGGTATCTCGGCCAAATACTAACTTTTTTCTGAATTTTCGGTGCGGGGCAGCTGAGTGTCTGGAGCCCTGACGAACCCACCCAAGAATTTCAGGATCGGTTCATAAATGGCCGAGATTCGTTGAAAAATGTCGAATTTCTGGCTATCTTGTCTCTAAATCAAGATTCCTCAATTTTTCTGCTCGTCTGACCCGCATGTCTGCGATTCCGACGAACGCGCATTGCAATTTGAGGTCTCATCCGCAACTTGGTCAGAACGGTCAGAACCGACAAGAATCGAGGGTATCTCGGCCAAATACTAACTTTTTTCTGAATTTTCGGTGCGGGGCAGCTGAGTGTCTGGAGCCCTGACGAACCCACCCAAGAATTTCAGGATCGGTTCATAAATAGCCGAGATTCGTTGAAAAATGTCGAATTTCTGGCTATCTTGTCTCTAAATCAAGATTCCTCGATTTTTCTGCTCGTCTGACCCGAATGTCTGCGATTCCGAAGAACGCGCATTGCAATTCGACGTCTCATCCGTAACTTGGTCAGAACGGTCAGAACCGACAAGAATCGAGGGTATCTCGGCCAAATACTAACTTTTTTCTGAATTTTCGGTGCGGGGCGGCTGAGTGTCTGGAGCCCTGACGAACCCACCCAAGAATTTCAGGATCGGTTCATAAATAGCCGAGATTCGTTGAAAAATGTCGAATTTCTGGCTATCTTGTCTCTAAATCAAGATTCCTCAATTTTTCTGCTCATCTGACCCGCATGTCTGCGATTCCGACGAACGCGCATTGCAATTTGAGGTCTCATCCGCAACTTGGTCAGAACGGTCAGAACCGACAAGAATCGAGGGTATCTCGGCCAAATACTAACTTTTTTCTGAATTTTCGGTGCGGGGCAGCTGAGTGTCTGGAGCCCTGACAAACCCGCCCAAGAATTTCAGGATCGGTTCATAAATAGCCGAGATTCGTTGAAAAATGTCGAATTTCTGGCTATCTTGTCTCTAAATCAAGATTCCTCGATTTTTCTGCCCGTCTGACCCGAATGTCTGCGATTCCGAAGAACGCGCATTGCAATTCGACGTCTCATCCGTAACTTGGTCAGAACGGTCAGAACCGACAAGAATCGAGGGTATCTCGGCCAAATACTAACTTTTTTCTGAATTTTCGGTGCGGGGCGGCTGAGTGTCTGGAGCACTGACGAACCCACCCAAGAATTTCAGGATCGGTTCATAAATGGCCGAGATTCGTTGAAAAATGTCGAGTTTCCGGCTATCTTGTCTCTAAATCAAGATTCCTCAATTTTTCTGCTCGTCTGACCCGCATGTCTGCGATTCCGACGAACGCGCATTGCAATTTGAGGTCTCATCCGCAACTTGGTCAGAACGGTCAGAACCGACAAGAATCGAGGGTATCTCGGCCAAATACTAACTTTTTTCTGAATTTTCGGTGCGGGGCGGCTGAGTGTCTGGAGCCCTGACGAACCCACCCAAGAATTTCAGGATCGGTTCATAAATAGCCGAGATTCGTTGAAAAATGTCGAACTTCTGGCTATCTTGTCTCTAAATCAAGATTCCTCAATTTTTCTGCTCGTCTGACCCGAATGTCTGCGATTCCGAAGAACGCGCATTGCAATTCGACGTCTCATCCGTAACTTGGTCAGAACGGTCAGAACCGACAAGAATCGAGGGTATCTCGGCCAAATACTAACTTTTTTCTGAATTTTCGGTGCGGGGCGGCTGAGCGTCTGGAGCCCTGACGAACCCACCCAAGAATTTCAGGATCGGTTCATAAATAGCCGAGATTCGTTGAAAAATGTCGAATTTCTGGCTATCTTGTCTCCAAATCAAGATTCCTCAATTTTTCTGCTCGTCTGACCCGAATGTCTGCGATTCCGAAGAACGCGCATTGCAACTCGACGTCTCATCCGTAACTTGGTCAGAACGGTCAGAACCGACAAGAATCGAGGGTATCTCGGCCAAATACTAACTTTTTTCTGAATTTTCGGTGCGGGGCGGCTGAGTGTCTGGAGCCCTGACGAACCCACCCAAGAATTTCAGGATCGGTTCATAAATAGCCGAGATCCGTTGAAAAATGTCGTACTTCTGGCTATCTTGTCTCTAAATCAAGATTCCTCAATTTTTCTGCTCGTCTGACCCGAATGTCTGCGATTCCGAAGAACGCGCATTGCAATTCGACGTCTCATCGTAACTTGGTCAGAACGGTCAGAACCGACAAAAATCGAGGGTATCTCGGCCAAATACTAACTTTTTTCTGAATTCTCGGTGCGGGGCAGCTGAGTGTCTGGAGCCCTGACGAACCCACCCAAGAATTTCAGGATCGGTTCATAAATGGCCGAGATTCGTTGAAAAATGTCGAATTTCTGGCTATCTAGTCTCTAAATCAAGATTCCTCAATTTTTCTGCTCGTCTGACCCGCATGTCTGCGATTCCGACGAACGCGCATTGCAATTTGAGGTCTCATCCGCAACTTGGTCAGAACGGTCAGAACCGACAAGAATCGAGAGTATCTCGGCCAAATACTAACTTTTTTCTGAATTTTCGGTGCGGGGCAGCTGAGTGTCTGGAGCCCTGACGAACCCACCCAAGAATTTCAGGATCGGTTCATAAATAGCCGAGATTCGTTGAAAAATGTCGAATTTCTGGCTATCTTGTCTCTAAATCAAGATTCCTCGATTTTTCTGCTCGTCTGACCCGAATGTCTGCGATTCCGAAGAACGCGCATTGCAATTCGACGTCTCATCCGTAACTTGGTCAGAACGGTCAGAACCGACAAGAATCGAGGGTATCTCGGCCAAATACTAACTTTTTTCTGAATTTTCGGTGCGGGGCGGCTGAGTGTCTGGAGCCCTGACGAACCCACCCAAGAATTTCAGGATCGGTTCATAAATAGCCGAGATTCGTTGAAAAATGTCGTACTTCTGGCTATCTTGTCTCTAAATCAAGATTCCTCAATTTTTCTGCTCGTCTGACCCGAATGTCTGCGATTCCGAAGAACGCGCATTGCAATTCGACGTCTCATCGTAACTTGGTCAGAACGGTCAGAACCGACAAAAATCGAGGGTATCTCGGCCAAATACTAACTTTTTTCTGAATTCTCGGTGCGGGGCAGCTGAGTGTCTGGAGCCCTGACGAACCCACCCAAGAATTTCAGGATCGGTTCATAAATGGCCGAGATTCGTTGAAAAATGTCGAATTTCTGGCTATCTTGTCTCTAAATCAAGATTCCTCAATTTTTCTGCTCGTCTGACCCGCATGTCTGCGATTCCGACGAACGCGCATTGCAATTTGAGGTCTCATCCGCAACTTGGTCAGAACGGTCAGAACCGACAAGAATCGAGGGTATCTCGGCCAAATACTAACTTTTTTCTGAATTTTCGGTGCGGGGCAGCTGAGTGTCTGGAGCCCTGACGAACCCACCCAAGAATTTCAGGATCGGTTCATAAATAGCCGAGATTCGTTGAAAAATGTCGAATTTCTGGCTATCTTGTCTCTAAATCAAGATTCCTCGATTTTTCTGCTCGTCTGACCCGAATGTCTGCGATTCCGAAGAACGCGCATTGCAATTCGACGTCTCATCCGTAACTTGGTCAGAACGGTCAGAACCGACAAGAATCGAGGGTATCTCGGCCAAATACTAACTTTTTTCTGAATTTTCGGTGCGGGGCGGCTGAGTGTCTGGAGCCCTGACGAACCCACCCAAGAATTTCAGGATCGGTTCATAAATAGCCGAGATTCGTTGAAAAATGTCGAATTTCTGGCTATCTTGTCTCTAAATCAAGATTCCTCAATTTTTCTGCTCATCTGACCCGCATGTCTGCGATTCCGACGAACGCGCATTGCAATTTGAGGTCTCATCCGCAACTTGGTCAGAACGGTCAGAACCGACAAGAATCGAGGGTATCTCGGCCAAATACTAACTTTTTTCTGAATTTTCGGTGCGGGGCAGCTGAGTGTCTGGAGCCCTGACAAACCCGCCCAAGAATTTCAGGATCGGTTCATAAATAGCCGAGATTCGTTGAAAAATGTCGAATTTCTGGCTATCTTGTCTCTAAATCAAGATTCCTCGATTTTTCTGCCCGTCTGACCCGAATGTCTGCGATTCCGAAGAACGCGCATTGCAATTCGACGTCTCATCCGTAACTTGGTCAGAACGGTCAGAACCGACAAGAATCGAGGGTATCTCGGCCAAATACTAACTTTTTTCTGAATTTTCGGTGCGGGGCGGCTGAGTGTCTGGAGCACTGACGAACCCACCCAAGAATTTCAGGATCGGTTCATAAATGGCCGAGATTCGTTGAAAAATGTCGAGTTTCCGGCTATCTTGTCTCTAAATCAAGATTCCTCAATTTTTCTGCTCGTCTGACCCGCATGTCTGCGATTCCGACGAACGCGCATTGCAATTTGAGGTCTCATCCGCAACTTGGTCAGAACGGTCAGAACCGACAAGAATCGAGGGTATCTCGGCCAAATACTAACTTTTTTCTGAATTTTCGGTGCGGGGCGGCTGAGTGTCTGGAGCCCTGACGAACCCACCCAAGAATTTCAGGATCGGTTCATAAATAGCCGAGATTCGTTGAAAAATGTCGAACTTCTGGCTATCTTGTCTCTAAATCAAGATTCCTCAATTTTTCTGCTCGTCTGACCCGAATGTCTGCGATTCCGAAGAACGCGCATTGCAATTCGACGTCTCATCCGTAACTTGGTCAGAACGGTCAGAACCGACAAGAATCGAGGGTATCTCGGCCAAATACTAACTTTTTTCTGAATTTTCGGTGCGGGGCGGCTGAGCGTCTGGAGCCCTGACGAACCCACCCAAGAATTTCAGGATCGGTTCATAAATAGCCGAGATTCGTTGAAAAATGTCGAATTTCTGGCTATCTTGTCTCCAAATCAAGATTCCTCAATTTTTCTGCTCGTCTGACCCGAATGTCTGCGATTCCGAAGAACGCGCATTGCAACTCGACGTCTCATCCGTAACTTGGTCAGAACGGTCAGAACCGACAAGAATCGAGGGTATCTCGGCCAAATACTAACTTTTTTCTGAATTTTCGGTGCGGGGCGGCTGAGTGTCTGGAGCCCTGACGAACCCACCCAAGAATTTCAGGATCGGTTCATAAATAGCCGAGATCCGTTGAAAAATGTCGTACTTCTGGCTATCTTGTCTCTAAATCAAGATTCCTCAATTTTTCTGCTCGTCTGACCCGAATGTCTGCGATTCCGAAGAACGCGCATTGCAATTCGACGTCTCATCGTAACTTGGTCAGAACGGTCAGAACCGACAAAAATCGAGGGTATCTCGGCCAAATACTAACTTTTTTCTGAATTCTCGGTGCGGGGCAGCTGAGTGTCTGGAGCCCTGACGAACCCACCCAAGAATTTCAGGATCGGTTCATAAATGGCCGAGATTCGTTGAAAAATGTCGAATTTCTGGCTATCTAGTCTCTAAATCAAGATTCCTCAATTTTTCTGCTCGTCTGACCCGCATGTCTGCGATTCCGACGAACGCGCATTGCAATTTGAGGTCTCATCCGCAACTTGGTCAGAACGGTCAGAACCGACAAGAATCGAGAGTATCTCGGCCAAATACTAACTTTTTTCTGAATTTTCGGTGCGGGGCAGCTGAGTGTCTGGAGCCCTGACGAACCCACCCAAGAATTTCAGGATCGGTTCATAAATAGCCGAGATTCGTTGAAAAATGTCGAATTTCTGGCTATCTTGTCTCTAAATCAAGATTCCTCGATTTTTCTGCTCGTCTGACCCGAATGTCTGCGATTCCGAAGAACGCGCATTGCAATTCGACGTCTCATCCGTAACTTGGTCAGAACGGTCAGAACCGACAAGAATCGAGGGTATCTCGGCCAAATACTAACTTTTTTCTGAATTTTCGGTGCGGGGCGGCTGAGTGTCTGGAGCCCTGACGAACCCACCCAAGAATTTCAGGATCGGTTCATAAATAGCCGAGATTCGTTGAAAAATGTCGTACTTCTGGCTATCTTGTCTCTAAATCAAGATTCCTCAATTTTTCTGCTCGTCTGACCCGAATGTCTGCGATTCCGAAGAACGCGCATTGCAATTCGACGTCTCATCGTAACTTGGTCAGAACGGTCAGAACCGACAAAAATCGAGGGTATCTCGGCCAAATACTAACTTTTTTCTGAATTCTCGGTGCGGGGCAGCTGAGTGTCTGGAGCCCTGACGAACCCACCCAAGAATTTCAGGATCGGTTCATAAATGGCCGAGATTCGTTGAAAAATGTCGAATTTCTGGCTATCTTGTCTCTAAATCAAGATTCCTCAATTTTTCTGCTCGTCTGACCCGCATGTCTGCGATTCCGACGAACGCGCATTGCAATTTGAGGTCTCATCCGCAACTTGGTCAGAACGGTCAGAACCGACAAGAATCGAGGGTATCTCGGCCAAATACTAACTTTTTTCTGAATTTTCGGTGCGGGGCAGCTGAGTGTCTGGAGCCCTGACGAACCCACCCAAGAATTTCAGGATCGGTTCATAAATAGCCGAGATTCGTTGAAAAATGTCGAATTTCTGGCTATCTTGTCTCTAAATCAAGATTCCTCGATTTTTCTGCTCGTCTGACCCGAATGTCTGCGATTCCGAAGAACGCGCATTGCAATTCGACGTCTCATCCGTAACTTGGTCAGAACGGTCAGAACCGACAAGAATCGAGGGTATCTCGGCCAAATACTAACTTTTTTCTGAATTTTCGGTGCGGGGCAGCTGAGTGTCTGGAGCCCTGACGAACCCACCCAAGAATTTCAGGATCGGTTCATAAATAGCCGAGATTCGTTGAAAAATGTCGAATTTCTGGCTATCTTGTCTCTAAATCAAGATTCCTCAATTTTTCTGCTCATCTGACCCGCATGTCTGCGATTCCGACGAACGCGCATTGCAATTTGAGGTCTCATCCGCAACTTGGTCAGAACGGTCAGAACCGACAAGAATCGAGGGTATCTCGGCCAAATACTATTTTTTTTCTGAATTTTCGGTGCGGGGCAGCTGAGTGTCTGGAGCCCTGACAAACCCGCCCAAGAATTTCAGGATCGGTTCATAAATGGCCGAGATTCGTTGAAAAATGTCGAATTTCTGGCTATCTAGTCTCTAAATCAAGATTCCTCAATTTTTCTGCTCGTCTGACCCGCATGTCTGCGATTCCGACGAACGCGCATTGCAATTTGAGGTCTCATCCGCAACTTGGTCAGAACGGTCAGAACCGACAAGAATCGAGAGTATCTCGGCCAAATACTAACTTTTTTCTGAATTTTCGGTGCGGGGCAGCTGAGTGTCTGGAGCCCTGACGAACCCACCCAAGAATTTCAGGATCGGTTCATAAATAGCCGAGATTCGTTGAAAAATGTCGAATTTCTGGCTATCTTGTCTCTAAATCAAGATTCCTCGATTTTTCTGCTCGTCTGACCCGAATGTCTGCGATTCCGAAGAACGCGCATTGCAATTCGACGTCTCATCCGTAACTTGGTCAGAACGGTCAGAACCGACAAGAATCGAGGGTATCTCGGCCAAATACTAACTTTTTTCTGAATTTTCGGTGCGGGGCGGCTGAGTGTCTGGAGCCCTGACGAACCCACCCAAGAATTTCAGGATCGGTTCATAAATAGCCGAGATTCGTTGAAAAATGTCGTACTTCTGGCTATCTTGTCTCTAAATCAAGATTCCTCAATTTTTCTGCTCGTCTGACCCGAATGTCTGCGATTCCGAAGAACGCGCATTGCAATTCGACGTCTCATCGTAACTTGGTCAGAACGGTCAGAACCGACAAAAATCGAGGGTATCTCGGCCAAATACTAACTTTTTTCTGAATTCTCGGTGCGGGGCAGCTGAGTGTCTGGAGCCCTGACGAACCCACCCAAGAATTTCAGGATCGGTTCATAAATGGCCGAGATTCGTTGAAAAATGTCGAATTTCTGGCTATCTTGTCTCTAAATCAAGATTCCTCAATTTTTCTGCTCGTCTGACCCGCATGTCTGCGATTCCGACGAACGCGCATTGCAATTTGAGGTCTCATCCGCAACTTGGTCAGAACGGTCAGAACCGACAAGAATCGAGGGTATCTCGGCCAAATACTAACTTTTTTCTGAATTTTCGGTGCGGGGCAGCTGAGTGTCTGGAGCCCTGACGAACCCACCCAAGAATTTCAGGATCGGTTCATAAATAGCCGAGATTCGTTGAAAAATGTCGAATTTCTGGCTATCTTGTCTCTAAATCAAGATTCCTCGATTTTTCTGCTCGTCTGACCCGAATGTCTGCGATTCCGAAGAACGCGCATTGCAATTCGACGTCTCATCCGTAACTTGGTCAGAACGGTCAGAACCGACAAGAATCGAGGGTATCTCGGCCAAATACTAACTTTTTTCTGAATTTTCGGTGCGGGGCAGCTGAGTGTCTGGAGCCCTGACGAACCCACCCAAGAATTTCAGGATCGGTTCATAAATAGCCGAGATTCGTTGAAAAATGTCGAATTTCTGGCTATCTTGTCTCTAAATCAAGATTCCTCAATTTTTCTGCTCATCTGACCCGCATGTCTGCGATTCCGACGAACGCGCATTGCAATTTGAGGTCTCATCCGCAACTTGGTCAGAACGGTCAGAACCGACAAGAATCGAGGGTATCTCGGCCAAATACTATTTTTTTTCTGAATTTTCGGTGCGGGGCAGCTGAGTGTCTGGAGCCCTGACAAACCCGCCCAAGAATTTCAGGATCGGTTCATAAATAGCCGAGATTCGTTGAAAAATGTCGAATTTCTGGCTATCTTGTCTCTAAATCAAGATTCCTCGATTTTTCTGCCCGTCTGACCCGAATGTCTGCGATTCCGAAGAACGCGCATTGCAATTCGACGTCTCATCCGTAACTTGGTCAGAACGGTCAGAACCGACAAGAATCGAGGGTATCTCGGCCAAATACTAACTTTTTTCTGAATTTTCGGTGCGGGGCGGCTGAGTGTCTGGAGCCCTGACGATCCCACCCAAGAATTTCAGGATCGGTTCATAAATAGCCGAGATTCGTTGAAAAATGTCGAATTTCTGGCTATCTTGTCTCTAAATCAAGATTCCTCAATTTTTCTGCTCATCTGACCCGCATGTCTGCGATTCCGACGAACGCGCATTGCAATTTGAGGTCTCATCCGCAACTTGGTCAGAACGGTCAGAACCGACAAGAATCGAGGGTATCTCGGCCAAATACTAACTTTTTTCTGAATTTTCGGTGCGGGGCAGCTGAGTGTCTGGAGCCCTGACAAACCCGCCCAAGAATTTCAGGATCGGTTCATAAATAGCCGAGATTCGTTGAAAAATGTCGAATTTCTGGCCATCTTGTCTCTAAATCAAGATTCCTCGATTTTTCTGCCCGTCTGACCCGAATGTCTGCGATTCCGAAGAACGCGCATTGCAATTCGACGTCTCATCCGTAACTTGGTCAGAACGGTCAGAACCGACAAGAATCGAGGGTATCTCGGCCAAATACTAACTTTTTTCTGAATTTTCGGTGCGGGGCGGCTGAGTGTCTGGAGCCCTGACGAACCCACCCAAGAATTTCAGGATCGGTTCATAAATAGCCGAGATTCGTTGAAAAATGTCGTACTTCTGGCTATCTTGTCTCTAAATCAAGATTCCTCAATTTTTCTGCTCGTCTGACCCGAATGTCTGCGATTCCGAAGAACGCGCATTGCAATTCGACGTCTCATCGTAACTTGGTCAGAACGGTCAGAACCGACAAAAATCGAGGGTATCTCGGCCAAATACTAACTTTTTTCTGAATTCTCGGTGCGGGGCAGCTGAGTGTCTGGAGCCCTGACGAACCCACCCAAGAATTTCAGGATCGGTTCATAAATGGCCGAGATTCGTTGAAAAATGTCGAATTTCTGGCTATCTTGTCTCTAAATCAAGATTCCTCAATTTTTCTGCTCGTCTGACCCGCATGTCTGCGATTCCGACGAACGCGCATTGCAATTTGAGGTCTCATCCGCAACTTGGTCAGAACGGTCAGAACCGACAAGAATCGAGGGTATCTCGGCCAAATACTAACTTTTTTCTGAATTTTCGGTGCGGGGCAGCTGAGTGTCTGGAGCCCTGACGAACCCACCCAAGAATTTCAGGATCGGTTCATAAATAGCCGAGATTCGTTGAAAAATGTCGAATTTCTGGCTATCTTGTCTCTAAATCAAGATTCCTCGATTTTTCTGCTCGTCTGACCCGAATGTCTGCGATTCCGAAGAACGCGCATTGCAATTCGACGTCTCATCCGTAACTTGGTCAGAACGGTCAGAACCGACAAGAATCGAGGGTATCTCGGCCAAATACTAACTTTTTTCTGAATTTTCGGTGCGGGGCAGCTGAGTGTCTGGAGCCCTGACGAACCCACCCAAGAATTTCAGGATCGGTTCATAAATAGCCGAGATTCGTTGAAAAATGTCGAATTTCTGGCTATCTTGTCTCTAAATCAAGATTCCTCAATTTTTCTGCTCATCTGACCCGCATGTCTGCGATTCCGACGAACGCGCATTGCAATTCGAGGTCTCATCCGCAACTTGGTCAGAACGGTCAGAACCGACAAGAATCGAGGGTATCTCGGCCAAATACTATTTTTTTTCTGAATTTTCGGTGCGGGGCAGCTGAGTGTCTGGAGCCCTGACAAACCCGCCCAAGAATTTCAGGATCGGTTCATAAATAGCCGAGATTCGTTGAAAAATGTCGAATTTCTGGCTATCTTGTCTCTAAATCAAGATTCCTCGATTTTTCTGCCCGTCTGACCCGAATGTCTGCGATTCCGAAGAACGCGCATTGCAATTCGACGTCTCATCCGTAACTTGGTCAGAACGGTCAGAACCGACAAGAATCGAGGGTATCTCGGCCAAATACTAACTTTTTTCTGAATTTTCGGTGCGGGGCGGCTGAGTGTCTGGAGCCCTGACGAACCCACCCAAGAATTTCAGGATCGGTTCATAAATGGCCGAGATTCGTTGAAAAATGTCGAGTTTCCGGCTATCTTGTCTCTAAATCAAGATTCCTCAATTTTTCTGCTCATCTGACCCGCATGTCTGCGATTCCGACGAACGCGCATTGCAATTTGAGGTCTCATCCGCAACTTGGTCAGAACGGTCAGAACCGACAAGAATCGAGGGTATCTCGGCCAAATACTAACTTTTTTCTGAATTTTCGGTGCGGGGCAGCTGAGTGTCTGGAGCCCTGACAAACCCGCCCAAGAATTTCAGGATCGGTTCATAAATAGCCGAGATTCGTTGAAAAATGTCGAATTTCTGGCCATCTTGTCTCTAAATCAAGATTCCTCGATTTTTCTGCCCGTCTGACCCGAATGTCTGCGATTCCGAAGAACGCGCATTGCAATTCGACGTCTCATCCGTAACTTGGTCAGAACGGTCAGAACCGACAAGAATCGAGGGTATCTCGGCCAAATACTAACTTTTTTCTGAATTTTCGGTGCGGGGCGGCTGAGTGTCTGGAGCCCTGACGAACCCACCCAAGAATTTCAGGATCGGTTCATAAATAGCCGAGATTCGTTGAAAAATGTCGTTCTTCTGGCTATCTTGTCTCTAAATCAAGATTCCTCAATTTTTCTGCTCGTCTGACCCGAATGTCTGCGATTCCGAAGAACGCGCATTGCAATTCGACGTCTCATCGTAACTTGGTCAGAACGGTCAGAACCGACAAAAATCGAGGGTATCTCGGCCAAATACTAACTTTTTTCTGAATTCTCGGTGCGGGGCAGCTGAGTGTCTGGAGCCCTGACGAACCCACCCAAGAATTTCAGGATCGGTTCATAAATGGCCGAGATTCGTTGAAAAATGTCGAATTTCTGGCTATCTTGTCTCTAAATCAAGATTCCTCAATTTTTCTGCTCGTCTGACCCGCATGTCTGCGATTCCGACGAACGCGCATTGCAATTTGAGGTCTCATCCGCAACTTGGTCAGAACGGTCAGAACCGACAAGAATCGAGGGTATCTCGGCCAAATACTAACTTTTTTCTGAATTTTCGGTGCGGGGCAGCTGAGTGTCTGGAGCCCTGACGAACCCACCCAAGAATTTCAGGATCGGTTCATAAATAGCCGAGATTCGTTGAAAAATGTCGAATTTCTGGCTATCTTGTCTCTAAATCAAGATTCCTCGATTTTTCTGCTCGTCTGACCCGAATGTCTGCGATTCCGAAGAACGCGCATTGCAATTCGACGTCTCATCCGTAACTTGGTCAGAACGGTCAGAACCGACAAGAATCGAGGGTATCTCGGCCAAATACTAACTTTTTTCTGAATTTTCGGTGCGGGGCAGCTGAGTGTCTGGAGCCCTGACGAACCCACCCAAGAATTTCAGGATCGGTTCATAAATAGCCGAGATTCGTTGAAAAATGTCGAATTTCTGGCTATCTTGTCTCTAAATCAAGATTCCTCAATTTTTCTGCTCATCTGACCCGCATGTCTGCGATTCCGACGAACGCGCATTGCAATTTGAGGTCTCATCCGCAACTTGGTCAGAACGGTCAGAACCGACAAGAATCGAGGGTATCTCGGCCAAATACTATTTTTTTTCTGAATTTTCGGTGCGGGGCAGCTGAGTGTCTGGAGCCCTGACAAACCCGCCCAAGAATTTCAGGATCGGTTCATAAATAGCCGAGATTCGTTGAAAAATGTCGAATTTCTGGCTATCTTGTCTCTAAATCAAGATTCCTCGATTTTTCTGCCCGTCTGACCCGAATGTCTGCGATTCCGAAGAACGCGCATTGCAATTCGACGTCTCATCCGTAACTTGGTCAGAACGGTCAGAACCGACAAGAATCGAGGGTATCTCGGCCAAATACTAACTTTTTTCTGAATTTTCGGTGCGGGGCGGCTGAGTGTCTGGAGCCCTGACGAACCCACCCAAGAATTTCAGGATCGGTTCATAAATGGCCGAGATTCGTTGAAAAATGTCGAGTTTCCGGCTATCTTGTCTCTAAATCAAGATTCCTCAATTTTTCTGCTCGTCTGACCCGCATGTCTGCGATTCCGACGAACGCGCATTGCAATTTGAGGTCTCATCCGCAACTTGGTCAGAACGGTCAGAACCGACAAGAATCGAGGGTATCTCGGCCAAATACTAACTTTTTTCTGAATTTTCGGTGCGGGGCGGCTGAGTGTCTGGAGCCCTGACGAACCCACCCAAGAATTTCAGGATCGGTTCATAAATAGCCGAGATTCGTTGAAAAATGTCGAACTTCTGGCTATCTTGTCTCTAAATCAAGATTCCTCAATTTTTCTGCTCGTCTGACCCGAATGTCTGCGATTCCGAAGAACGCGCATTGCAATTCGACGTCTCATCCGTAACTTGGTCAGAACGGTCAGAACCGACAAGAATCGAGGGTATCTCGGCCAAATACTAACTTTTTCCTGAATTTTCGGTGCGGGGCGGCTGAGTGTCTGGAGCCCTGACGAACCCACCCAAGAATTTCAGGATCGGTTCATAAATAGCCGAGATTCGTTGAAAAATGTCGAATTTCTGGCTATCTTGTCTCTAAATCAAGATTCCTCAATTTTTCTGCTCATCTGACCCGCATGTCTGCGATTCCGACGAACGCGCATTGCAATTTGAGGTCTCATCCGCAACTTGGTCAGAACGGTCAGAACCGACAAGAATCGAGGGTATCTCGGCCAAATACTATTTTTTTTCTGAATTTTCGGTGCGGGGCAGCTGAGTGTCTGGAGCCCTGACAAACCCGCCCAAGAATTTCAGGATCGGTTCATAAATAGCCGAGATTCGTTGAAAAATGTCGAATTTCTGGCTATCTTGTCTCTAAATCAAGATTCCTCGATTTTTCTGCCCGTCTGACCCGAATGTCTGCGATTCCGAAGAACGCGCATTGCAATTCGACGTCTCATCCGTAACTTGGTCAGAACGGTCAGAACCGACAAGAATCGAGGGTATCTCGGCCAAATACTAACTTTTTTCTGAATTTTCGGTGCGGGGCGGCTGAGTGTCTGGAGCCCTGACGAACCCACCCAAGAATTTCAGGATCGGTTCATAAATGGCCGAGATTCGTTGAAAAATGTCGAGTTTCCGGCTATCTTGTCTCTAAATCAAGATTCCTCAATTTTTCTGCTCGTCTGACCCGCATGTCTGCGATTCCGACGAACGCGCATTGCAATTTGAGGTCTCATCCGCAACTTGGTCAGAACGGTCAGAACCGACAAGAATCGAGGGTATCTCGGCCAAATACTAACTTTTTTCTGAATTTTCGGTGCGGGGCGGCTGAGTGTCTGGAGCCCTGACGAACCCACCCAAGAATTTCAGGATCGGTTCATAAATAGCCGAGATTCGTTGAAAAATGTCGAACTTCTGGCTATCTTGTCTCTAAATCAAGATTCCTCAATTTTTCTGCTCGTCTGACCCGAATGTCTGCGATTCCGAAGAACGCGCATTGCAATTCGACGTCTCATCCGTAACTTGGTCAGAACGGTCAGAACCGACAAGAATCGAGGGTATCTCGGCCAAATACTAACTTTTTCCTGAATTTTCGGTGCGGGGCGGCTGAGTGTCTGGAGCCCTGACGAACCCACCCAAGAATTTCAGGATCGGTTCATAAATAGCCGAGATTCGTTGAAAAATGTCGAATTTCTGGCTATCTTGTCTCTAAATCAAGATTCCTCAATTTTTCTGCTCGTCTGACCCGAATGTCTGCGATTCCGAAGAACGCGCATTGCAACTCGACGTCTCATCCGTAACTTGGTCAGAACGGTCAGAACCGACAAGAATCGAGGGTATCTCGGCCAAATACTAACTTTTTTCTGAATTTTCGGTGCGGGGCGGCTGAGTGTCTGGAGCCCTGACGAACCCACCCAAGAATTTCAGGATCGGTTCATAAATAGCCGAGATTCGTTGAAAAATGTCGTACTTCTGGCTATCTTGTCTCTAAATCAAGATTCCTCAATTTTTCTGCTCGTCTGACCCGAATGTCTGCGATTCCGAAGAACGCGCATTGCAATTCGACGTCTCATCGTAACTTGGTCAGAACGGTCAGAACCGACAAAAATCGAGGGTATCTCGGCCAAATACTAACTTTTTTCTGAATTCTCGGTGCGGGGCAGCTGAGTGTCTGGAGCCCTGACGAACCCACCCAAGAATTTCAGGATCGGTTCATAAATGGCCGAGATTCGTTGAAAAATGTCGAATTTCTGGCTATCTTGTCTCTAAATCAAGATTCCTCAATTTTTCTGCTCGTCTGACCCGCATGTCTGCGATTCCGACGAACGCGCATTGCAATTTGAGGTCTCATCCGCAACTTGGTCAGAACGGTCAGAACCGACAAGAATCGAGAGTATCTCGGCCAAATACTAACTTTTTTCTGAATTTTCGGTGCGGGGCAGCTGAGTGTCTGGAGCCCTGACGAACCCACCCAAGAATTTCAGGATCGGTTCATAAATAGCCGAGATTCGTTGAAAAATGTCGAATTTCTGGCTATCTTGTCTCTAAATCAAGATTCCTCGATTTTTCTGCTCGTCTGACCCGAATGTCTGCGATTCCGAAGAACGCGCATTGCAATTCGACGTCTCATCCGTAACTTGGTCAGAACGGTCAGAACCGACAAGAATCGAGGGTATCTCGGCCAAATACTAACTTTTTTCTGAATTTTCGGTGCGGGGCGGCTGAGTGTCTGGAGCCCTGACGAACCCACCCAAGAATTTCAGGATCGGTTCATAAATAGCCGAGATTCGTTGAAAAATGTCGAATTTCTGGCTATCTTGTCTCTAAATCAAGATTCCTCAATTTTTCTGCTCATCTGACCCGCATGTCTGCGATTCCGACGAACGCGCATTGCAATTTGAGGTCTCATCCGCAACTTGGTCAGAACGGTCAGAACCGACAAGAATCGAGGGTATCTCGGCCAAATACTAACTTTTTTCTGAATTTTTGGTGCGGGGCAGCTGAGTGTCTGGAGCCCTGACGAACCCACCCAAGAATTTCAGGATCGGTTCATAAATAGCCGAGATTCGTTGGAAAATGTCGAATTTCTGGCTATCTTGTCTCTGAATCAAGATTCCTCGATTTTTCTGCTCGTCTGACCCGAATGTCTGCGATTCCGAAGAACGCGCATTGCAACTCGACGTCTCATCCGTAACTTGGTCAGAACGGTCAGAACCGACAAGAATCGAGGGTATCTCGGCCAAATACTAACTTTTTTCTGAATTTTCGGTGCGGGGCGGCTGAGTGTCTGGAGCCCTGACGAACCCACCCAAGAATTTCAGGATCGGTTCATAAATAGCCGAGATTCGTTGAAAAATGTCGAACTTCTGGCTATCTTGTCTCTAAATCAAGATTCCTCAATTTTTCTGCTCGTCTGACCCGAATGTCTGCGATTCCGAAGAACGCGCATCGCAATTCGACGTCTCATCCGTAACTTGGTCAGAACGGTCAGAACCGACAAAAATCGAGGGTATCTCGGCCAAATACTAACTTTTTTCTGAATTTTCAGTGCGGGGCGGCTGAGTGTCTGGAGCCCTGACGAACCCACCCAAGAATTTCAGGATCGGTTCATAAATGGCCGAGATTCGTTGAAAAATGTCGAATTTCTGGCTATCTTGTCTCTAAATCAAGATTCCTCAATTTTTCTGCTCATCTGACCCGCATGTCTGCGATTCCGACGAACGCGCATTGCAATTTGAGGTCTCATCCGCAACTTGGTCAGAACGGTCAGAACCGACAAGAATCGAGGGTATCTCGGCCAAATACTAACTTTTTTCTGAATTTTCGGTGCGGGGCAGCTGAATGTCTGGAGCCCTGACAAACCCGCCCAAGAATTTCAGGATCGGTTCATAAATGGCCGAGATTCGTTGAAAAATGTCGAGTTTCCGGCTATCTTGTCTCTAAATCAAGATTCCTCAATTTTTCTGCTCGTCTGACCCGCATGTCTGCGATTCCGACGAACGCGCATTGCAATTTGAGGTCTCATCCGCAACTTGGTCAGAACGGTCAGAACCGACAAGAATCGAGGGTATCTCGGCCAAATACTAACTTTTTTCTGAATTTTCGGTGCGGGGCAGCTGAGTGTCTGGAGCCCTGACGAACCCACCCAAGAATTTCAGGATCGGTTCATAAATAGCCGAGATTCGTTGGAAAATGTCGAATTTCTGGCTATCTTGTCTCTAAATCAAGATTCCTCGATTTTTCTGCTCGTCTGACCCGAATGTCTGCGATTCCGAAGAACGCGCATTGCAATTCGACGTCTCATCCGTAACTTGGTCAGAACGGTCAGAACCGACAAGAATCGAGGGTATCTCGGCCAAATACTAACTTTTTTCTGAATTTTCGGTGCGGGGCGGCTGAGTGTCTGGAGCCCTGACGAACCCACCCAAGAATTTCAGGATCGGTTCATAAATGGCCGAGATTCGTTGAAAAATGACGAATTTCTGGCTATCTTGTCTCTAAATCAAGATTCCTCAATTTTTCTGCTCGTCTGACCCGCATGTCTGCGATTCCGACGAACGCGCATTGCAATTTGAGGTCTCATCCGCAACTTGGTCAGAACGGTCAGAACCGACAAGAATCGAGGGTATCTCGGCCAAATACTAACTTTTTTCTGAATTTTCGGTGCGGGGCAGCTGAGTGTCTGGAGCCCTGACGAACCCACCCAAGAATTTCAGGATCGGTTCATAAATAGCCGAGATTCGTTGAAAAATGTCGAATTTCTGGCTATCTTGTCTCTAAATCAAGATTCCTCGATTTTTCTGCTCGTCTGACCCGAATGTCTGCGATTCCGAAGAACGCGCATTGGAATTCGACGTCTCATCCGTAACTTGGTCAGAACGGTCAGAACCGACAAGAATCGAGGGTATCTCGGCCAAATACTAACTTTTTTCTGAATTTTCGGTGCGGGGCGGCTGAGTGTCTGGAGCCCTGACGAACCCACCCAAGAATTTCAGGATCGGTCCATAAATAGCCGAGATTCGTTGAAAAATGTCGAATTTCTGGCTATCTTGTCTCTAAATCAAGATTCCTCAATTTTTCTGCTCATCTGACCCGCATGTCTGCGATTCCGACGAACGCGCATTGCAATTTGAGGTCTCATCCGCAACTTGGTCAGAACGGTCAGAACCGACAAGAATCGAGGGTATCTCGGCCAAATACTAACTTTTTTCTGAATTTTTGGTGCGGGGCAGCTGAGTGTCTGGAGCCCTGACGAACCCACCCAAGAATTTCAGGATCGGTTCATAAATAGCCGAGATTCGTTGGAAAATGTCGAATTTCTGGCTATCTTGTCTCTAAATCAAGATTCCTCGATTTTTCTGCTCGTCTGACCCGAATGTCTGCGATTCCGAAGAACGCGCATTGCAACTCGACGTCTCATCCGTAACTTGGTCAGAACGGTCAGAACCGACAAGAATCGAGGGTATCTTGGCCAAATACTAACTTTTTTCTGAATTTTCGGTGCGGGGCGGCTGAGTGTCTGGAGCCCTGACGAACCCACCCAAGAATTTCAGGATCGGTTCATAAATAGCCGAGATTCGTTGAAAAATGTCGAACTTCTGGCTATCTTGTCTCTAAATCAAGATTCCTCAATTTTTCTGCTCGTCTGACCCGAATGTCTGCGATTCCGAAGAACGCGCATTGCAATTCGACGTCTCATCCGTAACTTGGTCAGAACGGTCAGAACCGACAAAAATCGAGGGTATCTCGGCCAAATACTAACTTTTTTCTGAATTTTCGGTGCGGGGCGGCTGAGTGTCTGGAGCCCTGACGAACCCACCCAAGAATTTCAGGATCGGTTCATAAATGGCCGAGATTCGTTGAAAAATGTCGAATTTCTGGCTATCTTGTCTCTAAATCAAGATTCCTCAATTTTTCTGCTCGTCTGACCCGCATGTCTGCGATTCCGACGAACGCGCATTGCAATTTGAGGTCTCATCCGCAACTTGGTCAGAACGGTCAGAACCGACAAGAATCGAGGGTATCTCGGTCAAATACTAACTTTTTTCTGAATTTTCGGTGCGGGGCAGCTGAGTGTCTGGAGCCCTGACGAACCCACCCAAGAATTTCAGGATCGGTTCATAAATAGCCGAGATTCGTTGAAAAATGTCGAATTTCTGGCTATCTTGTCTCTAAATCAAGATTCCTCGATTTTTCTGCTCGTTTGACCCGAATGTCTGCGATTCCGAAGAACGCGCATTGCAATTCGACGTCTCATCCGTAACTTGGTCAGAACGGTCAGAACCGACAAGAATCGAGGGTATCTCGGCCAAATACTAACTTTTTCCTGAAATTTCGGTGCGGGGCGGCTGAGTGTCTGGAGCCCTGACGAACCCACCCAAGAATTTCAGGATCGGTTCATAAATGGCCGAGATTCGTTGAAAAATGTCGAGTTTCCGGCTATCTTGTCTCTAAATCAAGATTCCTCAATTTTTCTGCTCGTCTGACCCGCATGTCTGCGATTCCGACGAACGCGCATTGCAATTTGAGGTCTCATCCGCAACTTGGTCAGAACGGTCAGAACCGACAAGAATCGAGGGTATCTCGGCCAAATACTGACTTTTTTCTGAATTTTCGGTGCGGGGCAGCTGAGTGTCTGGAGCCCTGACGAACCCACCCAAGAATTTCAGGATCGGTTCATAAATAGCCGAGATTCGTTGGAAAATGTCGAATTTCTGGCTATCTTGTCTCTAAATCAAGATTCCTCGATTTTTCTGCTCGTCTGACCCGAATGTCTGCGATTCCGAAGAACGCGCATTGCAATTCGACGTCTCATCCGTAACTTGGTCAGAACGGTCAGAACCGACAAGAATCGAGGGTATCTCGGCCAAATACTAACTTTTTTCTGAATTTTCGGTGCGGGGCGGCTGAGTGTCTGGAGCCCTGACGAACCCACCCAAGAATTTCAGGATCGGTTCATAAATAGCCGAGATTCGTTGAAAAATGTCGAATTTCTGGCTATCTTGTCTCTAAATCAAGATTCCTCAATTTTTCTGCTCGTCTGACCCGAATGTCTGCGATTCCGAAGAACGCGCATTGCAACTCGACGTCTCATCCGTAACTTGGTCAGAACGGTCAGAACCGACAAGAATCGAGGGTATCTCGGCCAAATACTAACTTTTTTCTGAATTTTCGGTGCGGGGCGGCTGAGTGTCTGGAGCCCTGACGAACCCACCCAAGAATTTCAGGATCGGTTCATAAATAGCCGAGATTCGTTGAAAAATGTCGAACTTCTGGCTATCTTGTCTCTAAATCAAGATTCCTCAATTTTTCTGCTCGTCTGACCCGAATGTCTGCGATTCCGAAGAACGCGCATTGCAATTCGACGTCTCATCCGTAACTTGGTCAGAACGGTCGGAACCGACAAAAATCGAGGGTATCTCGGCCAAATACTAACTTTTTTCTGAATTTTCGGTGCGGGGCGGCTGAGTGTCTGGAGCCCTGACGAACCCACCCAAGAATTTCAGGATCGGTTCATAAATGGCCGAGATTCGTTGAAAAATGTCGAATTTCTGGCCATCTTGTCTCTAAATCAAGATTCCTCAATTTTTCTGCTCGTCTGACCCGCATGTCTGCGATTCCGACGAACGCGCATTGCAATTTGAGGTCTCATCCGCAACTTGGTCAGAACGGTCAGAACCGACAAGAATCGAGGGTATCTCGGCCAAATACTAACTTTTTTCTGAATTTTCGGTGCGGGGCAGCTGAGTGTCTGGAGCCCTGACGAACCCACCCAAGAATTTCAGGATCGGTTCATAAATAGCCGAGATTCGTTGAAAAATGTCGAATTTCTGGCTATCTTGTCTCTAAATCAAGATTCCTCGATTTTTCTGCTCGTCTGACCCGAATGTCTGCGATTCCGAAGAACGCGCATTGCAATTCGACGTCTCATCCGTAACTTGGTCAGAACGGTCAGAACCGACAAGAATCGAGGGTATCTCGGCCAAATACTAACTTTTTTCTGAATTTTCGGTGCGGGGCGGCTGAGTGTCTGGAGCCCTGACGAACCCACCCAAGAATTTCAGGATCGGTCGATAAATAGCCGAGATTCGTTGAAAAATGTCGAATTTCTGGCTATCTTGTCTCTAAATCAAGATTCCTCAATTTTTCTGCTCATCTGACCCGCATGTCTGCGATTCCGACGAACGCGCATTGCAATTTGAGGTCTCATCCGCAACTTGGTCAGAACGGTCAGAACCGACAAGAATCGAGGGTATCTCGGCCAAATACTAACTTTTTTCTGAATTTTCGGTGCGGGGCAGCTGAGTGTCTGGAGCCCTGACAAACCCGCCCAAGAATTTCAGGATCGGTTCATGAATAGCCGAGATTCGTTGAAAAATGTCGAATTTCTGGCTATCTTGTCTCTAAATCAAGATTCCTCAATTTTTCTGCTCATCTGACCCGCATGTCTGCGATTCCGACGAACGCGCATTGCAATTTGAGGTCTCATCCGCAACTTGGTCAGAACGGTCAGAACCGACAAGAATCGAGGGTATCTCGGCCAAATACTAACTTTTTTCTGAATTTTCGGTGCGGGGCAGCTGAGTGTCTGGAGCCCTGACGAACCCACCCAAGAATTTCAGGATCGGTTCATAAATAGCCGAGATTCGTTGAAAAATGTCGAACTTCTGGCTATCTTGTCTCTAAATCAAGATTCCTCAATTTTTCTGCTCGTCTGACCCGAATGTCTGCGATTCCGAAGAACGCGCATTGCAATTCGACGTCTCATCCGTAACTTGGTCAGAACGGTCAGAACCGACAAGAATCGAGGGTATCTCGGCCAAATACTAACTTTTTTCTGAATTTTCGGTGCGGGGCGGCTGAGTGTCTGGAGCCCTGACGAACCCACCCAAGAATTTCAGGATCGGTTCATAAATAGCCGAGATTCGTTGAAAAATGTCGAATTTCTGGCTATCTTGTCTCTAAATCAAGATTCCTCAATTTTTCTGCTCATCTGACCCGCATGTCTGCGATTCCGACGAACGCGCATTGCAATTTGAGGTCTCATCCGCAACTTGGTCAGAACGGTCAGAACCGACAAGAATCGAGGGTATCTCGGCCAAATACTAACTTTTTTCTGAATTTTCGGTGCGGGGCAGCTGAGTGTCTGGAGCCCTGACAAACCCGCCCAAGAATTTCAGGATCGGTTCATAAATAGCCGAGATTTGTTGAAAAATGTCGAATTTCTGGCCATCTTGTCTCTAAATCAAGATTCCTCGATTTTTCTGCCCGTCTGACCCGAATGTCTGCGATTCCGAAGAACGCGCATTGCAATTCGACGTCTCATCCGTAACTTGGTCAGAACGGTCAGAACCGACAAGAATCGAGGGTATCTCGGCCAAATACTAACTTTTTTCTGAATTTTCGGTGCGGGGCGGCTGAGTGTCTGGAGCCCTGACGAACCCACCCAAGAATTTCAAGATCGGTTCATAAATGGCCGAGATTCGTTGAAAAATGTCGAGTTTCCGGCTATCTTGTCTCTAAATCAAGATTCCTCAATTTTTCTGCTCGTCTGACCCGCATGTCTGCGATTCCGACGAACGCGCATTGCAATTTGAGGTCTCATCCGCAACTTGGTCAGAACGGTCAGAACCGACAAGAATCGAGGGTATCTCGGCCAAATACTAACTTTTTTCTGAATTTTGGGTGCGGGGCAGCTGAGTGTCTGGAGCCCTGACGAACCCACCCAAGAATTTCAGGATCGGTTCATAAATAGCCGAGATTCGTTGGAAAATGTCGAATTTCTGGCTATCTTGTCTCTAAATCAAGATTCCTCGATTTTTCTGCTCGTCTGACCCGAATGTCTGCGATTCCGAAGAACGCGCATTGCAATTCGACGGCTCATCCGTAACTTGGTCAGAACGGTCAGAACCGACAAGAATCGAGGGTATCTCGGCCAAATACTAACTTTTTTCTGAATTTTCGGTGCGGGGCGGCTGAGTGTCTGGAGCCCTGACGAACCCACCCAAGAATTTCAGGATCGGTTCATAAATGGCCGAGATTCGTTGAAAAATGTCGAACTTCTGGCTATCTTGTCTCTAAATCATGATTCCTCAATTTTTCTGCTCGTCTGACCCGAATGTCTGCGATTCCGAAGAACGCGCATTGCAATTCGACGTCTCATCCGTAACTTGGTCAGAACGGTCAGAACCGACAAAAATCGAGGGTATCTCGGCCAAATACTAACTTTTTTCTGAATTTTCGGTGCGGGGCGGCTGAGTGTCTGGAGCCCTGACGAACCCACCCAAGAATTTCAGGATCGGTTCATAAATGGCCGAGATTCGTTGAAAAATGTCGAATTTCTGGCTATCTTGTCTCTAAATCAAGATTCCTCAATTTTTCTGCTCGTCTGACCCGCATGTCTGCGATTCCGACGAACGCGCATTGCAATTTGAGGTCTCATCCGCAACTTGGTCAGAACGGTCAGAACCGACAAGAATCGAGGGTATCTCGGCCAAATACTAACTTTTTACTGAATTTTCGGTGCGGGGCGGCTGAGTGTCTGGAGCCCTGACGAACCCACCCAAGAATTTCAGGATCGGTTCATAAATAGCCGAGATTCGTTGAAAAATGTCGAACTTCTGGCTATCTTGTCTCTAAATCAAGATTCCTCAATTTTTCTGCTCGTCTGACCCGAATGTCTGCGATTCCGAAGAACGCGCATTGCAATTCGACGTCTCATCCGTAACTTGGTCAGAACGGTCAGAACCGACAAGAATCGAGGGTATCTCGGCCAAATACTAACTTTTTTCTGAATTTTCGGTGCGGGGCGGCTGAGTGTCTGGAGCCCTGACGAACCCACCCAAGAATTTCAGGATCGGTTCATAAATAGCCGAGATTCGTTGAAAAATGTCGAATTTCTGGCTATCTTGTCTCTAAATCAAGATTCCTCAATTTTTCTGCTCATCTGACCCGCATGTCTGCGATTCCGACGAACGCGCATTGCAATTTGAGGTCTCATCCGCAACTTGGTCAGAACGGTCAGAACCGACAAGAATCGAGGGTATCTCGGCCAAATACTAACTTTTTTCTGAATTTTCGGTGCGGGGCAGCTGAGTGTCTGGAGCCCTGACAAACCCGCCCAAGAATTTCAGGATCGGTTCATAAATAGCCGAGATTTGTTGAAAAATGTCGAATTTCTGGCCATCTTGTCTCTAAATCAAGATTCCTCGATTTTTCTGCCCGTCTGACCCGAATGTCTGCGATTCCGACGAACGCGCATTGCAATTCGACGTCTCATCCGTAACTTGGTCAGAACGGTCAGAACCGACAAGAATCGAGGGTATCTCGGCCAAATACTAACTTTTTTCTGAATTTTCGGTGCGGGGCGGCTGAGTGTCTGGAGCCCTGACGAACCCACCCAAGAATTTCAAGATCGGTTCATAAATGGCCGAGATTCGTTGAAAAATGTCGAGTTTCCGGCTATCTTGTCTCTAAATCAAGATTCCTCAATTTTTCTGCTCGTCTGACCCGCATGTCTGCGATTCCGACGAACGCGCATTGCAATTTGAGGTCTCATCCGCAACTTGGTCAGAACGGTCAGAACCGACAAGAATCGAGGGTATCTCGGCCAAATACTAACTTTTTTCTGAATTTTCGGTGCGGGGCAGCTGAGTGTCTGGAGCCCTGACGAACCCACCCAAGAATTTCAGGATCGGTTCATAAATAGCCGAGATTCGTTGGAAAATGTCGAATTTCTGGCTATCTTGTCTCTAAATCAAGATTCCTCGATTTTTCTGCTCGTCTGACCCGAATGTCTGCGATTCCGAAGAACGCGCATTGCAATTCGACGGCTCATCCGTAACTTGGTCAGAACGGTCAGAACCGACAAGAATCGAGGGTATCTCGGCCAAATACTAACTTTTTTCTGAATTTTCGGTGCGGGGCGGCTGAGTGTCTGGAGCCCTGACGAACCCACCCAAGAATTTCAGGATCGGTTCATAAATGGCCGAGATTCGTTGAAAAATGTCGAACTTCTGGCTATCTTGTCTCTAAATCATGATTCCTCAATTTTTCTGCTCGTCTGACCCGAATGTCTGCGATTCCGAAGAACGCGCATTGCAATTCGACGTCTCATCCGTAACTTGGTCAGAACGGTCAGAACCGACAAAAATCGAGGGTATCTCGGCCAAATACTAACTTTTTTCTGAATTTTCGGTGCGGGGCGGCTGAGTGTCTGGAGCCCTGACGAACCCACCCAAGAATTTCAGGATCGGTTCATAAATGGCCGAGATTCGTTGAAAAATGTCGAATTTCTGGCTATCTTGTCTCTAAATCAAGATTCCTCAATTTTTCTGCTCGTCTGACCCGCATGTCTGCGATTCCGACGAACGCGCATTGCAATTTGAGGTCTCATCCGCAACTTGGTCAGAACGGTCAGAACCGACAAGAATCGAGGGTATCTCGGCCAAATACTAACTTTTTTCTGAATTTTCGGTGCGGGGCAGCTGAGTGTCTGGAGCCCTGACGAACCCACCCAAGAATTTCAGGATCGGTTCATAAATAGCCGAGATTCGTTGAAAAATGTCGAATTTCTGGCTATCTTGTCTCTAAATCAAGATTCCTCGATTTTTCTGCTCGTCTGACCCGAATGTCTGCGATTCCGAAGAACGCGCATTGCAATTCGACGTCTCATCCGTAACTTGGTCAGAACGGTCAGAACCGACAAGAATCGAGGGTATCTCGGCCAAATACTAACTTTTTTCTGAATTTTCGGTGCGGGGCGGCTGAGTGTCTGGAGCCCTGACGAACCCACCCAAGAATTTCAGGATCGGTTCATAAATAGCCGAGATTCGTTGAAAAATGTCGAATTTCTGGCTATCTTGTCTCTAAATCAAGATTCCTCAATTTTTCTGCTCATCTGACCCGCATGTCTGCGATTCCGACGAACGCGCATTGCAATTTGAGGTCTCATCCGCAACTTGGTCAGAACGGTCAGAACCGACAAGAATCGAGGGTATCTCGGCCAAATACTAACTTTTTTCTGAATTTTCGGTGCGGGGCAGCTGAGTGTCTGGAGCCCTGACAAACCCGCCCAAGAATTTCAGGATCGGTTCATAAATAGCCGAGATTCGTTGAAAAATGTCGAATTTCTGGCCATCTTGTCTCTAAATCAAGATTCCTCAATTTTTCTGCTCGTCTGACCCGAATGTCTGCGATTCCGAAGAACGCGCATTGCAATTCGACGTCTCATCCGTAACTTGGTCAGAACGGTCAGAACCGACAAGAATCGAGGGTATCTCGGCCAAATACTAACTTTTTTCTGAATTTTCGGTGCGGGGCGGCTGAGTGTCTGGAGCCCTGACGAACCCACCCAAGAATTTCAGGATCGGTTCATAAATAGCCGAGATTCGTTGAAAAATGTCGAATTTCTGGCTATCTTGTCTCTAAATCAAGATTTCTCGATTTTTCTGCTCGTCTGACCCGAATGTCTGCGATTCCGAAGAACGCGCATTGCAATTCGACGTCTCATCCGTAACTTGGTCAGAACGGTCAGAACCGACAAGAATCGAGGGTATCTCGGCCAAATACTAACTTTTTTCTGAATTTTCGGTGCGGGGCGGCTGAGTGTCTGGAGCCCTGACGAACCCACCCAAGAATTTCAGGATCGGTTCATAAATAGCCGAGATTCGTTGAAAAATGTCGAATTTCTGGCTATCTTGTCTCTAAATCAAGATTCCTCAATTTTTCTGCTCGTCTGACCCGAATGTCTGCGATTCCGAAGAACGCGCATTGCAACTCGACGTCTCATCCGTAACTTGGTCAGAACGGTCAGAACCGACAAGAATCGAGGGTATCTCGGCCAAATACTAACTTTTTTCTGAATTTTCGGTGCGGGGCGGCTGAGTGTCTGGAGCCCTGACGAACCCACCCAAGAATTTCAGGATCGGTTCATAAATAGCCGAGATTCGTTGAAAAATGTCGAACTTCTGGCTATCTTGTCTCTAAATCAAGATTCCTCAATTTTTCTGCTCGTCTGACCCGAATGTCTGCGATTCCGAAGAACGCGCATTGCAATTCGACGTCTCATCCGTAACTTGGTCAGAACGGTCAGAACCGACAAAAATCGAGGGTATCTCGGCCAAATACTAACTTTTTTCTGAATTTTCGGTGCGGGGCGGCTGAGTGTCTGGAGCCCTGACGAACCCACCCAAGAATTTCAGGATCGGTTCATAAATGGCCGAGATTCGTTGAAAAATGTCGAATTTCTGGCTATCTTGTCTCTAAATCAAGATTCCTCAATTTTTCTGCTCGTCTGACCCGCATGTCTGCGATTCCGACGAACGCGCATTGCAATTTGAGGTCTCATCCGCAACTTGGTCAGAACGGTCAGAACCGACAAGAATCGAGGGTATCTCGGCCAAATACTAACTTTTTTCTGAATTTTCGGTGCGGGGCAGCTGAGTGTCTGGAGCCCTGACGAACCCACCCAAGAATTTCAGGATCGGTTCATAAATAGCCGAGATTCGTTGAAAAATGTCGAATTTCTGGCTATCTTGTCTCTAAATCAAGATTCCTCGATTTTTCTGCTCGTCTGACCCGAATGTCTGCGATTCCGAAGAACGCGCATTGCAATTCGAGGTCTCATCCGTAACTTGGTCAGAACGGTCAGAACCGACAAGAATCGAGGGTATCTCGGCCAAATACTAACTTTTTTCTGAATTTTCGGTGCGGGGCGGCTGAGTGTCTGGAGCCCTGACGAACCCACCCAAGAATTTCAGGATCGGTCCATAAATAGCCGAGATTCGTTGAAAAATGTCGAATTTCTGGCTATCTTGTCTCTAAATCAAGATTCCTCAATTTTTCTGCTCATCTGACCCGCATGTCTGCGATTCCGACGAACGCGCATTGCAATTTGAGGTCTCATCCGCAACTTGGTCAGAACGGTCAGAACCGACAAGAATCGAGGGTATCTCGGCCAAATACTAACTTTTTTCTGAATTTTCGGTGCGGGGCAGCTGAGTGTCTGGAGCCCTGACAAACCCGCCCAAGAATTTCAGGATCGGTTCATGAATAGCCGAGATTCGTTGAAAAATGTCGAATTTCTGGCCATCTTGTCTCTAAATCAAGATTCCTCGATTTTTCTGCCCGTCTGACCCGAATGTCTGCGATTCCGAAGAACGCGCATTGCAATTCGACGTCTCATCCGTAACTTGGTCAGAACGGTCAGAACCGACAAGAATCGAGGGTATCTCGGCCAAATACTAACTTTTTTCTGAATTTTCGGTGCGGGGCGGCTGAGTGTCTGGAGCCCTGACGAACCCACCCAAGAATTTCAGGATCGGTTCATAAATAGCCGAGATTCGTTGAAAAATGTCGAACTTCTGGCTATCTTGTCTCTAAATCAAGATTCCTCAATTTTTCTGCTCGTCTGACCCGAATGTCTGCGATTCCGAAGAACGCGCATTGCAATTCGACGTCTCATTCGTAACTTGGTCAGAACGGTCAGAACCGACAAGAATCGAGGGTATCTCGGCCAAATACTAACTTTTTTCTGAATTTTCGGTGCGGGGCGGCTGAGTGTCTGGAGCCCTGACGAACCCACCCAAGAATTTCAGGATCGGTTCATAAATAGCCGAGATTCGTTGAAAAATGTCGAACTTCTGGCTATCTTGTCTCTAAATCAAGATTCCTCAATTTTTCTGCTCGTCTGACCCGCATGTCTGCGATTCCGAAGAACGCGCATTGCAATTCGACGTCTCATCCGTAACTTGGTCAGAACGGTCAGAACCGACAAGAATCGAGGGTATCTCGGCCAAATACTAACTTTTTTCTGAATTTTCGGTGCGGGGCGGCTGAGTGTCTGGAGCCCTGACGAACCCACCCAAGAATTTCAGGATCGGTTCATAAATAGCCAAGATTCGTTGAAAAATGTCGAATTTCTGGCTATCTTGTCTCTAAATCAAGATTCCTCAATTTTTCTGCTCATCTGACCCGCATGTCTGCGATTCCGACGAACGCGCATTGCAATTTGAGGTCTCATCCGCAACTTGGTCAGAACGGTCAGAACCGACAAGAATCGAGGGTATCTCGGCCAAATACTAACTTTTTTCTGAATTTTCGGTGCGGGGCAGCTGAGTGTCTGGAGCCCTGACAAACCCGCCCAAGAATTTCAGGATCGGTTCATAAATAGCCGAGATTTGTTGCAAAATGTCGAATTTCTGGCTATCTTGTCTCTAAATCAAGATTCCTCAATTTTTCTGCTCGTCTGACCCGCATGTCTGCGATTCCGACGAACGCGCATTGCAATTTGAGGTCTCATCCGCAACTTGGTCAGAACGGTCAGAACCGACAAGAATCGAGGGTATCTCGGCCAAATACTAACTTTTTTCTGAATTTTCGGTGCGGGGCAGCTGAGTGTCTGGAGCCCTGACGAACCCACCCAAGAATTTCAGGATCGGTTCATAAATAGCCGAGATTCGTTGGAAAATGTCGAATTTCTGGCTATCTTGTCTCTAAATCAAGATTCCTCGATTTTTCTGCTCGTCTGACCCGAATGTCTGCGATTCCGAAGAACGCGCATTGCAATTCGACGTCTCATCCGTAACTTGGTCAGAACGGTCAGAACCGACAAGAATCGAGGGTATCTCGGCCAAATACTAACTTTTTTCTGAATTTTCGGTGCGGGGCGGCTGAGTGTCTGGAGCCCTGACGAACCCACCCAAGAATTTCAGGATCGGTTCATAAATAGCCGAGATTCGTTGAAAAATGTCGAATTTCTGGCTATCTTGTCTCTAAATCAAGATTCCTCAATTTTTCTGCTCGTCTGACCCGAATGTCTGCGATTCCGAAGAACGCGCATTGCAACTCGACGTCTCATCCGTAACTTGGTCAGAACGGTCAGAACCGACAAGAATCGAGGGTATCTCGGCCAAATACTAACTTTTTTCTGAATTTTCGGTGCGGGGCGGCTGAGTGTCTGGAGCCCTGACGAACCCACCCAAGAATTTCAGGATCGGTTCATAAATAGCCGAGATTCGTTGAAAAATGTCGAACTTCTGGCTATCTTGTCTCTAAATCAAGATTCCTCAATTTTTCTGCTCGTCTGACCCGAATGTCTGCGATTCCGAAGAACGCGCATTGCAATTCGACGTCTCATCCGTAACTTGGTCAGAACGGTCAGAACCGACAAAAATCGAGGGTATCTCGGCCAAATACTAACTTTTTTCTGAATTTTCGGTGCGGGGCGGCTGAGTGTCTGGAGCCCTGACGAACCCACCCAAGAATTTCAGGATCGGTTCATAAATGGCCGAGATTCGTTGAAAAATGTCGAATTTCTGGCTATCTTGTCTCTAAATCAAGATTCCTCAATTTTTCTGCTCGTCTGACCCGCATGTCTGCGATTCCGACGAACGCGCATTGCAATTTGAGGTCTCATCCGCAACTTGGTCAGAACGGTCAGAACCGACAAGAATCGAGGGTATCTCGGCCAAATACTAACTTTTTTCTGAATTTTCGGTGCGGGGCAGCTGAGTGTCTGGAGCCCTGACGAACCCACCCAAGAATTTCAGGATCGGTTCATAAATAGCCGAGATTCGTTGAAAAATGTCGAATTTCTGGCTATCTTGTCTCTAAATCAAGATTCCTCGATTTTTCTGCTCGTCTGACCCGAATGTCTGCGATTCCGAAGAACGCGCATTGCAATTCGACGTCTCATCCGTAACTTGGTCAGAACGGTCAGAACCGACAAGAATCGAGGGTATCTCGGCCAAATACTAACTTTTTTCTGAATTTTCGGTGCGGGGCGGCTGAGTGTCTGGAGCCCTGACGAACCCACCCAAGAATTTCAGGATCGGTTCATAAATAGCCGAGATTCGTTGAAAAATGTCGAATTTCTGGCTATCTTGTCTCTAAATCAAGATTCCTCAATTTTTCTGCTCATCTGACCCGCATGTCTGCGATTCCGACGAACGCGCATTGCAATTTGAGGTCTCATCCGCAACTTGGTCAGAACGGTCAGAACCGACAAGAATCGAGGGTATCTCGGCCAAATACTAACTTTTTTCTGAATTTTCGGTGCGGGGCAGCTGAGTGTCTGGAGCCCTGACAAACCCGCCCAAGAATTTCAGGATCGGTTCATGAATAGCCGAGATTCGTTGAAAAATGTCGAATTTCTGGCCATCTTGTCTCTAAATCAAGATTCCTCGATTTTTCTGCCCGTCTGACCCGAATGTCTGCGATTCCGAAGAACGCGCATTGCAATTCGACGTCTCATCCGTAACTTGGTCAGAACGGTCAGAACCGACAAGAATCGAGGGTATCTCGGCCAAATACTAACTTTTTTCTGAATTTTCGGTGCGGGGCGGCTGAGTGTCTGGAGCCCTGACGAACCCACCCAAGAATTTCAGGATCGGTTCATAAATAGCCGAGATTCGTTGAAAAATGTCGAACTTCTGGCTATCTTGTCTCTAAATCAAGATTCCTCAATTTTTCTGCTCGTCTGACCCGAATGTCTGCGATTCCGAAGAACGCGCATTGCAATTCGACGTCTCATTCGTAACTTGGTCAGAACGGTCAGAACCGACAAGAATCGAGGGTATCTCGGCCAAATACTAACTTTTTTCTGAATTTTCGGTGCGGGGCGGCTGAGTGTCTGGAGCCCTGACGAACCCACCCAAGAATTTCAGGATCGGTTCATAAATAGCCGAGATTCGTTGAAAAATGTCGAACTTCTGGCTATCTTGTCTCTAAATCAAGATTCCTCAATTTTTCTGCTCGTCTGACCCGAATGTCTGCGATTCCGAAGAACGCGCATTGCAATTCGACGTCTCATCCGTAACTTGGTCAGAACGGTCAGAACCGACAAGAATCGAGGGTATCTCGGCCAAATACTAACTTTTTTCTGAATTTTCGGTGCGGGGCGGCTGAGTGTCTGGAGCCCTGACGAACCCACCCAAGAATTTCAGGATCGGTTCATAAATAGCCGAGATTCGTTGAAAAATGTCGAATTTCTGGCTATCTTGTCTCTAAATCAAGATTCCTCAATTTTTCTGCTCATCTGACCCGCATGTCTGCGATTCCGACGAACGCGCATTGCAATTTGAGGTCTCATCCGCAACTTGGTCAGAACGGTCAGAACCGACAAGAATCGAGGGTATCTCGGCCAAATACTAACTTTTTTCTGAATTTTCGGTGCGGGGCAGCTGAGTGTCTGGAGCCCTGACAAACCCGCCCAAGAATTTCAGGATCGGTTCATAAATAGCCGAGATTTGTTGAAAAATGTCGAATTTCTGGCCATCTTGTCTCTAAATCAAGATTCCTCGATTTTTCTGCCCGTCTGACCCGAATGTCTGCGATTCCGAAGAACGCGCATTGCAATTCGACGTCTCATCCGTAACTTGGTCAGAACGGTCAGAACCGACAAGAATCGAGGGTATCTCGGCCAAATACTAACTTTTTTCTGAATTTTCGGTGCAGGGCGGCTGAGTGTCTGGAGCCCTGACGAACCCACCCAAGAATTTCAAGATCGGTTCATAAATGGCCGAGATTCGTTGAAAAATGTCGAGTTTCCGGCTATCTTGTCTCTAAATCAAGATTCCTCAATTTTTCTGCTCGTCTGACCCGCATGTCTGCGATTCCGACGAACGCGCATTGCAATTTGAGGTCTCATCCGCAACTTGGTCAGAACGGTCAGAACCGACAAGAATCGAGGGTATCTCGGCCAAATACTAACTTTTTTCTGAATTTTCGGTGCGGGGCAGCTGAGTGTCTGGAGCCCTGACGAACCCACCCAAGAATTTCAGGATCGGTTCATAAATAGCCGAGATTCGTTGGAAAATGTCGAATTTCTGGCTATCTTGTCTCTAAATCAAGATTCCTCGATTTTTCTGCTCGTCTGACCCGAATGTCTGCGATTCCGAAGAACGCGCATTGCAATTCGACGGCTCATCCGTAACTTGGTCAGAACGGTCAGAACCGACAAGAATCGAGGGTATCTCGGCCAAATACTAACTTTTTTCTGAATTTTCGGTGCGGGGCGGCTGAGTGTCTGGAGCCCTGACGAACCCACCCAAGAATTTCAGGATCGGTTCATAAATGGCCGAGATTCGTTGAAAAATGTCGAACTTCTGGCTATCTTGTCTCTAAATCATGATTCCTCAATGTTTCTGCTCGTCTGACCCGAATGTCTGCGATTCCGAAGAACGCGCATTGCAATTCGACGTCTCATCCGTAACTTGGTCAGAACGGTCAGAACCGACAAAAATCGAGGGTATCTCGGCCAAATACTAACTTTTTTCTGAATTTTCGGTGCGGGGCGGCTGAGTGTCTGGAGCCCTGACGAACCCACCCAAGAATTTCAGGATCGGTTCATAAATGGCCGAGATTCGTTGAAAAATGTCGAATTTCTGGCTATCTTGTCTCTAAATCAAGATTCCTCAATTTTTCTGCTCGTCTGACCCGCATGTCTGCGATTCCGACGAACGCGCATTGCAATTTGAGGTCTCATCCGCAACTTGGTCAGAACGGTCAGAACCGACAAGAATCGAGGGTATCTCGGCCAAATACTAACTTTTTTCTGAATTTTCGGTGCGGGGCAGCTGAGTGTCTGGAGCCCTGACGAACCCACCCAAGAATTTCAGGATCGGTTCATAAATAGCCGAGATTCGTTGAAAAATGTCGAATTTCTGGCTATCTTGTCTCTAAATCAAGATTCCTCGATTTTTCTGCTCGTCTGACCCGAATGTCTGCGATTCCGAAGAACGCGCATTGCAATTCGACGTCTCATCCGTAACTTGGTCAGAACGGTCAGAACCGACAAGAATCGAGGGTATCTCGGCCAAATACTAACTTTTTTCTGAATTTTCGGTGCGGGGCGGCTGAGCGTCTGGAGCCCTGACGAACCCACCCAAGAATTTCAGGATCGGTTCATAAATAGCCGAGATTCGTTGAAAAATGTCGAATTTCTGGCTATCTTGTCTCTAAATCAAGATTCCTCAATTTTTCTGCTCATCTGACCCGCATGTCTGCGATTCCGACGAACGCGCATTGCAATTTGAGGTCTCATCCGCAACTTGGTCAGAACGGTCAGAACCGACAAGAATCGAGGGTATCTCGGCCAAATACTAACTTTTTTCTGAATTTTCGGTGCGGGGCAGCTGAGTGTCTGGAGCCCTGACGAACCCGCCCAAGAATTTCAGGATCGGTTCATGAATAGCCGAGATTCGTTGAAAAATGTCGAATTTCTGGCCATCTTGTCTCTAAATCAAGATTCCTCGATTTTTCTGCCCGTCTGACCCGAATGTCTGCGATTCCGAAGAACGCGCATTGCAATTCGACGTCTCATCCGTAACTTGGTCAGAACGGTCAGAACCGACAAGAATCGAGGGTATCTCGGCCAAATACTAACTTTTTTCTGAATTTTCGGTGCGGGGCGGCTGAGTGTCTGGAGCCCTGACGAACCCACCCAAGAATTTCACGATCGGTTCATAAATGGCCGAGATTCGTTGAAAAATGTCGAGTTTCCGGCTATCTTGTCTCTAAATCAAGATTCCTCAATTTTTCTGCTCGTCTGACCCGCATGTCTGCGATTCCGACGAACGCGCATTGCAATTTGAGGTCTCATCCGCAACTTGGTCAGAACGGTCAGAACCGACAAGAATCGAGGGTATCTCGGCCAAATACTAACTTTTTTCTGAATTTTCGGTGCGGGGCAGCTGAGTGTCTGGAGCCCTGACGAACCCACCCAAGAATTTCAGGATCGGTTCATAAATAGCCGAGATTCGTTGAAAAATGTCGAATTTCTGGCTATCTTGTCTCTAAATCAAGATTCCTCGATTTTTCTGCTCGTCTGACCCGAATGTCTGCGATTCCGAAGAACGCGCATTGCAATTCGACGTCTCATCCGTAACTTGGTCAGAACGGTCAGAACCGACAAGAATCGAGGGTATCTCGGCCAAATACTAACTTTTTTCTGAATTTTCGGTGCGGGGCGGCTGAGTGTCTGGAGCCCTGACGAACCCACCCAAGAATTTCAGGATCGGTTCATAAATAGCCGAGATTCGTTGAAAAATGTCGAACTTCTGGCTATCTTGTCTCTAAATCAAGATTCCTCAATTTTTCTGCTCGTCTGACCCGAATGTCTGCGATTCCGAAGAACGCGCATTGCAATTCGACGTCTCATTCGTAACTTGGTCAGAACGGTCAGAACCGACAAGAATCGAGGGTATCTCGGCCAAATACTAACTTTTTTCTGAATTTTCGGTGCGGGGCGGCTGAGTGTCTGGAGCCCTGACGAACCCACCCAAGAATTTCAGGATCGGTTCATAAATAGCCGAGATTCGTTGAAAAATGTCGAACTTCTGGCTATCTTGTCTCTAAATCAAGATTCCTCAATTTTTCTGCTCGTCTGACCCGAATGTCTGCGATTCCGAAGAACGCGCATTGCAATTCGACGTCTCATCCGTAACTTGGTCAGAACGGTCAGAACCGACAAGAATCGAGGGTATCTCGGCCAAATACTAACTTTTTTCTGAATTTTCGGTGCGGGGCGGCTGAGTGTCTGGAGCCCTGACGAACCCACCCAAGAATTTCAGGATCGGTTCATAAATAGCCGAGATTCGTTGAAAAATGTCGAATTTCTGGCTATCTTGTCTCTAAATCAAGATTCCTCAATTTTTCTGCTCATCTGACCCGCATGTCTGCGATTCCGACGAACGCGCATTGCAATTTGAGGTCTCATCCGCAACTTGGTCAGAACGGTCAGAACCGACAAGAATCGAGGGTATCTCGGCCAAATACTAACTTTTTTCTGAATTTTCGGTGCGGGGCAGCTGAGTGTCTGGAGCCCTGACAAACCCGCCCAAGAATTTCAGGATCGGTTCATAAATAGCCGAGATTTGTTGAAAAATGTCGAATTTCTGGCCATCTTGTCTCTAAATCAAGATTCC